>NW_008795687.1:294820-296221 GCF_000699145.1 Aptenodytes forsteri | reverse complement strand
GGGGGGGCACAGACGCGCCCGGGGACGGCCCACGGGACCCTCTCCTGGGATCGGCCCCCAAGCCCCTTCCCCATCCCCGCTCGCCCCGAGCAGAGCCCACCGGGCTGGGCTGGGCCGGGCTGGGGGCTGCGCCCAGCAGGGCTGGTTCCCGCCGGGAGCCCCACTCACCACGTACGGACACCTCCGTGCCATTTCCACGCCGAAACACCTCGTCACCACCAAGCAGCGATTTCTTGAACTTCACGCAGTAATAGGTGCCGGCATCCTCGGGGCGAACATCCCTGATGTGGATGCTGAAGTCCGTGTCGGACTCGCTCACTGCCCTCGTCACACGGGGGAAGGAGCCCTTCTGCTCGTAGACGGTCTCGTTCCCACTGCCCAGGCCCTTCAGCCACCTCACGGCGCCAGCGGAACCACCTCCGGACATGGTGCAGGTCAGGTTGAGCGTCTCCCCCGCTGTCACCGACACCTTGTCCTGGGGCTGCTGCACCTCGAAGCCCTGACCTGCCTGGGCACCTGCACCTGGGCACAGCGAGAGGAGAGTTTGGGGCTGACGAGGGGCTCCAGAGCCGGGGCACAGCACGGTGCGTTGCCAAGACCCCCCGTCCCTCGTCTCCCGGGGCAGCCGGCACTGCTGGGGACTGTGGGACAGGGAGGGCCTGGGGCCCGGGACATGCTGGAGTAAAACAAACTCTTTGGCTGGGGATAAGAGCGGGAAGGGAGGCAGTGAGAGAAGAGCCCCAGATGCCCGTGGGCACAGGGAAGCATTGCCCTGCCAGCGGCGCGGGGGGTGCGCCATGGGAAAGGCGCTGGGGCCATGCGGGGCCCCCGCTCACCCGGGGCTCTCTGGAGCAGGAGCGGCATCAGGCAGGCGAGAGGTAGCGCCCGCGTTGTTGCTGGAGCCATGGTAATTCCCACGTCCCGCTCCCCGACGGCTCGGCTCGGCTCACGGCTCGGCTTGGCTCAGCGGGGCGCTGGGCTCTCTCCTGGCAAAGAGGGTCCCCCCAGGGACCCCTTGCACAAGTCCCAGCCGGTTCCCACAGCGTTCACGCCATCTCGTGTCATGAGGCTGGTCCTCGCCAGCGATGTCAGTCCCGCTCTCCCTGCAGATGTGTCTCCCCCGGCCACGGCCACCGGCACCGGGCAGCCAGAGAGAGGGGCCCCGACCCGGCACGCTCCCCACACGTGGCCAGCCTGCGGCTCGGCACCCCGGGGCGTCGGGGGGACACCCAGCCCTTGCCAGCAGGATCGGGGCACGGGCTGGCGTCTGCGACGGGTCCGTGGTGCAGACCTCGCCCAGGGCTTCGCCTGAGCCCCCCTGCAGCCAGCGCTCCGCCCGGCTTGCCGAACCGAGGGGGCGAGGAGGGCTCCGCCGCTCTCCTGCCCCTTTCCCAGCGCGTC
>NW_008795687.1:293759-294519 GCF_000699145.1 Aptenodytes forsteri | reverse complement strand
TTCGAATTTCGGAGCTGGGCTCTGGCTGTGCTGGGAAGGAACGTCCCCACACTGCTGTGGCTAGGAAGCTCAGAGGGCCAGGGCTTGTGGGGCTGTGGAAGGGCTGCCTAGGGAAGGTGAGGGCCAGCAAGAGCTTTCAGGGCTAGCCCCTTTCGTGTGGGAGCAGGGGCGGGAGGGTCCCGGTTGGGGGGGGGGGGCCGGCGGGGGGCAAGGCGGGCGGGGTGCGCAGCGGCGAGCCCCGGGGTGTGCAGAGCTGAGCCCCGCCGAGCCGGTGCCGAAGGTAGCGGGGGGCTTTGGGCAGGAGGCGTTTGGGGGCTGCCCTCGGCTCCGGGGCTGCACACCCCTGCTCAGAGCCGGCTCCTGGCCGGCTGCGCGCAGCCCCGCTCTGTGAACCCCGCTGCCCCGCAGAGCCCCAGTAATCCTGGCTGGTGTTGTACAGAGCTGGGGCGTTAATGTTTAACAGCACTCGGGAGTTTTTCCTGCCAGGAATTCCCCTCGGCTCCCTCGGCACCTCTCTGGACTCCGAGCACTCGCAGCGCCTCCTGTTAATGACTCGACAGGAGATGCAAATTTGCCCCTCGGTCATTCTGAACCTGGCTTCCACCGCTCCCAGTGCCTGCGGTTTGTCTCTGCCATATCCAGGGATATTTCTCAGCTGTGCCGACTGCAAACTCGGAGCAAGCTGGGGCTGCTCTGCCTGTGCCGCTCGGGGTGAGTGGAGCAAGCTCTCACCTCGCTCCGTCGCTCAGCCCCTGCCCTT
>NW_008795687.1:287174-289674 GCF_000699145.1 Aptenodytes forsteri | reverse complement strand
CCACATCAGGGATGTTCGCCCCGAGGATGCCGGCACCTATTACTGCGTGAAGTTCAAGAAATCGCTGCTTGGTGATGATGAGATGCTTCAGCGTGGGAGGGGCACGGTGGTATCCCTGCACGGTGAGTGCAGCCCCGTGGGGCACTGCTCCAGGGGACCCCGTCCTGCTCGTGGCGGGGTCCGGCACTGCCCCGCACCTACCACCTTCTCCTCGCTCTGACTTGTATCTCCACAGAGACAGCCCTGGTTCCCAGCATGGTGGCTGCAGCTGTAGTGCTCTGCTTCCTCCTCCTCCTCGGCTTCTTCGTCGCCCTTTGCATGTACAGGAAGAAGCGCAGAGGTGAGGTGGAGAGCCAGTGCCTGGCCAGGCCAGCGGCCACGGGCAGCTTCTTGCCCATCCCTCTGCGGTGCTGTGCAGGGACTTCCAGCATCCCCAGGTTTGTACCCACCACGTCTTCCTTCTGCACCCCGAGACGAGCGAACCGCCTTATCTACCTGCCTTATCCTGGTTTCCTCTCCCTCTGGAGCAGTAATTTTCCCCAGAAAAGGTCCTTTACTCACAGGCACATCACTGCACTGCGTTGCTTCTCTCTGTGTTTCAACAGGAGCGCGCGGTGGGGAGCGCCCAGCGCCCGGGAGCTCCATGCAGCCCCTCACCGTGGTGTCTGAGCCCAGCCTGGGCGTGCAGGCAGCACGTTGTCCCTCTCCTCCACCTTCAGTGTGGGCATCATGTGTGGCCACGTGCCATAGAGCCTGGCTAAAACTTGGGAGGGGAATTGAGGGCTGTGCTGGGTGGGGTGGGGAGGCGACCTGGCTTCCTTTAGCTCTAATGGCCGTCCTTCTCCCCTAGCAGCGCAGTCCTGGATGCAGAGACCTCACATGTGCCCAGCCAGGTAAGAGCGAGCCGTGAATATGGGGAAGAGCATCCCGTGCCGATGTCCCGGCTTACAGGGACTCTGCGGCTCCGGGGCTGGGGTGGGCGTTGGGTGAGCAGCAGCCGCCTGCACGCGGTCCCGGCACGCTCCGCACCACGGCATGGGGCCATCTGTGCAGCCGTGGCACCGCCGTCCCGGCTTGGACCTCCTGTTAGGGTTATTTTTGCAGGATTTTTCTTGTGACAGCATTCACCATTTGTGTGCACTTCTGCAGCAAAGCAGCAAGGAGGACAATGACATCCACTACGCCGATCTCCAGCCCCTGCCTGTGGCCCCGCAGCACAGCAGGAGCCCCAGTGCGGCCTGCTCCGAGTACGCCAGCATCAGGGTGGCTGCCCAGTGACGTGTGGCACTGCAGCCTGCAAGGCCAAAGAGCCTCTTTCGGGGGAGGAAGCAGGGACATTTCTGCAGGGCACAATAAAGAAGAAATGGATCTGTTTGCATGGCACACCCTGGTCCAAGCTCGACACGCCGTGCTCGGAGCTGGCAAAGCTCCCCTAATTCATTCCCGTCTCAGCAGCGGTGCCGGGTGAGGCTCAGGGCTGGACCTGCCATGCCAGGGCTCGGCAGCAGCTCTCCCAGGACCCAGCAGCCATCTCGAACACCGGATCAGGCCACGAGGCTGAGCACCTCTGCCTTGTGCAAGCTGTTCGGTGCCGATTACACCAGGAGGGCTTCACGCACGCCTGTCTCCACCAGCACGGGCCACTACCGGCACTTTCCTGGCTCAGCAGGTCCATAATTTGTGTTATCTTGTCACCGCACCAAGCCCATCCTCGTTAAAGCCAGCGAACAGCCATGCTGTCCAGTCCCGCTGGGTTCAGAACAAGAGCAATAGTGACGGTCCCGCGGCGCCCTGGGAGACGCGTGGCCTCCGCAGCCCCGTGCCAGCTCACCCCGTGCTGCTGCCGGGCTCATGCTGAGCCCCACGGGCAGCTGCAGCCTCCCACCCTGCCCCCCGGCAGCTCCCCCAGGCAGGGCGGCTGCCTGGCTCCCACCGAACCTGCATCTTCTCACCACGCGCGGAGCAACGCTCAGGAACAGCCCTCGGTGCCACTTTGCTGCAGCGTGGTCCGAGGCCCAGCCCTCGCCCGGCTTTCCCTGCCCTCCCGAAGGGGCCGGTATTTGGGAACAGGGTTCATGATGCTGTGTTAAAATCAGGGCAGCTGGCGCCAGCCAGCCCTTCCACCCCTTCCCCCCTGATCCGTGCACATCTCCTGCTCCAGCCCCAGCCAGTCCATGCACATCTGCTCCACGCACATCCCCTGCTCTGTGCAAGTCTCCTGCTCCGTGCTCATCCCCTGCTCCGTGCACATCTGCTCCGTGCACATCTGCTCCGTGCACATCTGCTCCGTGCACATCTGCTCCGTGCACATCTGCTCCGTGCACATCTGCTCCGTGCACATCTGCTCCGTGCACATCTGCTCCGTGCACATCTGCTCCGTGCACATCCCCTGCTCCGTGCACACCTGCTCCGTGCACGCCTGCTCCGTGCACGCGTGCTCAGTGCCCACCTCCAAGGGGAGCGGGCCGGCGGCCGAGGACGGAGCGTGGCGGTGGCAGGA
>NW_008795687.1:285838-287111 GCF_000699145.1 Aptenodytes forsteri | reverse complement strand
CGTGTGCTGCCACAAGCAAACACCCCCCTCCCCTTCGCAGGCACAGGCTAAGGGCGAAATACGCTTTTCAGGCAGAGGAACCTGCTGTTTCTGCCACTGCTGCTGCCTGTAACCTTGAAAGCTGCTGCTGCTGCAGCTGCCGGTTTCCAACTTTGTCTACTTTTTACTGTGAAATCAAAAAAGAGAAGTGAAACAAGACAGCGTGAGATAGCAGCGCGTGTGTACCCAGCGGAGCCTCAATCTGCCAGCAGAGATCCTCTCGGGGAGAGAATTGTTATGGGGGGAGAGGAGCCACTACTGAAATTCATTTGCATGACTGAATAAGCATCCCCTGCTCCAGGGGACGTGCCCTGGGGACAGTTTTGGGTCATTTCTTTCTCGGGGACAGCTTGGGGGCACTCAGCGCCCCGTGGGCACGGTGGCGGAGGGGGAGTTTGCCAGGGCAGGGGTCCATCACCGCCGTCCCCAGCACCCGTCCCCAGCCTGGCCCCCTCTGCACCAGCCCCAGCAGCAGCAAGGGGCTGTGGCGTGGGGGTGCCGGGGTGAAGCCTCTGGCAGTGCCGGATCCCAAGCGGAGCCACGGCCGCACCGAGCAGTGGCTAGTGGCTCATTCGAGGCGGCGGCTGTTCTGAGCAGGACACAGGGGTTGCCCGGCCTCTGCAGGGGGAGGACACCAAAGCTCACAGAAAGCTCACGTCAGGATTGCAAGCAGGAGTATGTAAAATATGTGGGTGAGACTGAAACCGGGGATAGACCTCGCAGACAAGGGGAAATGAAATTCAAGGGGATTTAGGGCTTTTTAAGCACTGATCTGGGTCAGGAGGGGGGAAATCCAGTCTGATACAAGCATATGCAAAGCAGCGAGCGAGCAGAGCACCGTGGAGCGCTCTGTACCTAGGAAAGGGCCCAGGTCTGCAGCTTACTGCCCAGGGGAGGGATTTGGTGGTTATTATAGGAAAATCCTTTAAGCTGCCAGCCCGGGGTGTGCCGGCAGTGAAAGCACAAACAAGTGCCCGAGTGTGGACGCAAGGTAGGAGCGTGACGGGGAGCACCTTGCCTGGGGGCCAGCGCCTTGCGCGGGGGGCAGCACCTCGCTCGGGGGTCAGCACCGGGTGACGCTGGGGTCGGGGATTCACTGCTCGTCCGTGGTGGTTTCCTGGTGCTGCCGGGTGTCACGTCCCGCTGAGTCGCCCGCTGGGTGCTCGAGCGAGAAATGCAGGCGCTTGTGCTGGGTGGAGAGCTGCAATGGCTGCGGCGGGTGCGAGGCAATGCT
>NW_008795687.1:273828-285827 GCF_000699145.1 Aptenodytes forsteri | reverse complement strand
AGCCGCTGGGCTCCTCCTGCCCACAGCCGGGGCCAAGCAAAGGCGGCTTCGCTGCAGTGCAGAGCAGAGGCGGTGGCTGAATGGATGGTAGGGAGAGGCTCGGCGTCCCAGCCGGGGAGGGGACACGCCAGCTCCAGCCGGGGTTTGGGCTGTGTCCCAGCGCCGGCCCCCCTGCACGGACACCCTGGGGCGGTGCTGTGCCGGGGTAAGGGTGCAGCGAGGCGGATGAGGCCGCGGCGGTGTGTCCTGGCAAACAGGCCTGGCAGCGGCCCCCGCCACGGCGAGAAGCTCCCGGCGCGTGGGTGGTGTGGGGGGCTTTTCCTTCACGTGGTGTGTGAGCCTGGTGCTGGGACCTCGTGGGATGGCAAAGCCAAGCAAAAGGGCTGGGGAGAGGCTGGGCTGGGCTGTGCCGTGGTGGGAGTCTGCGTGGACCCCCGCCCTGGGGAGAGGCAGAAAGCAGGAGCCGGGGAAGAGCCGGGGGGTGCTCGGGGGCTGCCCCAGCATCTGCTCCGCTCCCGGCCCCGGGAGGTGGGAAACGGCTCCTGGAGGTGCCGAGGCAAGAGGGCTGGCAGGGTTTGTCGGGGCGGCGGTGCATGCCGTGCCGTGCCGTGCCGTGTCACGCCGTGCCGTGCTGGGGAGCCAACATGGGAGGCGCAGGCTGTGCCGAGAGCCAACAGGGAGCATGAGCCTCCGATGGAAAACATGGAATAACAGAGAGCAATTAGTCCGGAGAGCATGACTGACGGATGAGGCTGGCCCCAGCAGCGAGGGGAGGAGGAGCAATGATTTCATTAACGCCGAGGAAGAGCATGGACTCAGCTAGTGCATGGGGCTGGCTGAAGCAGGGGGATGTGGGCATCTCCCTGGCGTCCTGGGGGACAGGAGAGGGCTGGCAGCGCTTGCAGGGGAGCGGGACAAAGCTGAGCTTGTGCTGGAGCCAGGGCTGGGCAAGGAGAAAAGGGGAGAGACGGGGATAAACACCTCGTGCCCTGTGCCAGGATGATCCAGCTCCATGGTGAGGAGCAGAGCCCCCACACACACTGGCAGTGCCTCTCACAGGGATGGGTGCCCAGGGGCCATCGCGTCTCCCGGGAGCCAGCATTGCTCCAGCTTGTCCCCTCCGGCAGCTGACGGGGCAGCGGCTCCAGCCAAGGCCCTGATTTGTGTCTGTCTGTCTGTCCAAGATGCCCTTGCGCTCCTGCTCTGTCCCCATCCCTGTCCCCATCCCTGTCTCCACCCCTGTCCTTGCCACTGTGAGACCGTGGTGGCCACAAGCCCATCCCCAGGGAGAGACAGGCTGGTCCCTTTGCACATCAGCATTAGCCAAACAGCCACGGGTCCAAGAGCATCCAATGCCACAGGGACCCCACAGGGCCCCCACGATGCCACAGGCACCTCGTGATGCCATGGGGACCCCACGATGCCACGGGCACCCTGTGATGCCATTGGGGACCAGGCGGTGCCATGGGGACCCTGTGATGCCATGGGGACCAGGCGATGCCATGGGGATGCTGTGCTAGGACACCGATGGGGAGCAGCACAAGGAGCTGGAGGAACAGTTGGGGTGCTTTGAGGGGGTTGGAAAGGGCGAGAGGGTCTCAGGGACACTTCGAATGTCCCCAGGAAATGCCACGTGGGTCTCACCTGTGGGCACTGACCACCCCGGGCTGCGCTTCTGCCGGGAGAGGGAACTGGAGGGAGAAGCCCTGGGATGCTGCACAGCCGGACCCTGCTCACACCAATTCCAAACCCGCCAGCTCGCCCCTTCACAGCTCCCCATTTCTCAGGCTTTTCCTTGGAAAGCAAGGAACGAAGCCGAAGTAAAACGGTCACGTGCTTTACGCTGTTTCTGATTTATTTTGCATCTTACTTATTGAATTTTCTTCCCTGGTTTCACAGTTATTGTGGATTTTTATTAAAGGGGATAAACAGGTCTGGGATTTGGGGTTGTCATAGGAACTGTTTTGGTGCCGCAGCCTCGCTGCCAGCCTCATCCTCCCTCTCGGTTCCTGATGTAGTGACGGCTCTTGCCAGCAGAGCAGAGATTTCTCCAGCCCAAGCACAGCCCCAGCGAAAGCCGCGTTACGGGACAGCCGCCCCATGGCACCGGGGCGCCCTGCGGGACCCCCCGGGGTGGTCGGGGAGGAGGTGGGCTCCCAGGCACTGCCCGGCCGTGCTCACGCCGCAGCCTGGCCCTGCAGCCACGGGGAAGTGAACCGGGAGCCCCGGGCTGCGGTCCAGGGCTTTAACCTGAGGAGAGGTGGAGGTGCTTGGAGGATGCTGCTTGTCCGTGTGGATTCTCTGGTGTCTAACAGGAGGTTGTGCTATTGCAGCTATTGCTACTGGGAACCTCTCTGCCCGACCTGGAATCATTTTGATTAAATCCCTGGAGCTGAGGGGGCGTGGGGCCGATCCGGGGCTGCCCTCCGGCCATTCCCCATGCCTTCTATCGCAGGCAGAGGGGGCAGGCAGTGAAAATAAAAGTGTCAAACACATTTCAAAGGAAATCCTTTGCGCCCAACACTCCTTTGGCCCGTGTGGTCCTTCACCGCAGGATGTCGTGGAGGCCAAGACTCTGGCAATGATTAAAGAGGGATTTCCAGGACCGTGGGACGAACAGGAACATCCAGTGCTTAAGAAAGACTCACTTTGTGCTTTCAGTGTTTGACGGGACATTGCTCAGGGACAATTGCCCTCCAGAGCTGGCACGGGGAGGGCGGATCCAGCTGCAGCCCTTGGTCCTGCCAGTGCCCAAGAGAGGGTCCCAGGGCGGGCAGGAGGGGTGTCCTGCCTGCACTGGGGATGCCCGGGGCTCCTCATGTTGGATCAACTGTTGGTGGCACATTGGAGTGCTCCTGCTCCTCCCGACATCCACATGTGCATCGTGCATGGAGTGAGCCGCGCACGCTCCTGGGGATTCTCTGGCGGGTTTTGTCCAGGGAAAAGAGCTGGGGGCTGCTGCTCGGGATGGGGAAACCCTTTGGGGAGCTCCCCTTCCCAAGGGTAGCGCAGGGCGTCCCCGTCAGCCAGCGAGGGTAGGACGCTGCGGGGGTCCCCAGGGCTCCCCGCTCCTCCAGGCACGGAGCGACCTTAAAGCTCGGCTGCGCTTGGCGGTGGCTCCGGCGCTGGCAGCGCCCCGAGACCGGCACAAGTGTCCCTCTGAGGAGAAGTGCAGGGAAAGGAAAAAATATTTAGAGAGGCAGGAGAAGGGGGAAAGCAGGCGCTGCGGGAGGGAGCCACGGAGCGGGCTGAAAGCGCGCTCTCAGCAGGCTTTTGTTTGCCCCGGACGTGACCAACGGTGCTGCCAGCACCGAGGGGCTGTGCCGGCGCCGGTGGCTCCCAGCGTGGTGTGGCCAGGCGAGCCCGGTGCTCCAGCAGCCTGCCCGGCGCCTCGGCCCGACGACGTGCCCGTTAGCAGGATGCGGCCCCTGCAGAGCCTTCGGCGGGGAGCACCATCGCCCCGGCTGGGCTCAGCCCCTCGCTGCCAGCTGCGGGGTGGGCAGCGCGGCGGGATCAACAACGCGCTTGCTAAAATAATTGCTTCTGACAGATCCATTTCTTCCGCAAGGTTCAGGCTTAATTTTATAATGGTATCGGTAACTATGGCAACGTGTAAAAATAACGTATCCCCGAGCCCAGCAAATTCTCCGTAATCAGCTCCCGTCTCCTGGAGCCGAGGGAGGCCCCGGCTGGGCTGAGGCGCAGAGCCCGCTTCCCCCGCCCAGCAAAATTGCCACGACCGGCTGCCTGCGCCCGGGTTAGCGTTTGGGTTAGGATTCACGCGATGACTAATTAGCAGTGTTAACTGCTTACACCTTGGGATGATTTCATTTGCTAATCCTTTGGGCTAGGCAGAGCTGGCTAATTGGGTGGATATCGTTAATGCTGGCGGTCAGGAGCTGCTGTTAAAGGGCTGCAGCGCAACGAAGGCTGGAGCATCCCTCGTGCATGTCGCAGGGCAGATGCTTTGCCCCCGGCACTCCGGGTCCCCTCCTGGCACCCGAGACCCAGCACGGGGCTGGCAGCTGCCGGGGGCCCTGCACGGCTCAGACCCTGCAGGACCAGCGGGCCGGCAGCCCCATTTGCACCTACAGCCCTGTCCCAGAGCTGTCACTGCTGCACATGCATGCACGTGTGCGCGCACACGTGCAAACACATGCACGCACATGTGTACGTGCAGGCGTATGCAAATGCATGCACACGCAGAACAGGTTTCCCACATGCATGAACCCCTTCTCAGCAGACATCAGCTGGTGCCGATGTTTGTCTCAGCTCGGACGTCTCGGGTCACCACTGCTAGTAGATAATCCCAGGCAACGTTTTCTAAACCTGTTAAGACATCCCACAGACCCTCTAAATCCCTGATCCCCCTCCATGGCTCCGGCAGTCCTCTGACCAATCCAATCCCTGATCCCCCTCCATCGGCAGTCCTCTGACCCCTGGCTCAGCTGCCGGGCCCCCCGCCGTGCCGGCCCCACGCCGTGCCGGCCCCGCCAGCCTTGAGGCAAACCTCTGGGGAAGGACGGCAGCATTTCACAGCTCTGATTTGCAGCTCCTTATCGGGGCCAGGCCAGACCCTTGGGACCAATGCAGTCACCAGGAGCACGGGTGGAACTTGCAGAGCCGGAATTAATCTTCGTGCTTTTCGTTGCCCTTCAGCTTCAAAAAAAAAAAAAAAAAAAAAAGGACAAAACAACACAAACCCCTTGCAGAAGCATTTTCCTCGAGCTCCCAGCAGCAGGACCAGCATGGCCCTGGCCCCGCGGAGCTGGGAGTGCTGGGTCAGGCAGCATGGATGTGCCCGGTCTCAACAGGACCAAAGCAAACAGCCCCGTGCTCCGGTACGCGGCCCCCGAGCTGCGGAGCTGCTGTGGGGACAGCGCAGGGATGGCCACCACAAGGACAGGCCGGTGCCAGGGCTGGGGACGGCGCTGGCGGTGCTGGGGGCTGGCCAAGACAGCGGCAACCCCCCTCCAAGGCTGGGTCCGGCTGTTTTGGGGGGGTGCACCCCCCCCTGCATCCCAGCCGCCGTGCGATTGCCATTTCCACTGCGATGTGTTAGGTACGGCACTGTCACAAATAACCTCGGCAAAAGCCCTCGCTGCCAGCCACGCCATTATCTCTTGGCACCCTCCTTACTAGCACTCGGTAAAGGGTGATGTGGGGTTATACCAGGTCTCCCGCACCCCATGCACCCCACCTCAGCCCTCCACTGGGGCATCTCCCTGGCTCCGGAGGTGCGAGTGCCTGGCCGGCCAAGGTCCAACAGCACAAATCCCCCCGCCAAACCTGGGCTTCAAAGTCCTGCGACCGTCCCGGTGCCTCCTGCGAGAGCTCTGATGAGCAGGAAGCAATGGGCTGAGATAGCTTAACATGATAAATCCCCCTGCGTTAGCATTTTTATTTTCGTCTGCAGCTGCCGCGGGACTTTATCAGGCAGCCCGGCCTGCAATGAGTTACAGCAGCCATGCCTGGGAGCGCGCGGAGCATTATCTGCTATTGCAGCGTTGGATGCGCTTTCACGATAACAATTTGCAATCAACAAAGAACTTTGAGAGGATGCAGAAAAAAAAAAAAGGCGGAAGAAAACTGAGATGATATCGCTCCTCCCTCGGCCAGGCTCCTCACCCCTCCACACAGCTCCACAGTGGTACCGCCAAGGGGAGACCAAGGTCTTCTCTAGCATCGCTCCATGGAGCTGTAGGCTCAAAGGCACCTGCCGTTCCCACGTGCATCCCCACAGCCTGCACCCCCCGTCCACCTGCCTGCAGCACCCCGGGAGCCCTCGGCCTCCAGGCTGTCCCGCGTGGTCCCCGGTCAGCTCCGGGCACGGGTGTGGCACTGGCAGCCCCCAGGTTAAGAGCAGGGGGCAGCCGGAGGAGGATGGTCTGCATCCGACGCGAGGAACCGCCAGCAGCTCTGGCAGGGACCTGGCCCGTCGGGGAGAACCACAGCTGCAGAGGCTCGAGAGGGCGAAGTAAATTTTTCTGGCGTCAGCGTGACAAGGCCTCCCATCAGCCCCCGGCACATAAATTTGGCTGTGGGCTGGGGGGGGCTGCCTGTGCCTCGTGGGGGTCTGGGTACTGGCACCGCCACCACGTCCCTGTGGGCCAGCGCGGTGCAGAGCATCCCCCTCCGGAGCGGGGATGGAGGCTTCAGCTCAAACAGCTCCCGGGAGCCCATCAACGATTAACACCCAGCTCCCAAAGGTCGCCTGCACGGCTGGAGCTCCCTGGCCTGCCCTCCCCTCCCTTGCCCTCCCCTCCCCTCCCTGCCACTTTCTCCTCCACAGCACCGCTGCTCCTGGGGCTGAGCATCCCTTCCATGCCCAGCCCGGGGTGGGGAAGGGTCCCAGGGCAGGCACCACTTTGGCTGCCACCACGGCACCGGGTCTGCCTGCAGCTCTGGAGCCCACGAGAGCTGGGGTGAGCCCTGGCGTTGCCCCTCAGCCAGTGTGGGTATCCCCACAGCCCCTGAGCTTTGCAACCGCTGGCACAAGGGGTGCAGGATTGGGGCCACCCTGTGCCCCAAAGTGAGCTGCCCTGGGTGGGAGCTGCCTCGTGCCCTGGTCCCCATCCCTGCGCTGTGCACGTGCTGCGGACCCAGGAGGCTGCAGCGTGGGACTGCTGGGGCTTTGCTGACCCGCTGCACCCACAGCCAGCGAGCAAATCCACCTCCAGAGCAAGGGGCAGGATCCTGCCTGCGAACAAAGGTCATCACAGCCCTCCGAGCGCTTACGGCAGCTGACCGGAAAGCAAGCACCGGCCCTGCCAGGTCCCGTCCTTCCGAGCCGCCCTCCCGCAGCCAGGTTTTCCCAGCCTGTCAGCAGTTTCACCCTAAACCCCCCGTCCCTCTGCCCATCGCCTCCCGGTCAGCCGGGCTGCTTCCAGGCCAGGCACAGGATATAAACCACCTTTCCTGCTCTGACACAGCCAGGAGGAATTCCCCCAGTTGGAAGCGTGCAGGGCTGCGTTAAGGAAGCCTGCCTGAGTTACCCGGTTTGCAGCACCCCGTAGGGTGCCGCTGCCGAGCGGGAGCAGCCTGGGAGCAGCCCACGAGCATTGCACGGCCCAGGGACGGGCCAGCCACGATGCGGATACAGTCCCTGCCGCAGCCCACATGCTTCTCTTTTTGCTCGGCAGACAGTGGTGGATGGTCTGACGCCGGCCAGGCTCTGCTGCTGCTGCCAAAGCCCAGGGCGACGGTGGGTGAACACCGTGAGGGCACTCGGAGCATCACCCCACCCCAGCAAAGGCCAGTGCGGGGCAGGCAGTGCCGGCATCCCTCCCTCATCCTCCCTGAAAGTCATTTTATGGACTTGGGACCAGCTATATGGACTTGGAGGGCACCAGCTGATCCTGGCAGAGCGTTCAAGTGCCACTAAAATTAAGTGGGCTGCGATTAGGAACCCGGCTCCCCAAGGCGGCTGCAGTAACAGGCGGCGGGTCCGGCCAGCGTGCGCAGAGGTGGGCTCCTCGGAAACTCCCCCATGCCGGGGAGCACCTTCTCCCCGCTTGCCCCCAGCACCATCTGCACCACGGGGGCTTGAGAGCTCAGATGAGGACCTGAGATGTCTCAGCTCAGCCCTAAACCACACGATAAAAGCTTGACCAAAGCGATTACAGACAGTTCCCGTGAGCCACCCCAAAAGGTAAAGGGGCAAAGCCCGTGCACAGGCTGCTCGCTCAGCAGCCTCCACAGCCCATCCCTGCCTTTCCTCCGGCAATCGCAGCCCTAACGGAGCACCTGCAGCTCATTACCCCCCCCAGGGCCTCTCCCACATAAGGGGGTGGCTGGGTGCTCCCATCTCCAGCTGCAAGGTGTTCATGGTGGTGAACTGCATGGCTGCAGCAGGAGCATGCGGTGAGCAGACAGGTATGATATGCACCCCAATTTCTTAAATTGGTGTTTGCAGGGCTGGAGTGTTCCTGCTGCCTTCACCCCTCTCCCCAGTCACGGTCTGGCTCGGCCACCCCTGTGTGCTGCTCCTTGCAAACAGGCTGCAGGTCACTTCTTTCCATCCTCGTGTTAACATATTGCTTGTTATAAGTTAACATCAGATAAACTAATTTAAGCTCCTTCTGTACTGGATGTCTTGGATTTAATTGGCATGGTACCTAATGAAGCTGAAGCTCCATTTGTTGTGCTGGAAGCCCTAAATATCAGCAGTGTAATTAGTGCTACTACCTACTTTAGAAGACATTTGTGTGTTTTTCTTCTCCTAGCTAAAAGTCCTGTGAGGGTGCTGACTCTGAAGCCTGAGGGGTGGTGGGGAGAGGCAGGAGGGCTGTAAGGTGTGTCCACCTGGCTCGTAGGCTGGAGGGGTCTTGAAATTTGGCTTTGGAGCTGGGGGACAGATGGGGTGAGCATGCATAGCCCTGTGCACGTGTTGGCCTCTCTGGCTGCAGGGAGGCTGTGCTGGCTTGTATGCAGCAGAGCAGACCTCGTGTGGGTGCTGGGGCTGGGCTCGGCTCTCTGATGTGGTCGCACACCTCATTTTGTTGTGGCAAGCTGTGAAAGCATCTCCTGAGGGGTGGGCTGGGTTGTGTTTGGGTTTGGGCCAGGATACGACTGGGTGGCTCTGAGCTTCCCTGGGGCAGTGAGTCCCTGCAACCCTGAGTGCCTCGGTGGAGGCGTGTGGTGTGTTATTGGGTTTATCGTGAAGGGCTCCCATGGGTGCTGGCTGCTCGCTGGCGCTTGGGCATGGCTCTGCAGCCACAGTCCCAAAACAGCACTGCTAGATACTTGTTTTAAGGCGTTTTCTAGGCTGATGTCCAAAGTATTGGTGTTTTTCCTATGTTTGTCTCTAAGCTTTCCCTGGTGGTTTGGGTTTTGCTAGGCTGAACGGAGCCCACAAGCCCTCCAGGACAGCTGCTGTGTCCTGGTGCGATGTGGCAAGTTAAGCCATAGGTAACCTTCCCCCTGTGCTGTACCATGCTGGTCCGGGGCTGGGGTCCCAAGGGGGGGAAGTCCCAGGTAGGGAAAGAGCTGCAGTTGCCTCCATCATTAGTGAAACGTGGCTCATTAACAGGCCCAGGTTTGGCACTGCAGGGCAGGAACTGAAACCTCTCCCACCTCCATCACCTATGAATCCCCTTCCAGCAGAGTGAGCCACCGCTGTCCTGGTGGGCTATCTGTGCTGGGGGGGGATCAGACAGGCTGCTAATTAGGGGATGAAAGAGCAGTCTGGGCAAAACCAGTGCTGCAAGACTGGGATCGTCCTGGTGAGGCTGTAATTACCCCCCTTGGATGCTGCTGGGCTCAGACAAGAGGGTCTTTTTGGGCCCCTCCCAGAGATGGGGTGCTGCTGCCCTGACCGGGGGTCCCTCCCCACCTCCTCCTGGGGAGGAAGCCATTCGTGCAGCCGGTCCTGCTGCCCACGCAGAGCTGCCTAGCTGAAAATGGGGAAATGCAAAAGCACGTTGCCCCTGGTCGAGGAAGCCATTCGTGCAGCCGGTCCTGCTGCCCACGCAGAGCTGCCTAGCTGAAAATGGGGAAATGCAAAAGCACGTTGGGCCCCTGGTCCCTGCTGGGAGCAGTGACGGCTCTGGCTGGAGCCTTTGCCCTGGGAAGGGGACCAGAACCCTGCTTGGTCCAGCCTCCCTCCAGCACCCAAACCTGCGAGGGTGGGTGAGCCCGGCCCAGACTGGCCGGAGCACGTGCCTTCCCCAAAAGGGTGCTGGCAGCATGATGCAAGTTCCTCACTGTGCCTGAAAGCTGTGAAAATCAATCTATTCTTGAAAAGCTCTCCTGAAATGCTGCCCTGGCTGCTGCACGGCTCCCAGGGCCGGGGAGACCCGGGCTCCAAAATCATCCCTGCGGGAGCAGTGGTTTTGAGCTGAAGCATGAAGATACTGCAAAAGCGAGCGCAGCCCGGCTGCCCGCTGGCAGCACAGGGAGTCTGGCAGTGCTGCCCGCCCTGCCAAACGGCGCAGCAGCCTCCTGCTCGGCGTGGGTGTCTGGTGCAGAAGGAAGCTACTAATGATGGTGGTGTGCCTCCCAAAATGCTGCGCTTTCGCTCCATCTCGGACGTTGGGCGTGCGAAAGAGCAGAGTGCTCCTCTCCCCCAGGTTCCGTGCCAGTCTGCGGGGCAGGGGCTGCCTTCTCGGGGCGGCTCCTCCAAACCCCTCGTGTTTGAGCGGGCCCCTGCGATACTGAGTGGAAGGGCTGTGGGCAGGAGGGGAGGCAGCTGAGCCTGCCCATATGCTTCATAATGGGGAGCAATAGCAGCTCTTTGCGGGAAGCTCACGCTGCACCATCTGCTCTGCTGCGGTACCTTCTCTTGCAGAGCTTTTTTTAAGCTCTAACTTTCCTTCCCAAGTGCTCTGCGGCGGCTGCTTGCGTACGGGCTGTCTCTGCTTTGTAATCGCCTCAAAACAGGTTGTCTGAACCTTCAACACCGAGCGGGAGAACAGCCCAGACAGGCTGAAGTCAGCCAGGCCTCCAGGAACTGTGCTTCCATTTAAAAATAACCAGGAAAGCAGCTGTGAATGGCTACAGCGCGTCCCCTGCACCTTCCCTCTTGCTGGGCACATGCTCACCCCGAGGGTGCCTGCTCCCAGACTTGGGCTGGGTGGGATGCACTGCCCAAGGCAGTGTAGCTGCAAGGTTTCCACAAACCACTGCTAATCCCATGTCCCATCCCTGTGCAAAGCAATTATTTCCACACCATGCTGCATGTGCAAAAGGCCAAACCCAATGGCTCCTCTGGGTCCCTGCTGCTTGCTCACGCCTTTGCCAGCTGTGCAAAGGGGAAATAAAAACAACGGCTGCACGGGGCTCCCTGGGAGCAGCGCTGGCCACAAATTATTTTACAGTAGAAGTAGCACTGGCTGCAGTACTTGAGTGCAGCCTCCAGCTGCCCCGAGGGGCTCCCGGAGGGAGGCGCAGTGCGGATGCCTGGGGAGGCTGGTCCCAGCTCCCAGCAGCAAAGTGAGCTATATTAAGGCTGGAGGCAACACACGGGCGTAGCTGGGGCCGAGGGGGAGGCTGGCGGGGACGGGAACACGCGCAGGCTGACGCCGGGCACAGATTGATGGTGCCAAGTCACTTCAGATATCTTTGCTGTTTGTTTGTGCGAAGCTCTAAATAAAGCTGACAGCCCCAGCGGCTGCCTGGGGAGGGAGCTGGCAGTTGGTCCCCCAGCGGGGCACCTGATGCTGCCCTCAGGGCCCGGCCCCGCGTGGGAGAGCAGTTGGGTGTGATCTGGGATGCTGTGGTGTGGGTGGGTGCTGCTGGGTGCTACCTGGGTGTGCTGGGGCTGGAAGCCCCTGCTCAGCAGCATGTGTACCCCCATCCCTGGGCAGGTGGAGCAGAAAGCAGGGTGGTTTCGGGACCTGCTGGAGCTCCTGCTGGGAGCTGCCAGCATCATGTCTGGCTGCAGGTGGCTGTGCCCACCTAGGACATGGGGTAGCAAGCTGGTCCCTGTCCTGGCCTTGCTGAAGTGCCCGCGGGTGATGGGAGAAGCTCCAGCAGGCACAGAGAGTGGAGGACGTGTCCTTGTGCCTCCCCGAGGAGGGACTTTGTGTCAGGGAGAAACAGGGTGGTGCAGGGACATGCATCCCATGGATGCTCACATCCAGACACCCCCCTCCTGCTCCGCGCCCTCCCTCAGCCCCATCTCCCACTGCAGCTGCCTTGTCCTCAGGCTCTCGCCTCCCCCTACCGTGGGCTCCTGCTAAGCCTGTCCTGCTGTGGGGACATCATGGGGATGCTCCTGTGCCCCCAGGGTGTGTCTCCAGGACCCCCTGCAGAGAGGGGTGCAGGTATCTCCTCTCCCTCCCCATCCACCCTCCAACTGTCTGTGCTGCATCGGAGTTGCCTTCTTGCTCTGTCTGACGCCCGTGGGCTGAGCTGGCCTCTTCACGTGGCACCTCCAAAATGCCACTTGTGCCTCTGCCACGGGCTGTCCCAGCTCAGCCGCTGGCCTTGCACGGTCCCTTGGATGGCAGAAAATGTCCTGCGTGTTCAGGAGCCCCAGGGCTGTGTGCCACTCCCCC
>NW_008795687.1:266056-272849 GCF_000699145.1 Aptenodytes forsteri | reverse complement strand
CTCCTTGCTTGTCTCTTCTCTCTGCTGCCCCTCCGCCGCACACCTCCTGTACGCGACATGATGCTGTCACGCTGCGCACGTTTGAGTTTGACCTTTCTGTGAGATGACCTAGAGCGCGGCGATGGCAGAGGGGAGCGGAGGGGGTCCCGCAGGGCCCCCGCTCGGCTGCTCCTCTAGAAGCAAACTTGAAGGCAGACATTCCCCTTTCCAGCGAGACGAGGGAATTAGGCAGGGACATGAAGAGGCATGTTGTTCCCACCCATTTGCTAGCACCCCCTGCCAGCTACGTGAGAAGCAAATCTCTGCAAGCAGCCGAAATTCCCACTCGGAGGCTGCCTGGAGATGGGGAGGATGGCAGAGCAGGCAAGGGGAGGCTCTGGCGAGGGCAGCCTGCCTCCTCTGCTGGGAACTTGTTTTTCCTGCTACCCCCTGCTTTACCCCTGACGGTATGCAGTTCTTGCTGCTCTACCCAACTGTTGAGCACCAAAGCGGTGGGATTGCACCATCCTCCCAGGCACCTTGGGCCACCCGGCCCTGCTGCGAGCACCGGCCCCGGGTCACCTCGGGCTCCTGCTGCTGGCCCCCCGGGTGCCCCAGCCCTCCCCGGGGCTTGTGGCTCTGCCGGTCCCTTATTAGAGCTTGGGGATGCAGCATGAGAAGGGATGATCGGAGCCTGCGCTGCTCCCTGGCTGTTTCCCTTCCCTCACTAGCAGTGGGAAGTTTCTCGCCCCACCAGGAACGAAGCCCTGTGGTGGCTGCTGCTTTCAAGGATGTTTCCGTTCTAGGATGTTTTGTTTCAGGGCTCTCCATTTCAGGTGATATTGCTAAAGAATCGCTCTCCTTCCTGCCCGGTGCTGTCTGCGCCTCTGGGGAGGGACAGGGCTTTTTGTGCAAACCTCTTGGGGCAATAGCAATGCGTGTTCAGGAGCATCTTGCTGCTGAGCTTTTTGCCCGGTCTGTCCAAATTTCACACCTTCCAGCCGGATCCCGCTACAAATAGCCCAGCCCAGGCTCCCACACGGGTGAAACATCGTCCTGTGTGGGGGGCTCTTCCAGGCCCACTGGAAATATTTACTGTCGAAGCTTTACTTGAGCAGAGAGTTGAGCGCAAACTTGAGCAGAAAGCAAATGCTTTCAGCACAACACTCCTTGCTTTGAGTTGCCTGATCACAACTGAGAAGTGTTGGCCCCAAGCTGAAAAATCCCGGTTGCTGAAAGCCAAGAAGGCTTTGGCGGTGAGCGCAGCTTCTTAGTGAACCGCTGCGATTTCCTGCCACAAAAGAATGGCTCGAGCAAAGCTCTTGAGTTTAATTAAACGTGGCCTTGGAAGTGAGAACCCAATTTCTCCAAGCCAGCCATAGGAAAAGAACCATCCTGGGGCAGAAAGCCCTGGGTTGTGAGGTGGTTTGCGTCCCTGATTTCAGGTGTGAGCATGCAGATCTCTTTTGTTTTTCCATGTGGTGGAGACCCTGCGGTGAACGCTCCTGGACCACGGCTCAAACTAAGCCTGAACTTCAGAAGAGCTGGCCCAGGCTGCCGCTGCGGGAGGGCGGCTGCTCCGACAGCGCTTCTGCAGAAGCCAAGGGGAAAAGGGAAGGTCCTGCAGGAGACCTTCCTGTACGGCAAAGAGGAGTGAGATGCTGGGAAGCCAAGTTGCAAAGCCCCATTGCAAAATCTGCACCATGCAGAACCCTTCCGTGCAGGCGTTTCTCGATGGCGGGTTTCGGCTGCGCTTCCCAGAGCCTCCTCTAAAGAGGAAATCTGTTTGGCTGTGGGGCTCCGGCTTTCAAGCTGAATTTCTGCTAATGCTGTAGGAGGGAAGCTTGCAAATGATGGCTGCGTGCGATCCGAGGCTTCCTCTGATGTCACGTATGTAAAATATAGCCTTTACTATAACTGTCCCCGAACCGCTCTGGGATCCACATAGCACTCGACAGCTACCCCCGGGTCTCTCTTCTTGTCTTCCCCTGAACTGCAGATTCCAGGCCCTTTTTATAGGCAGCACCTGTTAGTTTTCCCCACAGGCAGCCCCGCTGCAGGTGAAATTCCAGCAGGATTATTTTGGGGCTTCTCTTGCCCATCGGCCCGTTCCTTCAGCAAGTGACCATGGGGCTCCGGATGCCGGTGACCAGCTGCACGTTGCTTCTGGAGCACGCAGCCCTCCCCTTGCCATCCCGGAGCTCCTTACCCGGCTCCTTCAGAAGAGGAAAAAAAAATCTATTTTTATCAGGAAGCATCCAAGCAGCCATTCCTGAATTAAACCCCGGCCTCTTGCAATCTGTTCGGTATCAAATACTTCAAAAGGTGGAATACAGAAAAAAAATGTGTCACCGAGACGGAAAACTTGCGCTGCAGCGGGAGAGACGGGGATTATTTTGCTCTCAAATTAAACCGAGTAACGGGAGGGACGCTCTGCCAGACCAGGCGCAGCACGACACCTGTGCTCGTGCCTCTTCTCCAGGCTGGAAGTGCTCCGGGTCCGCATTGCGAGGGTGCTCCCATCTACGTGGGAACTGTCAGGTGGTGATTTTCAGGGCTCTAAAACCCTTTGCTAATTCTGGAGTGTAGGATAGAGCAGATTACAGGGGCAGAGCACCTAAACTCCCCTCGATCTTGGTGGTGAAAGGATTGCACTCTGACTCTAGGTGGCTTGAAATCTAAGTCTAAGAAAATAGTGTCATCGGGTGGCACTGTGAATGTGCAGGTGAGAAGCAGGTTTGTGCTGAACCGGTGATTGTAGTGACAAATTGTGGTGTGTCCCGTGTGTTTGCAGCATGAAGACCCCCCCGCATCCTGCTCCTGGTGCACAAGCACGTCGTGAGTGTACGGGGCTCGCGCACGCTGCTGGCAAATACCTGCTGGGAGGGGGCTCGGCTGGGCTCCTGGCCCTGCCGCTCCTCGGGGCGAGCACCCAGAAAGGGGAAGGAGGAGAGACATCTTCTGCTGGGTGCAAGGAGAAGCTGCATTCAGGGGGAAGGGAGGAAAGGAGCTTCAGTGGAAACTTTGCATTTTCTAACTTGCATATTCTGGGTTTTTTATCAACTTCCCCTTCGTGTTTTCCCATCGCAGGGGGGCTGGGGCATCGCTCTGCACGCCACTGCTGGAGTTTGCAGGTGTTTCTGAGCACACAGTGGGTCAGGTTGGTCCTGGAGTAGGGCTGTTGGGTGCAGGGTAGGCAGGTGGAGAAGTTGGGAGGTCTGACGGGGACTCGAGCTCCTTGGCTGGGAGGTGTGAGCAGGTCTTGTTAAGGCAGTGTGGTGTTAACATCACCATGTCGTGGCTGAAGCTCGTGTATAATAGATCTCCTGCAAACCCTGAACGGGGAGACCTGAAGAGCACTGGCCAAGCAAAGCTGTGTGTGAAAGTCTCTAAAGTACCGTGGTGGCTCACAACAGAACATGTGGAAAAATACCCCAAAGCCACATTTTAGTCCTATCCGAGAGGCTAACTAGAGCCACGCAGTGTTTTCTGCAATGACCTGAGAAACTGAGAGCTGCCAGCAAAGCCTCCTGGCAGGCAGCACTGGCAGCAGCACGAAGCCCTTTGTTTCCTGGCTGCTCTTGGGGCCACTCTGGGAGCAGCAGCACCATCAGAAAAGTCCCGTGCGGCAGCGGCCCCGCTGCAGCAGCACCTCTGGCAGCCTGTCACTGGACAGCAGCGCACACCCTGCCTGCAAATCCCTCGGCACAGGGAGCAGGCAGGGCGCTTGCACGCCACTGCCTGGCGAGGACGTGATGTGGGCTCAGCGGTGCGAGACGCGTACAGACCATCCGCAGCTCAGCTGCAAACATGGGCTCTCAGAGAGGCAGCCCTGCTGCCTGCAAAGGTAAATCCCTGTGACCCTGGGAAGGCAGGAGCCTTGCGCCGAGGCTGCGGTGAGCTACAACCCAGCCATGCTCAGTTTAACTGCCCGGCGCTCTTGCGGATGTTGCTCTGACGCCCCATCACTGCAACCAAGAGACATGCTTCGGGGTTGAGCAATGCCTGTGCTGCTCGCCCCGACCACGCTCCGGTGTTGGGGCCAGCTCCAGGACCCCAAAACAGGCGCTTCCCCCAGCTCTCTCCCCTCCGGCACGGTGCGTGCCTCGTGGGGAGATGGACAGATGGAGAGAGGGAGGACGAAGAGGAAGCACTGGGCTTGCCGCAGGCTGGGCTGGGCTCGGATGTGCGGGGTGGTGCTGGCCCCTCTAAGCAGGGCAGCTCTCCCCAGTGCAGGGGACCCTCGAGGGGACGTGGGGGATCACCGCCCTGCAGAAGTCTCTTTTATGCAGGATTGCAGAGGGGAGCAGTGAGCAATGTGTTCATCATGGGGTGCAGAGCTCCTGCGGCGGGGAGGAGGCCTGGTGCTTGGCCCCCCACTTCCCAAAGCCCTTGCCGTGTTGCAATGCCACACGCTAACAAGTGGTGAGGCAACGCAGGCTCTGTTTGCCCAACTTGGTGGAGCGAGCACTTAGCGATGCGGCCACCCTGGGTGTGCAAAGGGGCCGGGGGTTCTGCGCGGTGGGTGGCTGGGGGTGCTGGTCCCTCTGCCCAGAGCAGCCTGGTCCCCCGCCTGTGTCACGTCCCCACGCGGGGGCTTGGCAAGAGGCGGATGATGAGAGGCGGATGATGCTTCTGTGCTTTCAAACTTCCTCTACACGTTTCTCAACCACCTCTTGCGAAAGGTCTGGGGGCAGCAGATGATGAAGCTCAGGAGATGCCGCAGCAGTGGAGCCGGCTGTGCGTGCCCTGCGCCACTGCCGTCCTCTGCACGTGGGGTGTATCAGCCCCCACCGAGGGCAGGGGCCCTGCTCCAGGGCTGCTCCCCGGATTCGGGTGTCACCTGAGAAACATGGGCTCACCTTGCAGAAGCCCAGACCGCTGCTGCTCAGGCAGGAGACTGAGGCTCAGCCTGAATGATGCACTTGGATGCAAACAAACCAGGTTTCCGTCCTTTCGTGCTCATCTTCTGGGACAAACTTGTCTTGGTGTTGAGAGCAGCTACCGCGTTAGCCTTGACGTGGCTTTGAAGGGAAACACCAAGGGCTGAAGCTTTCAGCTGCAAGCATCAGCCTGCGCTGGGGATGCAGCGGACTAATGCCCTGGGCAAAAAGCCTTTAACTTGAGGAATCTGGAGAAACTGTGCTCCTGGTAACTCTGATCAGTGAGATCCAGTAATTGCGCAGGCAGTGAGAACATCTGTGGGTACATCAAATACTGCTGGAAGTCAGAAGGGATTAACAGCTGCCAAAAATCCTCTCCAGGCTCTGTGGGAGCCAGCCGTGGCCTGGAGGGGTCAGAGCAGCTTGTCCTACAGTGGGTCCTCCTGGGAGCGTCCAGTCAAGGATTTTGTCCCGTCCTGGGGATGGCTGCGGCGGGGGGGCTGCGGGGGGTACCAAGGGCAGTCTTGTTGCTGCCCTGGGTTTTTTCTGGTGCGAAAGATGTGGGGTGCAGCTGCAGCCCTCCAGCCAGCAAGGCTCTGGTCCATGTGCTCCCAGTGCTGCTCAGCTACAGCAGGAGTTATCTGCTCAAACATGATGGTTTCTGCGTGACTGTGACACCGGTTCTGCGTGCCACTTGCCCAGTCCGGGATTGCAGCGCTCAGCAGTACCTGGCCCCTGTTACCCGCAGGCGGGTTTAAGCAGTTCTCCCACCTCTCTCCCGCGTTGCTTAAAAATGTTCCTTTAAGAAATGACGTGTATTGAAATCTCATTCAATTCCGTCGCAATAACTACACTGGCATGGCAAGCGTTGCCAAAATTAACCCCTCGAGGAGCCGTGTAGGCTACGGGGTGGCTGTCTCTGCTGCTCCAGCTGTTTTTAGGGAGCGGGGAGCAGCGGCATCGCCGGTTCCCGCGGGGCTGAGCCGGCTGGCTCCTGGTGCATCACGCCTGCACGGCAGCGAGCTCGGAACCCTCATCCCTGCTGGCTCTGGCTGCAGATCCACCCAAGGTGGATTTTGTTATTGCCTGCCTGCAGGAAGAGCGGAGACCCTGCGATTTTCCTGGAGACCTCGGGAGTTTCTCCCTGCCTGACCGTGCATGCGGGAAGGTGTGTTGGCACCCATGGGTGCGTAGGTGAGGGGGCACTTGGGACGGTGGCTTTCTGTTTGTGTGGCGAGGTGCAACACGGTTGGCTGGATTAGGGAACCTCTTTACTGAGATGCTTCAAAGGGGACTGCTCTCCTCTTTTGGTGAGAAGCAGGAATGGCGTCTGCCTGACTGGCACCAGCAATGCAGAAATGGGAGAGATTCAATGCAGGAAATGTGGTATCGCATCTGCAGCTGCGAGGGGAGCTTGCTTTTTGGAGTGCCTTGTATTTTGTGCCCTTGTTTTCTCCTGACTGACAAAGCCAAGCGGCCATGGGAGGCAGCACGGCGTGCCGGCAGGCGCAAGCAGCTGGGATTTGCTCAATGTTTTAGTTGTACAGAGCATGATGTTGCGGTCATCTAGCAAAGCTCTGACCGGCTCCACTGCTGAGACCTGCGGGCGGAGGTCTGTGCCCGCTGCGATAACCGCAGCCTCTCCCCCGGGCTCCCCAGTACTGGCACTGCCCTGTTGCCCGTGGTCCCTGCTAACCAGAGCTGTGTGCTCAGCCGGTCCCGTGGCCGGGGGGGCAGGCGGGGAGCCGGGCCGGGTGTGTGGTGCCAGATGAGACTCAGTCTGGTTTTTTTCCAGGTGCGGGGGTGCCCAGGCGGGTCAGGGCTTCGAGCTGCGGCAGCCCCAGGACAAGGTGTTGGTGACAGCGGGGGAGACGCTCAACCTGACCTGCACCATGTCCGGAGGCGGTCTCCCTGGTGCCGTGAGGTGGCTG
>NW_008795687.1:255817-265992 GCF_000699145.1 Aptenodytes forsteri | reverse complement strand
GCGGTGCAGCAGCCCCAGGACAAGGTGTCGGTGACAGCGGGGGAGACGCTCAACCTGACCTGCACCATGTCCGGAGGCGGTCTCCCTGGCGCCGTGAGGTGGCTGAAGGGCCTGGGCAGTGGGAACGAGACCGTCTACGAGCAGAAGGGCTCCTTCCCCCGCGTGACAAGGGTAGTGAGCGAGTCCGACACGGACTTCAGCATCCACATCAGGGATGTTCGCCCCGAGGATGCCGGCACCTATTACTGCGTGAAGTTCAAGAAATCGCTGCTTGGTGGTGATGAGGTGTTTCAGCGTGGAAATGGCACGGAGGTGTCCGTACGTGGTGAGTGGGGCTCCCGGTGGGAACCAGCCCTGCTGGGCGCAGCCCCCATCCCAGCCTGGTGGGCTCTGCTTGGGGCGAGCGGGGATGGGGAAGGGGCTTGGGGGCCGATCCCAGGAGAGGGTCCCGTGGGCCGTCCCCGGGTGTGTCCATGCCCCCACGGGAGACCCCGCTCCCTGCAGCCCCGGGGCTGGGCGCAGGTGGCAGAGCCCGGTCTGATGGCCCCATGCTTCTCCCCACAGCCAAACCCACCCCTCCGGTCGTGTCTGGGCCTGGCCACAGAGTGGGGCCGGGGAAACCGGTGTCTGTCACCTGCACAGCCGGAGGGTTCTTTCCCGAAGACATCCATGTGAAATGGCTCAAGAACAACGCCTTGATCTCGGCTCAGCAGCCCCAGATCACCCCTGGCCCGATGAAACTCTCCTACAACATGTCCAGCACTGTGACGATGATGCTGGGGAAGGATGATGTCCACTCGCAGCTCGTCTGCGAGGTGGAGCACACCACGCTGACGGTCCCGCTGAGGGAGGTGTACCAGCTCAGCAAAGCCCTGCGAGGTGAGGGCTGGGGGGACGACACTGGAACTCAGGGTGTCCAGCTTCTGTGGGGCTGGGGGTCCTGGGGTGGGGACAGGGCACTCTGTGGGCAGCAGAGCTGGGGGACGCCAGGCACCAGGCGCTGCCTCTCTTCCCAGTTTCCCCCAGTGTCCGTGTGGTCGCTGACCCGCCGAGCCCCATTGAGGTGAACAAGACCGTGAACTTCACCTGCCATGTGAACGGGTTTTACCCGGGAGATGTGGCCGTCACCTGGCTGGAGAATGGGACGGAGATGAAGGTGGAGAACACCTCCCGGCTGGTGGAGACTCCCCAGGGCTTGTTCGAGCTGAGGAGCCTGGTGGAGGTCAAAGCGACGGAGGAGAAGAACGGGACCGTGTTCACCTGCCGAGTGGTGCATGATGCCCAGAACCCCATCAGCGAGATGGCTGCCCTGCGGATCGCCGCCCCAGCCAGGGATGGACTGAGCGACTGGTCTCAGACAGATAACAGTGCGTGAGAGCTGCTGGGATGCGGTCCCTGCCAGGGAGGCTTTAGGATGTCACCCCCCTGAGAAAGCTCAAAGTCCCACCAGAATCTGGTTCAAGGACACAAAATCTCCATATTGGGGGGCTAGGGGGGTGTGATGCTGGCAGGTATCGAGCTGTCATCCTCGGTGCTTTGGCTGTCACCAGGCCAACCCCAGCTGTAAGGCTGCAGGGACTCGGTTGGTACCAGCGTTTTCAGGCCTGTGGTGACCTTTTTCATTCATGTTTCAGACAATTTGCTCCTCATCTATATTGTGGTGGGAGTGGTCTGCACTGTGCTGGCACTGCTGGTGACTGCAATTCTTTACCTCATCCGGGCAAAGCAGAGCAAGGGTAAGGAAACCAAGTGCACGGCAGGGAAGCAGCTGCTCCTGACCCCCTTCTCCCTCTCCCTCGAGCATCAGGGCTTGGGCACTGAATTCACGGCTGTGCTGCTGCAGCTCCTGCCCAAAGGGGAGGACGGAGCAGAGCTGACCGGGTTGTTTGCAGGCTGCAGGGAAAGCTCTGCCTGATTGCCGCTGCGTGCCAATGCCTGCCAGGAGCAGAGTCAAACGTGGTGGTTGTTCCTGGACCTAAAATGTCTGACACCCCCCTGCACCTCCTGCCCTCTGCCAGGAACGGTCCTGCAGTAAATGGAGTGAAACTCCAGAAAACTGCAGGCACTTGCCTCTGGGAAAAGACGTGTATCTGCTCTTGCAGCAGTCTCTGCATGTGGGCTCCTGTGCCCGGGGAAGCGGGGGGGGTTATGTTGTTTCCTGAACTATTTTTTTTTCCTAAACTATTTCTCTTCTGGCAGGTAAAAGCTCGCCATCTGCTAGGTAAGTGCTGATCTCCTCTAGTCACCGAGTAACCTGTGGGCACTCTGAGCTGGACACCTCCAGCCTGCAAACGAGGTCCCTTGGGATCGGGACAGAGCTGGATCCCCAAAAGCTTGTTGTGAAACAGAAGGCAGGAGCCCAGGCTCTGCTGATCTCCCTGGTTGTGGTTCTGCCCCCACAGTGATCTTGTACCCAAACACTTGGCTTTTGGTGAGGCTGAACAAGCGGGTGGGAGCCAGGTCTCCAGCCTGCAGAGATGTAGCTGGACCAGCACGTGAGCAAACGCTCGCTTGGTGAGGACTCATCCTGCTCGGGGCTGCTGCGAGGACCTTGTTTTGCATCTGAATCCCCCACTGCTCCATCACTAGGGAGGAGGCAACAGGGCACTTGGTCGATCTGACTTGTTTTGTTCCCCCTTTCAGGTTACATGAGCCGGAGAAGAGCAGTGAGGCCACTACCCAGGTGTGTCGCTTAACCCCGGGACCCGGGGAGGGGAGAGCACCAGACGTGGGAGTGGAGGGTGGTGGTTCCTCTGTGAAACATCTCGGTGTCTCCAGTGGAGGGTGGTGGTTCCCCTGTGAAACGTCTCAGTGTCTCCACACTGTGGCTGGAGAGGGAAGAGAAGCTGCCCCAGGGACGGGGTAGCCACTTTCCAGCATCTCTTCTGCCTTCGCACTCTCTCCTCCTCCTCCTCCTCCTTCTCCTCCTCCCCCCAGGAAAGTCTGGGTTTGTGCTGCCTGGAGAACCAGCTGTGTGATAGCCAACCAGGCTATTTGTGGAGTTATTTTTGCACTTGGTGACACAGTTACGAGCAAAGTCGTGATCAGCAGCAATCTGTCCATCCCACCCAGCCTCTGCCAGCTCCCATGCGGGCGTCGCTGGGCAGGCTAGCCCCTGCCCATCCCTACCAGGATGGGGTGACGGGGCAGCTGCAGTGGTGGCTCTTGAATCGCGGCGGTGGCTCTGAAGCCTGTCAGTGGCAGCGGTGGCTGGTGATTTGAAGGTGTAGCACAGGGTAAAGCATTGCTGCAGGATCGTCCCGGCCAGCTGCTGGCATCGTTGCCCCTGTACAAGCAGAGACCGAGCTGTCCCGGGTCGAGCTGCAGCAGGATTGATTTCAGCGTGGGGCTTTGGTTTGGTGCGTGGGCGGGGGGGGGGTCCTTGCTCATCCTCCCAGAGGAGGAACTCTTGGTGTCTCACGCAGGAATCCGACCCCAACAACCTGACCTACGCGGACCTGAACTTCGACAGAGAGAGGAAGACCATCCGCCGGATGGTGGAGATGAGCCAGCAGTCAGAGTACGCCTGCATCCAGACCAGCCGGGCGCCTGCCGGCGACGACAACCTCACCTATGCCGACCTGGACATGGTGCACCTCAGCAAGGCACCCAGGCGTCCGGCCCCATGCCCTGAGGAGGCCAGCTCCGAGTACGCCAGCGTCCAGATCCCGAGGAAGTGAGCAGGGCTGCAACGGCTGCCGGGACCCCCTGCCCAGCGGGGAGCCCCCCTGCTCCTCCCCGGGAGGATTTTATTGGAAGCACTGGGAGTGATGTGAAGATGCGCTGCGGTACCCCTGTTTTGGGGTAGAAATGCAGCCCGTGTTACTGTGGGGATCAGCTCCCATCCAGAGACCTGATTTTTGGAGGCAGCTTGGTCCCTGGGGCTGCTGGCTCCATCCCGCGGGGGCTGCTCGGCCTCGGTGTGCCGGCTTTGCCCACACGTGGGTTAAGTCAGCAGAGCAGCGGCTCCTCAGGAAGCTCCAGCCGGGCTGAGGGGATGGGGACAGTGCCTCCACGCCAGCTCCCATGGGGATGCCGCTGCCCGGCCAGGCTTGCACGGCTTCCTATAGCCGCCCCAACCCTGCAGGGACTGGCCAGAGCCCCCGCGCTGCCTTCTGGGGGTCTCTGCCGCCAGCGCCTAGAAAACAAACTCTGGCTTTAAAGGAAGGACCTAAGTGTCTGCCTCTCTCTTCCCAAGTGTCCCTTCTGCGGGACCTTGGTCTCGCACCAAGGCCAATGAGGCTGGGAAGGCCGGCGAGCCAAGTCCCCCTGCTGCGGGCTTTCCCCTGTCCTGCCACCCAGGGAGGCTCCGGAACGGCTCCCCGGCACCGAGCATCCTCCTCCTCTTCTTCCTCCTCCTCCTCCTCCTCCTCCATACAGCCTTGCCCGGACCGGGACCCACCGGCGCTGCCCCAGGCTTGTACAAAGCGTGCAGCTCCACGCTGGCCGGGCTGCAGATGCCCCCGCCAGCCCGGCTCCCCCGGGAGCTCCCTGCAGGTACCGTGTAACATGTTTTGACTGTTTGACATGTAACTGTTAATTTTAGAGCTAAAACCCAATGTTTTGTGTTGTACGTGGGTGTACTGCTGTGTACTTAACACTAGAATAAGATGTGCAAAATTAAGACCGAGGCCTCACTAAAGATCCCTAAACCCCGTAGAGTTTAAAAGAGACTTACGCGCCCCCCCCCACCAGCGCTGCTGTGGGGGTCAGGCAGGCTCCTCCCAGCCCACCCACGAGGACAAGTGTCTTCCATGTGCCCCTTCCCTGGGACACCGCGTGGGTCCACCACCCTGTGTTGGCTCCTGCAGCACCTGGGTGGCCTTGCAGCAGCGGGCACGCATGGGGCTGGCCCCCCACAGCTGCTGGCGGGGGGCTGGGGGGGCCTGGTGATGCTTTGAGAATGATGTGACTGCTTGTACAGACTATTTTTTTTTTTTCTTTTTTGCTTGCAAGATATTTTTATAATAAAAGTGAAAAGTCCTGTGCTGCTCCTGCACATCAGTGTGTCCCTGTGCTCAGGGTGGTCACCTCATCATCTGCCCTGGGGGTGCAAGGTAGGGTGGGGGTCAGCATGTCCTGCAGCAAGGGGAGGGGGGGCTCATCCTGCACAGCCCTGCGAGGAAGGATGAGAGAGGAAGAGGAGGAAGATGGCAGCAGCAGCAGGAGGTTGAGGCTGAGATGGGGGCTATGGCAATGGTCCTTCTGGGCAGCATGAGGGAGGGGAGGAGAGACCAGGGTCTGGGCCAGCTCTCCCCAGGCAGCCCTGCTGTATCCTTGGGTGCCCCCTTCCACGGGAGGTGAGCTGGAGCTGGGGTGCCCAAACTGGGGTGCAGGCAGGCAGGCTGGGTGCTAGCTGCAGCCTGTGTCGTGGGTGAGCTGAGTGTGCCAGTGCTCTGCAGTGACTTCCCCCCTTTCCCACCCCAGAGCTGGTGCCTCGGCTGTGTCTGGCACACAAGCTGTGTCTCGCTGGGAGCCTTGGCACGAGTCTTCCTGTGGTGATGAGCAATGCAGAGGGCGAGGCTACAAAGGAGAAGTTCAAAAGGGAATTTGCTGCCCAGGCTGGGCTTTCTCAGCACTGAGCTGCTGCCGGCGGGCTCACGCTGTCCTCAGAGCGTGAGCGGGAAGGGGACAGCTTGGCCACGGCCCTCGGCATGGCTGCCACTTCCCGGCTGGGACCTCCTGTGCTGCGGGAGGTCCCCTGCCAGCACCCCACGTGCACCCGGGCCAGGCTGAGCAGCCCTGCCCTGCCCTTGCTCGGCTAGGGGGGCCCTGAGCGGGAAGGGGACAGCTTGGCCACGGCCCTCGGCATGGCTGCCACTTCCCGGCTGGGGCCTCCTGTGCTGCGGGAGGTCCCCTGCCAGCACCCCACGTGCACCCGGGCCAGGCTGAGCAGCCCTGCCCTGCCCTTGCTCGGCTAGGGGGGCCCTGCCTCCCCCGGGGCATGGCTCCAGGGGCAGCAGCAATGGGGCGCATGGGGTCCCACATCCCCTTTGGCACCCATGGTGCGGGGAGGGTACCGCTGCTGCTGCCTGCAGGTCTTGCAGCCAGCACTCCTGCACCCCAGCCCTGGGCACCCATGGCCCTCCAGCCTTTCCCCCCAGGCCACAGCTTGGGGTGTGTGGTCCCCTCATGCCGAGGGCTTGATCTGCCCCGTGGAGCCCTGGACCGCAGACGAAGCTGACGCTCAGCACCCAGCACAGCTTCGGCTTCACCACAGCTTGGGGTGTGTGGTCCCCTCATGCCGAGGGCTTGATCTGCCCCGTGGAGCCCTGGACCGCAGACGAAGCTGACGCTCAGCACCCGGCACAGCTTCGGCTTCGTTGGCATCTGCCTTTTATTGGCTGCGGGGGGAGCAGGGGCCAGGGTGTGGGTCTGACCCTGCCTCTGCGGGTTGTTCTCGGAAGGGGAAGCCCAGGGGGACCAGGCGGGTGCTGGGACGTGTGGGACACGGCAAACAGCTCGGAGAGGGGAGCTGGGATTGTGCTCAGCTGGCTGCCTGCCCCGGTGACGGTGCTGCGGTGTGAACTCTGCCCAGCCGCCTCTCCCGTGGCTGTGCTGGCTGCTTGGGCCACCTCCCAGCCCAGAGGGCCTCATCCTGCCCCAGCTCATCCTTCCCGGTGCTCAGAGACCATTGCCCCGTATAGCAGCTGTGATGGTTTCCAGACCCTGTTGCGCTTCTGTGGCTGCAGGAGGGTGGAGGATGCGTGTTCCCCCCCTCCTCGATTTGCCCCAGGGACCCCAGGGGTTGGACCCGCAGCCGGAGGGGTGGCACTGTCCCCTTGATGCATGGGGAATGTAAGGGAAGGGCAGGTGAACCAGAGAGGGACAACTGGGGACGGGCACCCATGGTCTGCTGGGGGGACGAGGCAGGGATGATGCCAGGCTGGGCAGGGGCTGGGGGTGACGGCGCAATCCGGGCCGGCAGCATGGGGACCGTGGTGCCGCCCGTCCCATGCCTGGCTCTATAGATCCGAGACCTCCCCCGAGTAGGCGCTGGGGTCCTCGTCCGACCGCATGGTCACCTTGAACTGCCGCCGCAGGAAGCCCCCATAGCGCTTCTGATTGTCCCACTTGAGCTTGGGCCGGATCCGGCGCATGAAGCCGCCGTAACGCTTGTGCAGCTCCGCCAGCTCCTGCCCCTCGGCCCCGGCACCCGTGGGCTCCTCGCCCCCGTCACCCGCCGGCCCCAGCCCCGGGTAGTCCTCGGGGGCCGCCCGCTCCCCTGGCTTGCGGCCGAAGCCCCCGAACTTCTTGCTGAGGCCGCCCTTGCTGTGGGCGTTCTCGCGCAGCAGGGAGAGCAGCTTCCCCTTGGCCATCTTCTTCATGAAACCCCCGTAGCGCTTGGCCGGCGCCTGCGGCAGCTCCCCAGGACCCAGCTCCTGCTCCGGCTCTGCCTCATCCTCCGCCTCCCGAGGGGATGGGTCTGTCCCTTCGGCCAGGACCACCAGCGGGGCCAGCAGAGCCAGTGCCTTCCTGCACATCTCCCACTCGGGGCCAGGCGGTGAGGAGCCCTGGCACTCCTGCAGGCATATCTGCAAGGCAGCGGCCGCAGCGGCCCCGGGACGCCCGCTGGCATCACCCTGCTGCTCGGGGTGACCCCCCCACCTTCCTCCCACCCCACCCAGGGGGTGCCCCGACCCCAAGCCCAGGGGTCCACAACCACTGTGCTGCGAAGCTCAGCGAGGAGCCGAAGCTTGCACATTCCCAGCACCCTGGGGGTGCCCATGACCACCGCCCCGGCAGCACCCACCTCTGCCGACCGTGCACCGGTACCCGCGACCCTCCCGCTGCTGTGACCCCCCGGCTAACGGCTGCGTGGGGCTGGCACTCACCAGGGACCGGACGCTGCTCTCGGTGCTGCGGGTCTGGGCCATGCCGTTGCGCAGTCGGGGGACGCCGCCGCAGCCAGGGAGAGGCAGAGCGCCAGTGACAGCGCCAGCGAGCTGCGCCACCATCTCACCCCGCAGCCGCTGCCTGGGGAGGGCGAGACAGCAGAGAGCCCGTCACCTTCCCCACGCCGGCCCCGGGGAGCCCATCGCCACCCCCCTGGCACCCTCAGGGGGGGCACCTACTGCCTCCACCTGCATGGCTGCTCCTGGGGACATGCACCGGGACCTGTGCCCGCGCGACTCACCTCTGGGTGCTGCTCCTGGGTCCCAGGCAGGGAGAGAAGGGGACAGGAGTGACCCGCGGGGATGCCATGGGACGCGATCCCTTACCCTGACCACAGCCCGTTCCTTTGCACAAGCCCTGAGCCACGGCCAGGCCCCCAGGGCCACTGAGGTCCCTGGGGCAGGGACCACCCTCCCGTCCCATCCCATCCCATCCCATCCTGTCCCATCCCATCCCATCCCGTCCCATCTCCTCCATTGCTCCTTCCACACTGTTGGAAAGAAAAGCCCCTTTTTTCTTTAGCGTTGAGTTTCTCTGCAATATTGTGATCGCTGCGTTTGTGTGGCGCGGAGGGGATGAATCACCGGTGCTCCCCCTTGGTCTTGGGGAAGAAAAGCACTGCGATCGGAGCCGCCAGCAGAAAGGGGACAGGGGGATGCCATCACCCAGCACAGAATCACCCAGGTGCTGCATGCTGCAACCGGGCAGCCCCGGCTCCCCTCCCTCCCAGCCACCGCTTCTGCTCGGCTGGTGCAGCAGGAGGGCAGGAGAAAAAGCCAGATTTCAGGTGCAAGCCTACCTGCAAGCCACGATCACCGTCCTTCAGCCTGCCGGGAGCCGCACCAGAGCCTCTCACCTCCGTGGATGAGGCCAGGAAGGGCTGAACACACTATGCAATGGCTGGGAGAGGGGCTGTGCCGGTGGCAGTGCCCCGTGCCGCTCCAGAACCCCCCCTGGGTGAGGCTGGAGGGGCTGGTGCTGGCCCCAGCTGCAGTGCCACGGGACCGCGGTGCCACCAGGACCATGACGGCCCTGGGAGTGAGAGCCAACCCCCAAGGGGTGCGCTGGCAGCAAGCACCCGCCTGCCTCCTTGGCTGCTTTTATCTGGGGTGGAAAGGTATGACCCAGTGGGATCTGTTACACATTAATGACGCATATTAGAGGCTATTGTATTCTCCAGCAGTATCTGCTAATGTACCATAATTGGTACTGATGAAGAAATGTTAATGCCACAGTATTAATTCATGCTAGATTAAAATTTAATTTGAATTATCTGCACCATCGTGTCAAGCTGTCTGCATTCCTCGGCTGCACCGCGCACCGGCTCCCTGCAGCCCTAACTGCATCGCCCCGACTCGCCCTGGCAGAGCAGTGGGCAGCAGGGCAGGCAGATGCCCAGGATGGGCACGGGCACGGCGGGACCTCAGCCAGCCTTCACCGCTGAGACACAGTGACGATCCCTTATTGCCTTGCTGCCACCGAGACGGCACCGATGAGCGAGGACTCACCAGCCGCGCAGGTAGGTGTCAGCTGCAGCACCGAGGGGAACGAAGCTCCCAAGAACAACTGCCAGCTGCTTCACAGCAGCCCCACTGGGAAGCTTTTTCCCCTCCTTTTCCCACCCGCTTCCCCTCCCTTGCCCCTGCCATGCTCCTCCGCTGCCGGCAGCCCCGTGCCCTGATGCAGCCGAAGAATTGGGGACTTCACAGCTGCAGCTCTCCGGGGCACAGCGGGGCCAAGGACCCTCTGTGCCCGGGCACCCTGGGACATCCCACTGCAAACGTACCTTGTCCAGGTGCTGCCACGAATGCCCCTGCAGTGCTCTGCCTGCTCCTGCTGCAGGGGTGAGGAGGGACTGGCAAAACTGGGGCAGGAAAAGGGGAGAAAAACAAAGGGCTTTGGACAAAAGCGAAAAGAAGCAGCACACAAAGGGAGGAGGAAGAAGAAAAGCAGAGTTAGAGCTCGATCCCGTCTTACCTGGAGGAGCCCCGAGGCTCCGGAGCCGTCCCTTCTGCAGAAACGTGACAGGATCGTGGCAGTGTGGGTGAGGAGGGACTGGCAAAACTGGGGCAGGAAAAGGGGAGAAAAACAAAGGGCTTTGGACAAAAGCGAAAAGAAGCAGCACACAAAGGGAGGAGGAAGAAGAAAAGCAGAGTTAGAGCTCGATCCCGTCTTACCTGGAGGAGCCCCGAGGCTCCGGAGCCGTCCCTTCTGCAGAAACGTGACAGGATCGTGGCAGTGTGGCAATGCCCCCGTGGTGGGGCCCAGCCGCCACCGGC
>NW_008795687.1:252375-255632 GCF_000699145.1 Aptenodytes forsteri | reverse complement strand
GGGGCCAAGGACCCTCTGTGCCCGGGCACCCTGGGACATCCCACTGCAAACGTACCTTGTCCAGGTGCTGCCACGAATGCCCCTGCAGTGCTCTGCCTGCTCCTGCTGCAGGGGTGAGGAGGGACTGGCAAAACTGGGGCAGGAAAAGGGGAGAAAAACAAAGGGCTTTGGACAAAAGCGAAAAGAAGCAGCACACAAAGGGAGGAGGAAGAAGAAAAGCAGAGTTAGAGCTCGATCCCGTCTTACCTGGAGGAGCCCCGAGGCTCCGGAGCCGTCCCTTCTGCAGAAACGTGACAGGATCGTGGCAGTGTTTGGCAATGCCAGTGGTGGGTCCCAGCTGCCACGGCCACTCTCAGCACATCCTACCTGTGTCAGGCATCTGCTGGGGTCTCCTCCTCCCCTGTCCTGTTTCCACTTGAGTTTTCGGTGCCCAGGCTTTGCTCATGCGTGGAAAAGCCCCAAGCTGCGTCCATGCACCCCGGGGGCTGGTTACAGACTCGACGGCCCAAGGAGGGACGGGGAATCGGGACTGTGTGTGCCAGGCAGCACGGAGACCAATCTCCCCGTTACAATTAACCTGTGATTATTTCTAGTGAGGGATGTGAACAGCTCTCCCAGGCTGAGCAGGTCTCTCCTCCCACACAGGTCTAACTCAGGCAGGTTAGGACCCTGCAGAGATTTCTGGTGGAGAAGAAGAATCACCTTCCAGCCGTTCCTTTCCTCGCCTTTAAAAATTACCTGGAAACGCCTTCCAGACAGGACTTCTCAAAAAAGCCTGACTTTTGGGACAGAATCGCAGCAAAACCCACCTCTGCGGCCACCGCTGCTCCTCGAGCCGGGGCTGGGAGGGGGGAGACAGAAACCTCACCCCCGTCCTCTCCCCCCGCTCCCTTTGCTCCTCTGAGCCCTGGGTTGTCCCCACCGCAAGGGTGGCAGATGTGGCATCGAAACGAACCCCAGTGAAGCTCTGGACAGCGGTTCACAGGCTACGAAACTGCTCGAGGGACGAGAGGAGCACCTGCGGCCGGGCGGGAGCCCCTCAAAATAACGCAACAAGCCCAACCGTGAGCCGCTCTCGGCACCGCGGCTGCCGGCGGCCCGGGGGCGGGGGGGGGGGGTGTTTTTAAACAGAGTCACTCTTTGGTGAGCAGGAGCGATGCCCCAGCTGCGCCCACGCGATGGGAGCGGGACGGTGACCCCGGCAGCCCTACCTGCCGCTGCTCCCCGTCCCGCCGAGCACCCGCTTCGCCGAGTCAGGACAGGTCGTGGGTAGAGTGGGTGTTCCTCAGCGGGCGTCAGGCTGAGCCGGTCATCAGCTGCGGTGGCGGTGGCAAGGCCACGCTGGTTGGTGACCCCGCGGCGGTGCCCGGGGTGCCCGCCAGACTCTCTGCCCGCCGGCTCCCACCCTGCTTTTATGGCCACGGAGTCTCCTCCTGCAGCGGGGCCCGGCTGCGCTCGGCGCCGCGGAGCCAATCGGGGCGAGGGAAGCTGTGAATAATCAGCCCCGCAGCATCCTCGCCACCTCCTGAGCAGGCTCTCCCACCGTGCCAGGGCCTCCCCGCATGCCCGGGGTGCCCGCCAGACTCTCTGCCCGCCGGCTCCCACCCTGCTTTTATGGCCACGGAGTCTCCTCCTGCAGCGGGGCCCGGCTGCGCTCGGCGCCGCGGAGCCAATCGGGGCGAGGGAAGCTGTGAATAATCAGCCCCGCAGCATCCTCGCCACCTCCTGAGCAGGCTCTCCCACCGTGCCAGGGCCTCCCCGCAGCCCTCCGGCCACCCCAGGAACCGGGGTGCACATCCCGTTGCTGCACCACCGCCCCCCGCCGCCGGCTGCGTCCCTCGGGGACCCCCCGTCGGGGCCAGCCTCGGTCCTTGGGGCCGAAACGCGTGCCCCAAACACAGGAGATGGCAGGGGACCGGGACGGGGTCCGTCTCCCCCCCCCAGCTGTGTGCCAGAGGAGTTTGGCTGCCTGGGGTGTGAATCCCCCCTGGGCACCAAATTAAAATCCTGCCCAAGAAGGAGGGGGGGTGTGAAGCCCTGACACCTCCCCCCCCCGCTCCCCAGGCTGGGGAGAGGCACCATCCTCGTGGTGATGCCGGGGAGAGGAGTGAGCCCGTCCGAGGCCGCTGGGAAGGGCAAGAGGGTCTTCACACCCTGGGAAAGGCTGGTCCCCTCCTGACCCACCCAGCCTGGCTGAGGTTGGGCAGCAAAGCCCTTGCAGGGAACCCCTCCCCCTCCGCACCGTCGGGGCTCGGACCCGCCGGGCTTCCTCCCACCACCCTCTCCCCGTCCCCCCTCCTCCTGAGGACAAATCCAAAGAGATGAGCCAAAGGGGCAGGGGGAGCGGGGTGAGGGGATGGAGACACCCCCCACCACCACCTTCCCCTCTCAGTCCTGATTCCTGTTCACACATTCCCAAGCCTGATTCGGGGGTGAAGGAGGGCAGCGCTGGGCAATGCCAGGGCACCCTCCGAGCCCACGCACCACCATCCCCCTGCACGGTGTCCCAACAGAGTTGTGGGGCTGGGGGGTCCGGGGCGCAGACCCCACGGGGCCGGGCCAGCCCGTCCTGTCCCCTGCAGCCCCAGCGGGTGCGAGCGCATCCCACGCACTGCCGGCAGCGCAGCCCGTCCTCTCGCCTTGAAGACGGAGCTATTTTTATCGGAACTCAAGAGGGATGTTTCCCAGCAACCTGCCTTTCTCCCTGGCTCGAACACCAGCTACCGGACCCGGTGCCCCCTGCTCAGCCCTCCTGGCGCTGGCGAGGGACAAATCCAAAGAGATGAGCCAAAGGGGCAGGGGGAGCGGGGTGAGGGGATGGAGACACCCCCCACCACCACCTTCCCCTCTCAGTCCTGATTCCTGTTCACACATTCCCAAGCCTGATTCGGGGGTGAAGGAGGGCAGCGCTGGGCAATGCCAGGGCACCCTCCGAGCCCACGCACCACCATCCCCCTGCACGGTGTCCCAACAGAGTTGTGGGGCTGGGGGGTCCGGGGCGCAGACCCCACGGGGCCGGGCCAGCCCGTCCTGTCCCCTGCAGTCCCAGCGGGTGCGAGCGCATCCCACGCACTGCCGGCAGCGCAGCCCGTCCTCTCGCCTTGAAGAGCGAGCTATTTTTATCGGAACTCAAGAGGGATGTTTCCCAGCAACCTGCCTTCCTGGCTCGAACACCAGCTACCGGACCCGGTGCCCCCTGCTCAGCCCTCCTGGCGCTGGCGAGGGGGGTGGGAGCCATCGGCATGGCTGGGAGCCTC
>NW_008795687.1:250711-252112 GCF_000699145.1 Aptenodytes forsteri | reverse complement strand
ATCGGCATGGCTGGGACCCTCCACTGGGCACCCAGCAGCCATGGCCGGGTGAGCAGGGCAGCCTGCGCTAGCTGCCCGTGGTCCCCCATCCCCAAGGCTGGTGGCCGCCTCCACTAGCACCCACGTTTGCGGTGCCAGGCTCTGCTCCCCAGAAAGCACGTGGGACCCCACAGCTTTTGCTTGGAGGTGGATTTTAGCTCATCTGGGCTGGGGCTGTACCAGCACGGAGGGACCAAGGGAGCAGGGCACAGGGCGGGGGCAGGCGAGGCAAGGGCAGAGCATCCTGCATCTCCCCAGGGCCGACGGAGGAGATGTCCCCTGTGGGACCCATCCCAGGAGGCGGCAGCTCTGCGGCCAGGGGGGACGGAGCTCGGGCCACACGCAGGGCACGGGCAGAAGGCGGCCACGGCCCCCCCTCTCTGCTGTGTGCTGGGCTGTGCAGGCACAGAACAAAGCCGAGAACAAAACGCTGCTGCAAACCACTACAGACACCCTCGGCCAGGGGCTGCAGGCATCCCCTGGGCAGGTTTAACCCTTGCTGCTGGGGCTAGCGGTCCCACGGGCACCGCAGACACGGTGGGGAGGAGCATTTCTTACACTAAAACCATTACTTTTATCAAATAGCCCTCCCAAACCCATGAAGTCCACCCCTAAAGCCCGGCATCCCTGGTTCAACCTGCTGTTATGCAGGCAAATGGCTCTGTCCAGGAGCCGCATCTCTGGGTGAGAGCAACAGCATCGCCCCAAGGGCCGGTGCCTGCCCGGGGACACGGAGCACAGAGGGGACCAGCGTGGCCACGGCTGCCGCCAGCTCCCCACCCTGAAAGCAGACCTGCTTGCAGCACCCCCCTGGAGCCCAACAGCCCGGGGTGCAGCCACCTCCCCGTGCAGGGTAATTGCACCGGAGGGAGATGCGCTTCTGGAGGCAGAGCAAACCCCGCGGGCACAGGGAGGAAAGTCACTCGTACTAAGGTTCCTTCCTCAGGGCTGATTCCCTTTGCTCCGGGAGGGAGGTCAAGTTACTCCTGTCCCCGGAGCAGAGTCTTATTTTCTACGTGTGCCGCAGATGTGCTGAGCTGGGTGAGAGGGTCCTCCCCGGGGCCGGTCGCGGTCCGGGCAGGCGTGGGGGGGTGACAGGGTCCCCCCCAGGAAAGGAGCTGCGAGCGAGCCCACCCACCAGCAAGTTTAATTAATATTCATCTGTCGCCTTCTAATGGGAAACTGTCTCTGAGTCACACTGACATTTCCCTGGGACAATGGTAATTAAGCACCTGGGTAAGAGAAATGTGCAGTAATAGAAAAGTTAAGTTTTCTTAACTACATGAGTGAAAAGCGGGTTCGGCGAGGAGGGGGACGAGCGTGCACACCAGGCTCCCGCGAAAGCAAGTGGGAGGTCACGGC
>NW_008795687.1:248728-250085 GCF_000699145.1 Aptenodytes forsteri | reverse complement strand
CCCCCCCTGCCACTCTGCCCCGACGCCCCCAGCCCCTCTCCGGGGACTTGCCCCTAGGCCAGACAGGGCACCTCCAGGGTGCCCAGCTCCCCCTCCCGGGATGGGCTAAATCATCCCTGCGGGCAGGACGAGCTCTGCCAGCCGCATGGGCTGTCCCCGAGCAGGGGGACCGTGACCCAGCGCTGCCGGTGGGAGCATCCCATGGGAAGGCAGTCGCTCCGCTGCGGTTCCTCCAGCACCGTCAGCTTTATCCCATTCAGGGGGACAGGGCTTTTCCAGAAACGGCTCCGTTGCTCACGCTCCCCTCCCGGACCTAAAGCGACACCAGGCTGCCGTGGGCAGGGCGGGAGGTGGCCTTCCCGCAGGCAGATGTGGGCACGGGGCAGCAAGGGCTGCCTGCGGCTGCTGCCAGGCTGCGGGGCGAGGGATGCGCCGGCCGTATTTCGTGGGCCACGAGAGGCCCCGACAGCTCCGTGGGGAGAACTGCCCCGGGGGGCTAAGCCTGGGGGTCTGTTCCCAGCCGCCCGCGGGAGCCGTGCGGTCTCCAATCGACCGCGACGGCACCGGAGCGAACCTCCGGCGGCTGCACCGGCGTGATCTGGAGGCAGATGCCAGGCAGGCAGCGTGGAGCAGGGAGAGGTCACCGCTGCGGGGGACATGGCAGCGGGCAGAACAGCGGCGTGGGACCGGGAGCCAATTCAGCCCCTGCCTGCGTCATGCCGCAGTGGCTCGAGGTCACCGTGCAGCCCAGGCAGGCACACGTGTGGGCACGCATCGACCTCCCTGCGTGGGCAGGAGGCACAAGTGGCCACTCGACACTGGTACAAAAAGCGAAGCCCATGTAAACACGGCGAGTCACGCCATTGCCATTGTCCCCGCTGCCGGCACGCACCGCGCCAGGCTGCCGAGCGGCACCAGGAGCACGGGGCTGAGGCACGGGCCCCCTCATCCCCCGGCCAGGAGGTGAAGTGGCTCCATTTAAAAGGAAATTGAGTTCAAACCACTTGCAGGAGCTGCAGCCTGCGCAGTGCCACCGTGCCACAGAGGGTCAGCCCCAGCCGTGGGAGCCATCACCCCCCCCGCACGCCGGGCCCTGGGTGCTGGTGGCTCTGGGGGGGACGACCAGCGTGATGCAGCCCAGGGCTGCTGTGGGCTGCGTGATCGGAACGGCACATGCCTCAGAAGTGAGTCAAGAAACCAGTAATTTTTCGAGCTCCTCCGTAAACTGGCTCTGCAGACGCTCTCCTTGACCTTCGGCAGAGCGCCTGCTGCTAACGTCACCCACGCGGGTGGCAGGAAAAACGCGGGGAGAAGCGGCTGGAAAAAAAAAAACCCGTTAGGGGGTTTGATCGCCATC
>NW_008795687.1:218318-246510 GCF_000699145.1 Aptenodytes forsteri | reverse complement strand
GCCCCCGCACTGGGATATCCCCACTCTGGGATACCCCACGCAGGATACCCTGGCGTCGCCCTTCCCTTCCCCCGGGGCACCCTGACCTCCAGCTCCTGGGGCACCCTTCCCAGACACCCCCACCCTGGGCAGACCCCTTGCCCCCCACTTTGCCAGTATAACCACCCCCGGGCTCCCCCCACTGCACCCCTGGTCGTCCCAGTCTCCTCTGTCACCCCTGCCAGCCCTGGGGTCCCTCTGTACCACAGTGGTACCTGCCCCAGGCATGCTCCTCTCTGCTCCCATCACCCGCCTCGGTCCTGTCCCTGCAGGGCTCCCCCACAGGGTCTCTCTGCTGCCCTCTGCACCCCTCTTTGCTGCCACCCACCCCAAGCACCCCTTGGGACCCTTGCACAGCATCACCTGTCCTTGGGTACTGTGCCCTTGGGCTCTGCCTGTGTGTCCCCTCCGCTCTGTCCCCTTCCTCTGTGTGCTGCTCCCAGGGACACCCTTCCCTAAGCCCCCACCCTGTGCCTTGGCAGCCCTGTGCCCTGCTCGTGGGGTCCCTCCTTGTGCCCTGCACCTCTGCAGCACACCCCAGCCCTGTGCCCCTCCTGAGGGGACCCTATTGTCACCTCCAGGCTCGGACCCAGCCCCGGGGAGCATCCCTGCATGCTGCCCTCAGCCCTTCCCTGCACCCCCTGCCACTGCTTACTTCTTCCTTCTCTGTTACACCCCCCACTCCTGGGGCTCCCTCCGCTACCCTGACCTGCACCACAGCCCACGTGTGTCCCTCGGGGACCTTCACCTGTCTCTGCCCCAGTCACACCAAGGGGACTTCTCCACCTGACGCACAGTCCTGTCTCCTCTGAGCACCCCGAGGCTGCAGCCCGTTACGGTGCCCTGCCTGCTCCCTTGAGCTCTTACAGCTTTGGGACTGTTCTTTGAGCTCTCCTGTTCCCATTCCCGTCCCAAGTGCTGGCTTTATGGGGACAGCCCTGGAAGCAGCAGTGCCTGTAGTCTGGGCTGACGCCCCTGGGGTCCCTCAGCAGCATCACGGGGCTGTCAGGGGTCACCTTCTCCTGCCACAGCTGATGGCTGTGATGGTGACATCTCCGAAATGCTCCCTCCCTTCCTCTGCTCTCTTTGCTGCTTGTCAGACCCAGCTCTGCCAACGTGCAGTGAAGATGTGGAAAAATACTGGAGCCCTGCCTCCTCGATGCCCCTGCGCCCCCCAGCCTGCCAGAGCCAAAGCCAGCTCACCCCAAACCCCTCCTTCCACAAACTTGCGTGCCAGGACTCCCGTACGCTCCTTAGGGAGCTCAGTCTCCCCATGCCCCCCTGGCTGAGCCCCCCCCCCAGTGCAGGCAGCCTCCAAACCCTGTACCAGGCACAGGCTTCGTGCAAGGCTGCCGAGACCCATCCTCCCAGCAAACCTCTGGCTCTCAGACTGCCCCTGCCCTGCCTGTCCCCTCCGCAATCCTGGGGGGACGTGTCGGGGCCTGCCTGGCTCTCCCCCGTGCAGACCTGATCCTGCTCTCCCTTCACATTCCACACGCAACCACCCAAGGGAGCCCCTGCCAGAAAGGCAGTGTCCTAATTTCTGTATAGCCTGGGTGTTTCCTTTACGTGCCTTCGGGGGCACGACTCCCCGGGAAAGGAGCCAACTCTTCCCTTCGCTGAGTGCATGTCCAGCTGTAGCAAGTCAAGCTCTTCCTGGCAGGTACAGGGGTTTCCTGCCCCCCTTGCCGTGTCGCAAGCCCTGAGAAGAGATGGCGTGGCTTGGGGGGATAGCTCTCGGGTAGCTGTAGGTGCCCCCCATCTCTAGGTGGGGAGAGAGCCCCCCAACTTCCCTGCCATGGGGAGGGCTTTGCCTGCCCTGTTCCCGCTGCAGCCCTCTGAAGAGGGGAGCAGAGCTGGGCTTTCCATCCCAAGGCCAGAGAGCGGCAGTTTTGCTCCCCAAACCGGAGTGCATTTTCCCCTCCATCTGCCTTCCTCCTGACTGCCCTCCGGGCTGTGTTATCTGCTGGCCGCAGGCTCGGGCAGGGGCTGTGCTCGCTGCCTTCCCGAGCTTTGGGTCTGATATGGCACCGATAAATATTTTCAAAACAAAAGCCAGAGCTAGGTGAGTCTCCCAGGTCTAGCTTGCTCTCCTTCCCTGCCCCGCAGCATGCGAGCTGCGTGCTGGAGCTGCCGTGCTGTCACCCCGGCCGAGGTAGCCGGCACGTAGCTGTGCTGCCGTGCCATTCTGCACGACTGCAGCTGGGCTATTTACAGGCCTGCACAGATGCTGTGCCAATGTGCCGGGGCTCAGGGCACGGGGGGGATTAATCGGGGACTTTCTGAATTGGGAGCACAACTGTCGGGATACCAGGCGATGTCGGGTCTCAGCTACAGTGCGGAGCCTGCACCTTCATCATTTTAGTGAGATGTGGAATAATAAATTCAAGGGCAGAGTGCAAAAAGGAAGCTGAAAGCCTGGCACTGAGCCTGGAGGAGAGGCGTGTACTCGAGCAATGTGCTTGGTGCCCTGATACACGCACACCTTCGGGGCTTGTGCACGTCCACGTGCCCCTCTTGTTGTTCCTAACCCATAGCAGTGATAGAGCTGCCTTAAGTGAACCTATATAGGGTGTTGCTTCTTAGCATGTCACCCACAGGGCCGCTGACTCGCTGCCAGTGCTCAGCCGTGCTCGCAGGCTGCCCTGGCATCGCCACGCATGTTGCCATCAGTCCAAGCACCCAGGCTTCATGCTGCTGGTTCTCATCTCTCCGGCGCAGCCTCTTTGCACAGAGAGAGTCGGAGGTTACACGTGGCAGCGGGATGCTGGTTCTGCTGTCATTAGATTTTTTTTTCCCCGTGATGCTAAGCAAGTTAGTAACCTGTTAATGAGCTCCCAGGATAGGTCGTGGGAGGGCTGCTGCAGGGACGGAGAAGTTAGCGTGTGCCATCCTGTGTTTGGGCAGGGAGCGTGCAGGGATGCTCGCTTCGTGATGGAGAACAGGTCTGGCCTGTCATCTGCATCTCTCCAGCTCTTGACTGCTTGACTTCAGTTTGCTAACATCTCATCTTTAAGAAGCAGCTTGCCAGCTCTTTATGTTTAAAGCTGTTTGTTTTGAAGGCAGGAAGATGATTTAACAACTAAAACACTTTCAGATTATAGAAAGAAAATGAAGAAATATTACTCTTGGCTTAAGCCTCTCCTAGCAGCGCTCCACCCAAAGTGAAGTGCACGGTGCCTGCAGCTACTGCTGGGTCAGTGGTGTCCTCCCTGTGCTTGCTGAGGTTCAGGGACCAAGTTTTAAATCAGAGCCTTCGTTATGCTAAAAACAAACCTTGATTTGCTAGAGCCAGCAGGTCCTTGCTGCTGGTGAGCCGGTGTTTGAGCCGATTCTCTGCGGGAAGGGGCTGTCGGCAGCGCTGCTGTGTGAATGCTCTCGCCCTCCCACCTGCGTGCCCTGGCTTGATGCTCCTGGCCACGTGTGGGCACGGGGCACTGCCATGTTCCCAGTCGTGGTGCAGTTCCTGGGTGAGAAGAGCCAAACCCTCCTGCTCCCCATGATGGGGCTACATGGATGCTGAGGGGAGCAGGAAAGCAAAGCCCTGTGCCCTGCTGCAACGTTGCTGGGGTTTAGCAAATCCAAGGTGGCAGCAGCGGTGCGAGCTGGGGCTGTCCTGGCTGTGCAAAGGTCTCCGCTCCTGGGACGAGCGGCCTCTGCTTCAGTTTCCATGCTGTCATGCTAGTCTCACCAAAGGGTGACTCGCACTGGAGAAGCTGCTTTTTCTTGTTGGTGTTTTGGTCTCCAGAGCCAAGCTGTCCTGTGCTGCTCCCAGTTGGCCCTTGGGCTTGCGTGCTGAGCCCCCCTCCAGCACTTTGGGGGTCTCATTTGTCCCCTCAAAGTGCACCCAGTGCCCCATGTGTCCAGCCTGTTCACGGTCCCTCCCATCCCCCAGACCTAACCTTCATCTTCTGCTGAGGGCAGGGAGGTGCAGCCAAATCCTTCTGTTGTGCAGACTTTCATTTCCATAGCAGTAGCCATGGATACAGACTGTTTGTGCAAATAACCAATATTCCCACCCGCACCGATCGCTGACCGCTGCAGGCATGGGCGCCGGGCAGCCCAGGGCTTGGTGTCCCTGCTAGTCCTTGGCTTTACCTGCTGCTGGAAGCTTGCTTTCCCAGATGCTCTCTAGGGCTTTGCTAAAACAAAACCCAACTTTGTCAAATGGGTGGAGTTATTTAACTGCTTTCAAAACATTCAGATTCGTCTGTGTGACTTGTTAACTGTGGCAGAGGCGAGTGGTGTCCTCCATCTTCTCCCTTACGGTGCTTGAGGGTAAAAAAACTAGTTCCTAGAGCAAAATGATACCCTGGTTGTGTGTGCAGGCTCTGTCTGTCACCTGGGTGCTCTGTGCAGGTGATGTGGGGTCTGGCAGCGGGATTTGCATCCTGGCATTGGCTAACGGGGCCAGGTCTGCTGCCTGCGCTCCCCAGGGCATCCTGGTGTCTCACTGCCATGGCCCCATTTAGCCGATAGGATGCTGTTGCATTTCTCCACGTGTCTAGTTTATGTGCAAGAGAGTGGTTTGCCTTCCAGGGGGGTTGTGGAGTAAAAGCTAGATGCAATGAATTGGACCTGAGATGCTCTGAGCTTGAAGAGCTCGATGAGGTGTCTGGTGAAGGAAGAAGCTGTTGGGGACATAATATTGAGTAGCAGCACTAACAAGCGAGGCAACAGTTGTATTCATAAGCGCGGCTGAGATTGCACTTAAATATTGTTTGCTACTTGGGCCTCCAGTTTCCTGTCTTTAAAGACGACTTGGCTCCTAATGAAAGCTGTATGAAGTGGCAGAGCTCCCCTAGCACAAACACAATGCTTAAACGCACAAATTTAGTCTGAGAAGAGCCAGCATGCTGCAAGGCTTTGACACTGGTGTGACTGCTCTTAGCGAGGCTGTACTGGCACAGCGTTAAGGGATGTGATTTACTCCCCGCTTGCAGTTATGCTAGTAAAACGCAAGGTATAAGCCAGCCTTTGCCTACTGCAGCAGAGCTCAGCTGGGAGAGCTGGCGTTCACATAGAACTGGTTATTTTTTTCCCATAGACTCACTGCTAATTGTGCTTTTAGTCTCTGCTGCTTTGGCTGTTAGAGCCCGGGGAGAATTGCCTGACGGTAGCGCAGGAAAATAACCCTCTGCTTCCAAGTTCCCTGCAAGCACCTGAGAAGACGTGTGCTCGGTCTCACTCATGTGCCTGTGCCTTGCTGGGAACAGGTCCCTGACCTGTCAGGGTTTATCAGGTCACCTGATAAACATGGTGCTGGTGCGTGGCACTCAATGGGATCCTAAAGCACTTGAACATCACTGCTGGTGCCCTGCAGTGCAATAGGTCCCGGTCACGTTCCTAAGGCCTTTACTATCCGCATAAACCAGACCTGTCCCTTGCCTGCACTGAGTTAGTGTGGACATTTTGTAGTGTGTCTGAAAAACCCACTCTTGTTTTTGTCCCTTTCGGTTAGGTGAGAGGATCCTGGGCTACGCCGAGGAGCCTTGCTACCTGTGGTTCGTCATGGAGTTCTGTGAAGGGGGAGACCTCAACCAGTATGTGCTCTCACGAAGACCCGACCCAGCGACAAACAAGAGCTTCATGCTGCAGCTGACCAGCGCCATTGCCTTCCTGCACAAGAACCACATTGTCCACCGGGACCTGAAACCAGACAACATCCTGATAACCGAGAAATCCGGCACCCCTGTTCTCAAGGTGGCCGACTTCGGGCTGAGTAAGGTCTGCGCTGGCCTGACTGCTCGGGGCAAGGAGGGTGGGCATGAGAACAAAAATGTGAATGTGAACAAGTACTGGCTGTCTTCGGCTTGCGGCTCTGATTTCTACATGGCGCCCGAGGTCTGGGAGGGACACTACACCGCCAAGGCTGACATCTTCGCCCTCGGCATCATCATCTGGGCCATGATTGAGAGGATAACTTTCATCGATGCGGAGACCAAGAAGGAGCTGCTGGGGACCTACATCAAGCAGGGGACCGAGATTGTGCCCGTTGGGGAGGCGCTGCTAGAAAACCCAAAGATGGAGCTGCACATCCCTCAGAAACGCAGGACTTCCATGTCTGAGGGGATCAAGCAGCTCTTGAAAGACATGTTGGCTGCTAACCCACAGGATCGACCTGATGCCTTTGAGCTTGAAACCAGAATGGACCAGGTTACATGTGCTGCTTAAATTCAGGGCAAGGCACTGCTGTGCTTTGCAGCTGGGTAAGTGATCCGCAGTTTTTGTATTATTCTGTCTGCTGTACCAGCCCAATAATGCACTTTGTAGTGACACAAAGGAATCTTTTATGCTCCCAGAGCTATTTCTATAGTGACTCATCGGAGCACTGCTTCTGAGTTTTTTTCCACCTATTCTACTGCAAAAATAAAGTAGAGGTGGGAAGCAGGATTAGCAGCTGCACGTCCTGCTGCTGCCCAAAGGCCCAGCGGAGCTGGCAGAGCTGGGCAGGAGCCCTGCTCCTCGGAGGTCCTGGCCAGTGGCCGAGACGGGCTGGTGCACAGCAGAGACCTGCGAGCACCCTCTGACATCAGCTTTGGGTACGTCCATCTCTCCCAGGGGCAGGGAAGGAGCTGCCAGTTCTGCCTCCTCTGCTATGTGGTGTAATTTCTGCAGTCAGCGCTGGGAGCACCTCGCTGTCTAGCACAGTCCCCTTCCCCTTTGAGACAGGACACCTCGGGGCTCGGCTGGCTCGGTGGGCCGGCACCGAGTGGAGTGGCAGGTCTGTCTCAGCACAAAGCTGTTTCCTTTGCTTTCACTTACGAGGCACGTGGGTCTGTCTTGTGGGTCCGTCTCATTTTGTTTCCTTGCTAAAGGCAGGACTTCCCTTTGGTGTGAACTGCGGTTGCCCAAACCCGGTGGGATGCTCTGGTGTCCAGCACCTGAGTTTGTACACCTGCATCTGCTCAGGAAGGAAGCTTACAAAACAGTTGTGGTCAGACTGAGCTCAGCTCCGTTCAAGCAGAGTCCCCTCCTTTCTCCCCCCAACTTGGTTCCTAAATAGTCCTAAGCCCAGAGGTCCTGGTCCTGAGGCCTGGGTGGTCACACACGGTCTGGAAGGACCCCCAGGGACATGGGGTAGCTGGCGGTGTCATTAACCAGTGACACCAAAGGACTGGGAGGTGTTGCCAGCATGGCAAAGCTGTCTGTAAACAGGAGCTGTTACTAGGGATACTCCCGGCCAACCACTTCAATGAAACTGAAAAATTACAGATTTCAAGGGGCGAGGCTGACGTCTTCCCAGCCCAGGTTCGCTGCCCGACTGTTGCTGGTCACAGGAGACCTCTGAAAGCCTGCCTGTGTCAGGTGCTGGCATTGCAGCTTGGGCTCCCAGCCCTCGCCTCAGCCCGAAATCGCACAGATCCTGCTGGACCAGAGCAGACCACAGATCCAAGAGAGCGAAGAGGGACGAAATGGCTGCCCTAGCCAGCAAACACCCAGCCTTCAGCCTTGCAGTTGATGGCTGTGTGCCTGGCCTGCTCCCGAGAGCGAGCCTCCAGCAGCAGGGCGGTGGGGAAGGTGGGGGCATTTTGGCAGGTTTTGCTAAGAAACCTCATTGCTGCCCACCTGAGGGTTCCTGAGCTTGTGTAAAGCGATGTGCTGCCCGTCCCCTCTCTGTGTGTGTGCCCAGGTAAGCTTTGTGCTGTTTGCAGAGAGATAGGAATATAGAAATGGAAAGGCTCATGGGGTAGGTCTGGTTGTTGTCACTGCTGGTTTGTCCAAACTGGTCTGCAAGCCATCCCCTCCACACCCCTGGCACAAAATATTTAATGCCCTTAAGATCTCCAGTGCAAGTAATTGATGTGACTGTTTCTGCCTGGGGCTTGGTACTGGTCCCAGTGCAAGTGTGGGCTGGGGATTAGGGTGGGGGAGTGAATCTGCAGAAATGTGAGCCCTTAAGGTGGGTGTGATAAAGTCCCGGGGCAAAAGCAGGGCACCCCACCTTGTGCCCCAGGCCAGGTGTGGGTCTCCTCTGGCTGTTGGGAGCAGCTCTGCTGCGTGACGGAGGGTCGGGTCGGGGTTTGCCGTTGCCATCTGCAATCGCTCTGTGCTGACGCGATGCTGCTGAGTTATGCAACCAGCCCGTGCCCTCCGGGGAAAATTCATCCTGTGCATATCTGCAGAATGGTACATGCAGGGATAACAAACACTGAGGGGACAGTCCTACCCTGGGGCTGTTTGCTTAAAACCTGGCTGCCTTCTGCAAACCACCCCCCTCCATCTGCGTCCGGAGCCAGCTGTGAGTCTGCACCGATCGGATCTGCTCCGACGGTGACACGGCTGCAGCAGAGATGGATGCGCTTATATAACGCAACCCGGCATACGTAGCGTGGCTGCTTGACCCAGACAGAAGCCTGGCGCCATCCATATGTTCGCTGCAGACCCAGAGCGTTGTGCTGTGGGGAGCGTTCCTCTGGCTTGTTTATGGGGCAGCAGAATATTTGGTGTGCTTTCCTATAGGGTTTTTCTAATGCGTTGTGTATTTGTGCATTCAAATCGGCCTGCCTCTGGCTGTTATTAAATGCAAACCTTAAACTGGAAACCCGCTTGAGAAGCTTAAAATGGGATTTAGAGCAGGGCCTGAATTCTGCTCTCAGTTAATTTAAGTTGACCAAAAAACTCAAGTAACCTCTTACAACTTAATTGTGGCACTGGCACGTAGCTTACAGTGCTGCTGGGTCATGCAGTGAGTTCTTCCCCAGGACAGCTTCAGACCCTGCTGAGCCTTGGTTCGTGTCTATAACCTGGAAAACTGTAACCCTCCCTGACCCAGGCAATCAGATTTTTGTGTATTTGTTGGTATGCCACTGACCTCTTCTGATTTTGCTTCATGTCCCAGCAGCTTTGCCTTTAGTTCTGCTACGGATGCTGGACGCACCTGCCAGTCGGCAGGCCTCAGGCTCTGTTATCCTTCCAAAATGCAGATATTAAATGTCAGTTTTCAGTCAGGAAAGTGTTTCTGGCTTGGTTTCTGCTGGACACCAGGGTGTCTGGAGTGGAGATGAGCCTGCTTATCTCCTTGCTCCCCTCACCAGCGCTGCTGGTGGCCCCAGGGTGGTAGGTCCAGCAGAGGTGGGCAGCATTTCCCCGGGCAAAACAAAGGTTTTTTCTTATTTGAACACTGTTTATCTAAAGTCTGAGCAAAAGCATGCCTTTTGGGCAAAGAGGACAAAAGCCTTTCTTTAGGGAGTGGCTGGATTGTGCTGGGTACCTGCTGATCACCTCTTGATTGCCGTGTGATAGCCCAGCACTGTGACCGCACCGCACACTAAGAAGTATTTCGCCCCTCCTTGTGGGTACTGGAAGGCTGGGGCCGCTCTCCTCCTTTCCTGCAATGTGAACATCTTCTTCTTTGCGTGTCTTTTTTGTAGCTGCCCTCCGAGTTCTCCAGGGCTGGTGAGGAGCCTCCCGTGGACACTGCTGCTTCAGTGGGACCCTCTAACGTTGTGGGTTTGTGCAGCGTGGATTGAGCAACCCTTAGACAAGTTGCTGAGGAGCGAGGTACAGCGAGAGCACGTGGCTGTTTGCTGCTCGCTGGAGTGGCACCATTGGTCTTGGCCGCAGCAACGAGGGGGGCAAGTGGCAGCATCACCCACCACCTCTCTTGTCCCACAGGCGGGGTCCGGTACCCGGTGTGCGATAAGCCAGTCTTGCACACAGAGCCCAGATACTTATTTATCTCGTGTTTGCGCAAAGGTGGGTGCTAGGTGGTAATTCCACAAAGCTAGCACGCCACACACGAGAACTACAGCGTATTTATATTGTTACACGATTAGCAAAAGCCCGCCTAAGGTCAAGTTCGTTGGTTAGTTGTGTTCAAATTAGCCTCGCTTGCCATGTAAATTAGCATGCATGCTCCTTGCAGGTCTGGGGGGGCAAGTCTTTCCAGTCTTGAATTGCGTCGGTGGTCCCGATCTCCCCCTGCCGCCTTTACCTTTCCCCTAGTTACCGCAGGTGTTTTGCTGACTTCTTGTTTCTTTGGCAATCATCCAGCCTCCGCCGCCTTCTAGGGCAGGATGTTCCCCTTTTATCGGTCTTTTAGTTCTTCTTCAAGGGCATAGTTGTTGTAAGGCATGCAGTGTTTATACAAGGTAATCAAGCTAGTACAATGAAGACTACAGTCTAGGTATTAACCCAAACGTATGGCTACACCTACAGTTACGCATTTAAGAAACTTTGTAGTTTTAATTCACGTAGGACATCAAACTGCAACGGTTGTCATGGGTGTAGAAGGCGGCTTGTTCTGGTCGATCATATTCCATGATATTTTCACTGTGGATAAAACAGTAGGTCTGATTTTGGGGTGGATGCTCAAGGTGAACGGCAGGAATCTGTGCATGCAGTGTGGTGCAGACTGCAGCAGCTCGGGGGCTGCCTTCAGCAGGAAGGCGTCTGACAGCCGAGGCCAGCCTGGTTCACTCCAGCACTCCTCCTCCTCCTCCTCTGTCACCAGGGGCGGGGCTGCCTTCAGCAGGAAGGCGTCTGACAGCCGAGGCCAGCCTGGTTCACTCCAGCACTCCTCCTCCTCCTCTGTCACTGGTTTTGATCATTCCGGTTTCAGCTGAAAGTAACTGTTTGCATTTGCATTGTTGTCCTCTTTGCATTTTCAAAATGCAACAGGAGCTGATGCTGAACAAGCTCATCTGCATGATGGTGTCTGTCCCTGGCGAGGGCTCTCTGGTGCTGTGCCCCGCCGCTCCCAAGCACCGCTAACAAACTGCTGCCCTACAGATCTCCAGACCTGGAGGGCAGGGATCGGACGCACATCAGCAGCATCTCTGCAAGCTATCAGTGCGCAGGGCTGTTGCATCAGGTTAGGTCTTGTCTGTTACTACCACTCAACTCAGATTTTACCATCCGGTAAGAGTGCCCTTACCCCGCTGGCCGGGGACAGGTGAGCAAGTCAAGGAAGAGGATAGCGGTTTCATTTCTGAAACAATGTTAGTTTTGACTTCAGACTGTTTTCAGTGTGGTTTGTGAATCTTGGCCTGGACAAAAGCCATGGGACAGTAAAAGCAAAGTCAGTTCCTCTTTTTGGCCGTAGCAGCGGGTGCAGCAACGCGGGGCCACCCCGCGGAGTGGCAACATCTTTCTGGGCAGCGTTGATTCTACCTGGGGAGAAGCGAAGCCCTGAGGATGAACTGCAGCACGTCACCTCTGGCCAGATGTGTTAGTGTTTGCGTTTGCTCACCGTCACCCCCTCTCCCTCCTGGGGGAGGCCGCTGCGGTTGGATTTAAGGCAGCTCCCAAGGAGTGCATCACAGATACACGTACAGAGCATGAGGAAGGGCTTAGGAGATACAGCAGGCTCTCAGCCCCCTTCCCTCGTACCCTGTGTTCCCACGCAGGGGTAGATAATGTGATTAACACGAGAAGGTGCTGGGTTATCTCTCCCTCCCCTGCGCTGAGTCCTCTGATATCACGCAGACCGCATTGCCACTGCCATGACCCACGCATTAGTGTCATCTTCCTTAGGTGCTGGATGAGGACTCCCGGTTCATATCCTGCTGATGCCGAATGAACATTCGAGCTGATTAAAACTATAAGTGGCATCAGGGGAGGGATTAAAAGCTCTTGAACAAGCCCCTGAAACAACGTGCGTCAATGGAGTGAGCTCTCCTGTCTCAGAGCTGTGAGCTCGGGGTTGCTCAAGCAAGCGCCTTCCCTGAAAATGCTCCTACTCCAGGGAAGCACAAACAGAAACGCTGCCCTACTTGCTAATGAAGCTGCATCACAGGAGAAATCTTCCAGAAAAATCCTTGTGCGATTGCCCCAACCTGATGTCCGGGTGCCTCTTGCAAGCCTGTCTTCTCAAACAGAAAGGCTTTTTTTCCTGATTGCAGCCTGCAAAGGCGGCATCTCCTGGTTAACCTCTCCTGAAAAGCAGCGTGCCCGTGGCCCTGGCTTCTGTTCCAGGCAGCCTCTTCCTTTAGAAATGTGTTCCTCAGGCACGGATTTCTTTAATGAGATTTCCTAGGGCTAAGGGACTTGGGTAATTTGCTGGGCAGCGGCAGTTTTTCTTCAGCAGGTCTCTCCTGCTGCTCCGTCGCTGTTGCTCGGTGTCTCTGCAGAGCCCCTTGCTCGGGAGAGGACCTGGCCGTACCCCAAAGTGTGGATCTGCCCCTGCTGAGGAGGGGAGCTAAACCCCCCCCCCCCCAGGTTTTTTCCATGTAACTGTCTGAGCTCAGAGCTCAAGTCTGGGGAAAAATTAAACTGCTGTTAACTCCTGGAAAATTACCACCCGTGCATAGCACAAGGGGTGATGAAGTGAAGGTCCCTCCACTTAGGTTGAAGGTTTGCACGTGTTTCGGTGACTTCCAGCCCCGTCCCCTGCTGCAGGAAGCCCTCGAGGGGCCAGCGAGGCAGAGCTGACAGCAGCGGGGAGACCCCCGGGTCCCTCCATTGGGCAGGTGGGTCCCAGCTTTCATCGAACCGTCACCGCTGCTTCCCAGCACAACCCCTGACCTCAGCTCTGCTGGTCCCTCCTCTGAAGGTTGGGACATCCTGAATGATGTATTTCCAATACAGAAGTGACATCATGTGCATGTGTGCCGTTCCTCTGCTGGGTCCAGCCTTGCTGCCGGATGGGATGTCCACAGGGAATTTGCTGGGTTGCAAACAAACTGGGAGGAAAATGCTGGTGGCTTATGTGCAGAGTTGAGCATTTCTGCGTCCGTGAGCTAGGAAGACAGGAGAGTGCAGTGCCAGGGCTGTGGAGGAGTCGGTGCAGCACCCTTGGTTGGGACTTTGGCCAGGGCAGAGACTGGCACAGCAAAGATCTGCCCATGCTTTCCTAAAATCCCTGGCACTGAGCATCCTCGTGGGCTGTCGCAAGCGCAGCACGGCCACGCTGCGAACCCATCCTGCTCTGCTTTCAGTTGCACCGAAAGGGATTTTAACTGCCTCTTGCAGAGCCACTCAAGAAGCCCGAGCTGCTGCTGACAGAGAGGGCGAGCGGTGCAGGGCGTCCCCGGTGTCACAGCTTGTTCCGCCTTTCCCTGGGTGTGCGGATGCAGAGGACCGGGAGCCACCACTTGCATGCGCATCATGTGGACCCCTCAAGGCCGGGCTCTGCCGCAGTAATGCTCATCCTTGTTCCAGGCGGGCTGTCACCGCGGCGAGCCCCGCGGGATGGGGCTGTGTTACCGGTGTGCAGGGCGATGCTCGACCCCCAGCCAGCCCATCCCAGCTCAGCCCACGAGCTGGGGCAGCTGGGTGCGTACTGACCTTGGCAGTGTGCTGTGCAGCGTTTGAATCGCTCTTTGAGAAAGAAATGACTATAAACCGAGTTCGGACCCGCAGTGCCTGGGTCAACAATGAAAACACTGCGAAGCAGAGAGACGTGGCAATGCCCATCTTGGACTAACTGGGACCAGCGGGAAGGCTGTGGGAGTGGGCTCCCTCTCTGCAGCAGTGTCCTCCAGCCCTTCCATCCAGCAGCCAAATGGCTGCAGCACCAACCCGATTACCATTGCACCTTCCACCCGGTGCAGTTGTTCGTAGGCATTGCTGTTCGCAGTCCAGCAGCCAAATGGCTGCAGCACCAACCCGGTTACCACTGCACCTTCCACCCGGTGCAGTTCGTAGGCATTGCTGTTCGCAGTTGTTGGTTGGGGCCGTGTAACGAGAAGGCGTGTACTCATCTTGAGTTCTCCCAGACCCTCAAATGATGCTTTAATTAAGGCTTGGGAATGAAAGGGGAGGTGCAGCGAGCACACTGAACCAGCGATCCCGCTTGCTTTGCCCCCTAGTCTGGGTTGGGTGGCAGCGGGAGGGCTAGCAGGATGTTGTCACCATGTAGTAACTGGGACAAAACCGCTGACATACCTGACCTCTCTTTCTCCTTTCTTGTTTTTCTTGCAGGTTTATTTACCAGGGACCCATAATCTCCATTATTTACATGCAACGAGGGAAATTGAAGATAAGGGAAGATGATGATACAGAAGACCCCTGGTCTGCAGGATCTCTGGCAATGTGAAATCTTTGGGTGTTACTTTGTTTTGTTGGGAAGGAGGTGTTCTGGGGCTGTGGAGGGGGCTGCAGAGGCCTGTGGAAGAGCACAAGCTGGCAGCTGTCGTGCCCACGGGACTATTTTAAACAAGATCCAGAGAGCAGAGCTGCCCTTGCCCAGCCTTCCCCGTGTCTCCTGTGCTGCCATTTGACTCCGTAGATGTTTCTAGAGAAGATCTGGTTCCATAAGGAGGTGGGAATCGGCAGCCCAGCAGTGAGGTGTGCTGCCAGGCACCAGCTCTGAGTCTGGCTGGGCACAGCTTTGGGTTTAAAGCTATTCCTTTCGCCGAGGGGAAACGGGAGCAAAGTGATTGCTGGGTTTGCACCGGGAGCGCAATGCTTTAGAAAAAAGTGAGTCTCTCGGACCACGTGTTGCAAGCAGCTAAATACTTTCATAGCCAGGCAACTTCTGAATAGGCGGATGCTGCCCAGGCTATGAGCAGTTGACGTTAGGATAGAGTAACATAAACAAGCTGGAAAGCCATTTGGCAAGGCAGGTCCGCTGCTGTGACGGGCAGACCTTCATTCTCCCCGAGCTGGATTTCACTAGTGATGTTTGTTACAGTCTTTCTAGACAGAGGGCAACGGGGAGCCCGTAGGTACATTTTCAGGTGGACATCGTCCGCATACAAGAGAAACAGAGAGCAGTCCGCTACTCTGATCCATTTAATGCTAAACTTCAGTTGTTAGGAACAATACTTGGGAGAGGAGGAGATTTGGCCTAAATCGCTCACGGGCTGGATTCTAGCCTCCAGCAAAACACTTTTCCCTGCTAGATAACTATCTCCAGGAAGCAAAAGGCAATGCTGCTGTTTAGGTTTGGTTACAGTACAGTACAGCTCAGGTAAGGAGATTGGAACCTCAGGCTGAGCTGTTAATACTAGATTTCCTTGCCTATATTTAGAACAACACTAATATTCTGGGGCTGACCCTGTGTTGACGATCACTGTAAATGCAATGTAAAGCACCACTTCTCCACCCTGCACGTTCAGAACCAACTAAAACATTTCTGACCAGATTAAATAACCCGGCAGTGGTTTGTGGAGCGGGCTGGTCTGACCCAGCATCGCTCCCGAGCTGCCCAGGTGCTCAGCCCTTACCGCAGCCAGAGCTGGCCAGGGCCACAGGCATAAGAGGGTCCCTCCGACCCCCTCGTCCCTGGCTGTGGGAACTGCTCCTCGCCTGCGTGCAGGCTCCAGCTTTCCCGTGTCATCACTGGAAGGTTCCTGAACTGGCAGCACCTCCTTGTATCTACTCAGTGTACTTTGCTGACCTCATGGGAATGAATGGAAATACAGTCGATTCATGTGGGCCAAGGCACAGCTAAAGGAGGGAGGGGTTTCTTTTTTCTCTTCCATCTATTCCAGGACACAAAGCTAACGCTGTCGCTGCAGGAACGCCAGGTCCCTCTTAGGAGGACGATGCCAGGAGTCTCCAGACCATGTGTCTGTGACTTGTGGAGGTTTGGATGGCACAAATTCGGTGCCAAGCCCCTGTTCCCACGCTGCTCTTCTGTTTGTTCCTAGGGATGCTTCTGTGGGCTGTGGCCAGCCACAGCCAGACCATGACTGTACAGACTCCTTCCAGGCCAGTTACTGGGGTTTGAGCAGTTTGGGGTTGGTTAGCAGGTGCTGTGCTCGGCCCTGGCCGCAGAGCGGTCTCGGGGGCTTTGAACAGCGCTTTGGCTGCTCTCGTTTCTCTCTAACTAGCAGCAGAACCCTGCGGCAGCCATGCCGAGGAGCTGCAGGCGGGTTTCTCCCGGGGAGGGCTTGCGGAGCCCCGCACGTTGCCCAGCATCCTGCAGGAGGGCTGCGGTGAGAAGAGAGCCAAACCCCGTAGTTCACAAGTACAGTGTTACTGCCCTGATCGCTGGACCATCCTTCCTCCTCCTGACAGAGCCTTTGCTCCTGACTGTTACGACCTAACCCTGGCTTGAACGGGTGCAGTAAGAGGGCTTTACCCTCCCAGCCCTGCTCACGTGGCTTTCCCTGCTGGAAGGGCCCCTCACCGGGCGTTATGCCCTGGGAGAAGGGAGCTTCCTAGCAGGAGATTTCTTTCCATGTGTGGAAACCAAGCCTGAAACGCAGGACGTGGAGATGGAAAGTGGTGAGTGGGCTGTTCGCCGGGACCGCTGCCTCCAGCCGGCTGCCAGCACCCTGCTCCTCTCTGGGGACAGGAGCGAGCCCGGCCGGCAGCACCTGGGAGGGTGTCCCCTCTTAGTCCATCGCTGTTTCAGGCCATCTTCAAACCACACGTCTCCACCTCAGCTTTTGCATTGCAGATGTGTTTTTAAAGCAGCTTGATGTTAGCGAGCTAGACCGTAGTGCCTTACTTAGGATTTAGCAAACACTTCCAAGGATGAGACCTAGGGCTGCTAGCCTTTGGCCAATGTGGGTGTTTCCCTGATTAGTTTGTCCTTTTAAGAGCATTTCTCCCTGATGATTTTGCTGCTGTTTGTGCTTGACTCCCCAGACTATACAGGAACCTGCCTTGTGTTTACAGCTCCTAGCATCTCTCCTCCCAGTTACTTTGGCCCAGACCAGCGCTCTCTCTTGAACAAGGTGGGAACAGGGAACAGCTCAAACCCGCTTGTGCTGTGGGATGGGGGATGTTTAGGCTTCCCTTCCAAGCTGGGTCTATCAGGCACCTCCTGCCCAGCTCCTGCAGGCTGAACTTCTCCCTCTGCTGTAGATGTTTTTGGCATTAGGATGTGCTGCTGGGGAAAAAAACTTAGGAAAGCAGCACCGAGCCTGCAGCCCATTGCCCAGCCCAGGGCCAGGCTGTCTCCATCTCTTCCTGGCTGCAGCGAGGCTGAGCATCCAGGTGCTGGGAGGGCCTGGTCGGTGTGGGGGGAGCCAAGCACCCTCTCTTGAAACCCTGCTGCCCTCCAGGCTTGCGGGGCCCCAGCCGGTGCCTGTGTCGGGGGAGTGATTGTATGAAACTGTTTACTTCTGACTATGCTGTTTACAAGAGGGATGTGGGGTGGGTGGGGGGAACAAGCCAAGCCTCAGGAGGATTGGGAAACGTGTTATCTGCACCAGCCTGCAGCAAGGCCAACACCGCTGGCATCATGTAGGTGTCGTGGGGATCTCCCGGCCAGCTTCGGTCTATGGGGAGGAGAGAGCAGAGGTGACTCTAGCCTAGAGGGGTTAGATTAGCTCCCCCTTGTCCCCTTGCTGCTGTGTTTGAGGTTCAGCAGTGCTAGTGACAGATAAGAGTTACCCCTGTGGTCTTCCTTTACTCCTCAGGACCCAGCTCCTTCACATATCAGAGGCTCCCAGAGCCTTTCTGGAGCAATAAGACTTAAAACAAGCATTACCATCGTCGTGGAAATCCTCCGTTGTGTGCATTGTATGTTTCTTCCGTATGCAGTACCGAGTCTGGGTTTAAGCCTGCCAAGCATCATGGGGCAACTGCTTCAGGGCACAAACTGGGACATGTTTCCCTGTGCTTTCTGCAGGTCACAAGAGCAGGGAAACACGCTGCTTTCCTTCGTTACCCCCAGGCATGTGCTGCCCAAGCCTCACGCTACAGCTGCCTGGGGCGAGGGGGGCTCCCGGTCCCATTTCGAGTGACGCTGCTGCAGGACGAGCGTGCGGCGCTCGGCCCTGTGCCAGCTCGGCTGTGTCGCAGGAGCAGGCTGTGTGCTTTACCCTGGCTCCTTGCAGCCTCCCATCCCTTCAGCCAGGCTGCACAGGTCCGAGGCTCAGCAGAGGGGCAGCATCTGGAAAGCAGAGCCCCTGGCTCCCTTGGCAGCGGGATGCAGCTGATGCTCATGCTGCTGGCTCCCTTGCCGAGGTGCTGCCCGAGAGCAGTCGCTGGTGGTGGGGAGAGCTGTGCTGGCGGCTCCCCTGCCGCTCAGCTGGTAACCGGGCATGTCCCAGCATGTGGCCCTTCACATCCAAAAGCATTTCACACTTCAGAGCAGGGTGTCAGGGCAGTGGGTGCAGCTGGAAGGAAAGCGCAGGGAGCTGCTCTCTTCCAGCTGCGATGTGACAAATCCTGTTTCTCTGCAGTCTGCCCAAGTGCTTTTAACTCCAAGGGTGATGTCCAGGGTGCGGGAGGAGCTTGCAGGGGCTAAAAGGGAGTGCTTGGTGTCCCCATCCCGGGCCTTCAGCTCAGTCATCCAGCAAACCCCAGCAGCTTTGCAGAGCCGCTTCCGTGCAACACCAGGGAGGTGCCGGGGCCCCAGCAGCACGGGGTGAGCCCTGGGACAGGGGCACCCTGGCCCAGCCCTGCTCCGGGCTCCCTCCGCTCCCTGCAGCCCCTGCGCTGAGCTAGCCAGAGCAGAAGGCTTAAACCCAGACTCCAAACTAAAGATTATATTAGTAAATGAACCTGTATTTTTCCTTTTTTTTTTTGCACAGAAGCTGGTAATCTAGGACCTATGTGTGAACAACTTTATATAAATATTTTTTGTACTTCGTTTACTCGGGTTGGTATGAGATGTTCTATTTAAGTTCTTTGAACACTGTGGATACCCTGATGTGTATGAGTGGCAGAGGCTTTGTAAATTAAGAGACGTTTGTGTGAATAAAGCTATTTGATGGGGTTGAAAAGCCACACACAACTTGAAACACAAGTTTTGTGCATTTGTCCTCAGCCATGCTGCCAGCGGGGTTTGTAAGGAAGGGGAGTCCCTGAGCAGCCGTGGGTAGACCAAGGCTCTAAAGTGGTACCGGCTCCATCCCGGAGGGCAGGTCTGGCTAAGCCCGGGCTGGGCTAGCTGGCCTGACCCTGGGGGCTTAGGGCACTAAACCAAGGCACGGCGGCCAGCGCCAACCAGAACATGGCTCCCTGGCACGCAGCACCCGTGGCCGTTTAGCCTTGCCCTGGAGTAGGATTAGCCCCGTTCTCGCTGCAGACACCAAGTAGGCCACGGCGATTAGCAGGGCAGAAGAGCTCAGCCTCTGCCTGCACGCTGCCTGCGGAAACACCTCCCTGTCTTCCCCCTTTCTCGGCAGCCCTGTGGTTTGGGAGCCAAAGGGGATGAGCAGCCTCTCGCCCAGCCGGCCACCCACTCCGGAGGTGGCTGCAAACCCAGCAAGGAAAATGCCCTGCAGAATTGCTGCTTTAGTAGCCACAAATATTTTCTCCCTTTGCATAGATCCTCTGCCCCAAATCTCAGATGCACGGACCAAAACCAAGCCAGTCACAGCAGCCGGGAGCCCCTGTAGCCCCGTTTCCAGCCAGGACCCCCAGTCCCACAGCTGACATCCACAATGGGAAAAGCACAGTGAGGCTGAGCCGCATCCTGCGGCAACAAGAAGTTTTCCATCGAGCAGGGAATGGCAGCCAGCGATTTCCCGGTTGTTGAGCAGCTTGGGGCCACCCCAAGCCAGCGAGGGACACAGGGCATCCTGGCACGCAGGGCCATGCACTGCCACTCGCCAGCCCTTGCGTAACGGCCCTGCAGCCTTGTGCGACCCAGGGCAGCCGCAGCACCCGTGCTAGGACGTGCTCGGTGGCCAGTGCTCCCCTCCTGATTCCCCCCGCCCAGCAGCCCCAGCACAGCCGGCCGCGTGGCTGTGGACTCCCCCCACATGGCCATCAGCATTGTGCTCCCTAATCGCTGCCGACAGGGACCTAAAATGGATGCTTTCAGCCCAGCGGGGCTGCAGCGGGGCTGGTCGGCCCTGGCCGGAGCAATGCCGAGGGGCCAGAGCTGCCCTGCTCGCCGGCAGGCAAGCAAGGGGGGGGCCCGAGCCACGTTTTCTCCGGCCTTGCAGCTTCCAGCTGGGTTATCTCAGGGCTGAGGGGCATTGACTGCATGGCACCCACTGCGAAGGCAACGCTGGGTGCTCAAACATCCCCCCTGCCACGGTCCTGCCCAGAGCATCCTGCCTGCAGGCAGGGAAGGGGCAGGGTCAGCTCGGGTCGCACTGGCAGCGGGTGCAGGACAAGCTGGTGTGGGTGCGGCTGTGCCACACTGCTGCTGCTGCGTGGTCACCGGCTCGGTGCTCACGGGGTGAGCGGGGCTGCTTGCACCATTGCCGCAGGCTGGGGAGCAGGAGGGACCCTGCCATCGGGACCGGATCACTGGCATCCCGCCAGAGGAGGGAGAGGAGGTGATGCAGCGGAGGAAAGGTTTGTCAGGAGATGCACACTTCGACCTTGCCTGCAGAGATACTGCGTAATCCTGCCGCCCTGGACACAGCTCACTGTCCCCCACCACATGCAGTCACCCCCAAACTCCCCAGCACAGATGCTGCTGCACCTCCGGCTCCTTTTGCTCCCATGACGTCCCTCTGTTTTGAGCTCCACCAGTGACAAGGATCATTTTGCCAGTCTCCGGGTTCATGGCATCATGCACTTGTCTGTGACCGGACATGTAACATGCTCCGTGCGCTCCCACGGCCCCCAGGCCCCCAGCTCTCATTAGCTTGGCCCCTGCAAACGTGACGAAGATGAAATCCAACAGGAGCTTGGGGTGGGAGCCTGGGTCAGCTCGCACGTGTGCCACCATGCTGCAGGCAAGAAGCCAGTAAGGGCAGGTGACCGCACGGCACAGCCGACAGCTGAAAAGCTTTTAACATCATTAACAGAGAGAGGTTGGTGTCAGTTACCAGCAGAGATGTTTCACTCTGGATTTGCTCTCTGGAGACCTGCTATTTCGTATGTAAAGAGGGCTGCTAAGCTCCACAAAGATGCTTCAATTGCTTGATAGCTGACAAAAGTACCCCAGCACCAGCCATCCCCTGCCCTGCCGCTCCTTGGGGACCGGGAGAGGGCATGTGCAGGGGGAGAGCTGCACGTGGCAAAGGCCACGGCCAGGCAGCAGGCAGGCAGCAGGGCGAGGGTGGGATAGGCAAGGAAACCCGTGGCAGCCACCATGACCGTGAGGCCAGTCGCGGTCCCAAGTGCCAGCTGGGCAAGCACCAACCTCACCCCGGAGGGATTTAACATCAGAGAGCAGAGGTGAGATGCTGCCGCCATCAGCTTCGCTCTCTCTCTCCCTGCTTCGACACATGGTAGGAACATTTTCAAGAGCATCCTGTCCACAGAGGCTCTGGCACTGCGTTTTACAGCTAGAGCACTAAGTCATTCAGTGCAAAACTTAAGTCCATATTTCTTTTAAGATCTCTTGAGCTTCTCAAGCAGCAGCCACTTAAGCAGTCCTCGCTGGAGCACAGAGACACCAGCTGCTTGAGCTGGTAGGAGGAGAGCAAGGCCCGTTTTATTGGTACAGGACATTCATCTGCCTCATCTCCACATTGATGAATAGCTCTATTTTACCCCGTGTCAGGCTCCAGCAAAGCAGAAGATGAACAGCTAAAGCTGCGGTAAGCCCACACACTCCATTTAGCCAGCAGATGACTCAGATGAGGCTCTTCGTGCGGGTGGAGGTGCTGATGAAACGCGAGAGTACAGAAGCCAGCACGCTGGCGAGCGGGGGCTCTGCTCTCCCTACCGGCCACCGTGCTGCGAGGCAAGAGGGTGGACCCTCCTCACCCTCTGTCCCCCTGTTCGGTTGCAGGACAGTCATGGGGGTCTTCGGCACAGGGACAGCCCAGCCCCGGTGCTCTGCTGCACAGCAGATAAGGCCGTGGATGGCATCAAGCTGTCACTTATTAAGTACCTTTTATCCCATCGCACACAGCATCCCAACAGCTCTCCAGCGCCAGCTCGGACAGGAGCAGTGCAGCTACCAGTGTGCGTGGGACAGCCATGGCCACCCCGTCCTTCCTCCTGCAGAAACCCCAGGCAGCCCCAGGGGTGCCAGCCCTGCCGGGGGATGGAGCAGGGGGGAGCAACATCACCCAAACCACTTCCCGATTCCCACCAAGGCTTCAGAAAAGAAAGATGGCCAAGTCAGAAAGCCAAATACATTTTTTGCCTGCTATCTGCCTCAAATGCACATTTGTGGAGCTGCAGAGGGTGCAGGGCGCAGGGTGCTGGGCACAGGGTGCCCACCCCACGCACACTCCACCTGCCTCTCCCCACAGCAGGGACCGCACGTGGCAGAGGCAGCAGCTTTGCCCAGAGCCACTTCAGGTCAGCCTCAGTTCCATGAACAAAAGCTACTTCCCATCTCCAGCTCATCTCCTGGCAGAGTTAATGCCCCGCGCTCCTCTGGGGACCCAGCGCTTGCGAAGACGCACTGGGAGGCAAGCAGCAAGGGAGGGAATTAAGACCTTATTTCCTCTGCCAGAGATAAGATCTTTAAACAAGCTTCTCAGCCAAGAACTTCAATTTTTTTTTTTTTTTTTTTTACAGGTTTTGCAAGGGAATCTTGTTCTCCAGAATTGCATCCGCCTCCAACCCCACTTAGAGCTGCCAAAGCCTGCGCTTCCCCCGGGCCCAGCCTGTGAGCGGCGGAGATGGATGAGCTGACACGGGCATGACTTCACCCTTGCTGTCCTGCCGCCGGAGCCGGGGGGCTGTCAGTATTCCCAGAGCGACCCCCCCCTGCTCCAGCCGCGCGTTGCAGCCCCACCAGCCCCCACGGATCAACCACGTGGACCGCCGCCATGCGGTGCCCCAGCCCGCTGCCCCAGCGTCAGGCTGGATGAGGCCCCCGGGGCGAGCATCCCTGCGAGCAGCAGCAAAGCCTGACCCAGCGGCACACTGCTCCAAGCTTCAACTCTGCTCCCTCTGCGTGGATCCAGCCCTGCGGTTGCTCCCGGTTTAATCCGGGAAGGGCCAGCATCCGTGGTCTTGTGAAAGATGCTCGTTACCATTCTGAAAAGCCTTCTGGGGCACTAAACTGGAAGTACAGCGTTCACCTCCCCTCTCCTACGAACCCAAGCAGGTCATTATCTTACTGTGAGCCTCAATTCCTCCTTGTACCACAGAAATGCTCCAATACTGGGCCCTATGTTTGGGAACACAGACAAATGTTCTGTGAGCCTTCAACGGCAAGAAATAAATGCCCCTGCCTTGCTCATGCCCTGGGGGTTTGCAGCCCCCGCCTCGCTTGGAGGCTGCTGTGGGAACGAACGCTTTGGGCTGATTTATCCGGCACGTTGGCGCTGCAGATTAAGGCGCCAGCCCTGAGAGATGGAAGGGAGCGCGAGCCAGCCAGCCAGGCGATAAATCACAGGACGCAGGCTCCAGCTCTGCCTGCTGCGCTCTGCCCATTGGTACTAAAGGTGCTGGTCAGCGTGTTCCCGGCGGGACAAATGCTCGAGCCTCGGAGCTGCTTTCATGTCCCGTGTCCTGGGGAGGGCGGACACCCAGCTCCCTGGGAGTGCTGCATCCCGACATTAGCCCGACTGCTCCCCCGCCAGCCACAGCCCTGAGTGGGGACTGACCGCAGGTGACAACCAGGGGACAAGGCTGCAGGCTCAGCAAGTTTCCCACTGCCCGTCTTCGCCCTCTGTCCCACGTCCAAGCAAACGTGACCCCCGTGGGAAGTTTTCCTGGAGAAAGGGGGATGCACGCTCGCTGCTTGGATGAGCCTGTCAGCAAGGGCCGTCTCGTGGGATCTGGGACACAACAGCCTCCCTTGAACTTATGCTCAAGGACGTCTGTCTTGCAAAGTGCAGCACACCACAAGTATATCCGAACGGGCTTTTGATGAGCTTCCAGCAAGATAAAAGAGCTTCCGTGACCCTGCTCCATCTTCCTGAGCTAGATCATCGGTAAACCAACCCCTGCTGTAGCCTGCAGCTCAGAGGAGCTCTCACCTCTCACATCCCACACACGTGTCTGGGTACTTAGATTAATGTCACCGCTGGAGAATGGAGGGTCTGTCCGCCCCAGGACGCCCCTTCAGTGCCAAGACCTGTCCGGGTTGTCCAACCATGAAACACTCAGCAGGGGAGGAAAGGAGAGCTGACAGATAAAGGCTCCCTTTCCCAAGGAAATCCCGAGCACTCAGCCCTTCATGCTGCAGGTCTCAGGGCTGGGCACAGACCAGGGAAGATTTTTGCCCCAAACCAGCCTCCAAACCCACAAACTTCTTGGCTTGCTGTAGGCAAACAGCTACCCCAAACTCCAGCAGGTCCAGGCTGTGGGGCTCCCTCCCAGGGTGCCATTAGTGGGTGTAATGAGCTGGAGATAATTGCTGCCTCGGGGACACAATTAACTCCTTCCTGGCCTGGTCCAGCTGGGGCTTTGCGTCCCAGAAAAGCAGTTTCTCCCCCAGGTTCCTTAGAAAACTTACATCCCTTTTCCTTCTCAAAGTGAGCCTTCTGAATCCCAGCCTGACGAGCAAAGCGAGTTCCCTGATGTGTGGCGATGATTTAGATTTGGGATATATCTGGAATGTATAATTTATTTCAGGTATATGAGGCACCAGCGAAGCTGGGAGCAAGCAGTGAGTAAATCAGTCACACCCTTGTGATAATGGGATTTGAAGCAGCTCAGCGCAGCCAGCTGATGGGCAGCCCTGCTCTGAAAGTCCCGCTCCCGTGGGGCCAGGCAAACACGAGGAGCTATGGGTACTGTCCGGGAACGCAGGGACACAGTCAGGAACCCTGGAGGAGCTGGTGACGTCGGGAGACTTTTATGACAGCGCTGCCAGCGACGGCCATGGCAACACAACCTCTAGCAGAAAGGGTCTGTGTGAACAGCCCCCTGTCCCTGGGACAGGGCTCACCTTGAACCAGGCGCTGCCCAAAGAGCTGCTCCAAACCCGACACCCACCTTCACCCATGAGGTCCCGCCTGGAAGCGGCAGGGGAAGAACCAGGCACAAAGCCCATCCTCCTCCCCGTCCCTGTGGTGGTTTCCTTTGCGGCAATTTACTGTTTCAGAAATGCAGTAGACATGAAATATGAAGACAGAAATTGCCAGCGACTTTTAATTTGGGTTCTGCCAATTTCTCTGTTCCAGTTATTGATTTTCCATAAAGATGAATCCCCGTTCCCAGCTCGCTCTGACAGGCACTATCTGCGCGTTCTGCTTACCCCGAGAGTGGAAATATATGTTTTATTAAGCGTCAGAGCTCACTAATGAGAAGAGGGAGGAAAATCAATTGTCTGCTTGTATCTTGATCTCAAAGACAGGACTAACAAGTTCTTTATTTTGATGCTGTGGGCAGGAGGACAGGGCAAAATGACAAACGTGGCAGACAGTGGCTGTCAGCTCTGCTACAGAGGCAGCTCAGCTGATGGGGGGGGAAGGGGTACATGGTATTTGATTTTTTTCAAACACATTTGTATTTGTATTAATTCAAAGAGATTCATAGAGTGCTATAAAATCCTGTAGTTGAATTGATCCCTGATGCAAAGCTACTGAAAACAGTAAAATTTCAGCTGCAGACTATAAGCAGGTTTATGCTCATATTCCTAAAATCAAGACAGCGGCTTGGCCAGCTGTTCTGGATAGGGCAGCCAAAGGGATCCCATTTTTCCATGCTAAATTTGGGATGAAGGTTAGCTTTTATGACAATGAGAAGTACAAGCAAGCTCAGTGCAAAAGTCTCTGCACAACTCCAGCAATAAACCCAAGCGTGCACCATGCTGTGCTCCTAGAAAGTGCTCAGGTGACATCCTAACCCTGCCAAAATGAGGAGCAAAGCTGGCTAAGCCCAGGACTTCACCTTTGCTGCGTGAGCAGCTCAGCCACTGCACTCAGCTCAGCTGTGCAATACTTTCATCTTCTACCTCCACCTTTTCCAGGTCAGTTCTGGGGTACGCGAACACCCTGAATAGCCTAGACGTCGCCAGCTCGAAGGCAGACATGGTCTCCACCAAGAGCCATTAAATACAAAGACACCATCGCATCTTCAGAAATCACGGGATGGGAGGGTGCCAAGGGAAATGGACACAACGTGCAAGCCTTGCTTTAAACTCCTCCCTGGGCATCTGGCACAGGCCATGGCTGGAACAGGAGGCGAGGTTAGCTGGACTCCACGGGACTTTTCTTATGTCCGTAAGCCCTCACACCACCAAGGCCGAGGGAAAAGGACAGGTCCAGTTCCCAGCACACACAGCCCGAACGACAGGACTGGGATCCATGACACAGGCATGAACATTCATTTCCTGCATAACTGGGTGTTATTACCAAATACTGATCTCTGCTACCTCTCCCCCCTGCCCCGGCAAGGCTATCAACCTTCTGTCACTCATATTTGTTATCTTCCTGGTCTGTTAGAGAATCACACCTGACAATTGTATAGTTAATCTCTCGGCAGCGGTGAAATGAGATGGTAAGCTCCAGCTGCCTTAAGAAGATGCATTGATTTCTTAAAATGACAGATCGCCTCCTCCCTTGATGTTCAAGCAGAAGCTCAGAGCTGGTATTACGGATCTTGCCTATCATTCAATTAAAAAAGCTTAGCAGAGACGCACCAGCTAAGTGTACAAGACAGCATTAAGGCTAAGTCCTGACCCAGAGATTTAATCCCAGGGAGTATGAAGGCACCTTCAGACAGAGGACGCCTGTCCAGCTTGCTGATGAATGCACCGGTTGTGGTATTGAACTTGCCACCGTGAACCGTATGAGCCAGTCTCCTCCACAATAAAACAGCTGACTGGCCAGTCAGGTCCCGCAGCAAAGAAGAGCAGGAAAATCCCTTCCTACACAAAAGGAAGTTTGCTGCACTTAATGGAGCAGTTTATATCCTATTTCAACGCATCTCTTTAATAAGGATTATGTGTTTAAGTTAACAAAACTCCTGACACTGTGTGGAACAGCCTCAGTCTCACCGCAGAGAGCAAAGCACTGGAGTGTGTCCGGCCTCAGATGTAAAGACTGCAAGATTCACCCTCGAAAAGCAAAATACCCCCACCCCACAGCATGCCATAAAGCCCAGCAGATCCCATCGGTACCCCAGAACCACCTGTGCTTTCCTGGGCGAATATTAACATCTGCAAAGCAGCAAAAAAGCAAAGCTGAATGAAGCGTATCTGTGGGTATCCCAGATCCGCCCCACGCTGGGCTCAGAGCAGGTCCCAGGCGGAGCAGCAGTGCCGTGCTGACGATGGTGTCCTAACGCTCAGGAATTCAGGGCAGAGCCATTCACAATCCTCCTCCCAGAAATGCTACAAACAGCGCAGTTGTTTGGAGCAGCCTGGATAGCCGGGCCTGCGAGGATTCACCAGCCCCAGGGGCAGAGGCGTACCTACACCAGGTGACTCAAAAGCGCAGGGAGGTGCCTGCAGCGTGAGAAACAGGGCAGCCGTGTGCCGGCACGGCGCTTCACCGACGGCGCCTCGCAGGGTGCCACTTAGAGCTTAGGGCTTCCCAGGATGGAGCCAGTTTTTCTGCTCATTGCTGTGCTCGTTACGCCTTGCTCCGAGCTAGCGTGCTGCGCGGACACGGCCAGCAACCATTTTCTGGCTGTCCTGCCTTAACTACTTCATCCCTGTCTGCAGGGACCTTTGGTTCGAGGCCGTGTCCCCGCAGTTCACTGCTGAGGTCTGGGCTCTGCGGGGATAAGAGAGCTTTAAAGCAGCCCACAGTCAAGCAGCTGAGTTAGGCTCCTTGGCCGTGGAGCAAGGGCTCATAAAAGGCTGAGGCTGCTGCCTAGCTCCGTGGAGCGGAGACGAAACGCTGGAGGAGCAATGGGAACATCACACGCAGGGAAGCCAAGCTTTGGAAACCACGTTTTGGATTCTCCAATGACCACAAACCCCGCAGTCCTCAGAAAAATGGTCCGTTTGTCAGCTTAGCGCTCTCACAGCCCCATCGCAATAGCAAGGGCACAAGATGGGGGTGAAACAAAATGTACCTGTTAAGGGGGAAGCACATTGCTCTCAGCCCCTCTGCTTTTCTCCTCTCTGCCCGCCAGTACGATGCGAAACTGCCCGGGCACAGCGCTGGGCCGGGGGACAGAGCCTTCTCACACCTCAAAGTGCACGATACCCAGCCCAAGGATCGCACTGACCCCTCGCCCCGTGCCCAGCACCGGGAAATGCATCACACTGCGATTACAACAGCCAGGCATTGTGTGCCGGCCCGCTGTAAGCGACCCGAGTCACCCCTTTCAGTATAAAAACAGATGCTGGTAATTAAGCAGGCAGAGGAGAGCGCGGCCGCGCTCCTCTCCCCACACACGGCCATCTCCCCTCGGGGCCAGCCTGGTGTCACCGAACCCGCAGGGACCCAAGGTACCACATTTCCCCAGGGACCGGAGGGTGAAGGGGGGGGGGGCGGCTGAGGAGCGGATTACTGAGATTTATGGAGGGGACGGTACAAACGATTTTGGGGCCTACAGCCCCATAGACAATTGGGGTATGTCCCCACAAACC
>NW_008795687.1:188332-217939 GCF_000699145.1 Aptenodytes forsteri | reverse complement strand
TGGGTCGGGGCTCGGTGGGGCCAGGGTAAGGCAGGCCGGGGCCGCCTTCGGCCCTGCCAGAAGGGCCAGGGCTTGTACCCCACTCCGGGGCAGCGTGAGGAGGCGGCTGCCCCGGGATGAGGGGCTGGGTTTGAGCCGCGGAAGGCGTTGGGGTGGCTCCGGCTCCCGTGGGTGCCCCCTTCCACCCCTCCAAAACCCTGGGCGAGCCCGGGGCCTGTGCAACTGCAGCCTCCCAGGCAGCAAATGTAGAGGCGCTACTGGGAATACAGCCGTTTCTGGCAAGGAAAAAAGGAAAAGATAGAGATAAAAACAGACAGGGAAAACAAGCACAATCACAGCTCGCTCTGTGGGCAAACAGATGGCTCTGGAGAGCCAAATCGCTCTGAAAGCGGGGTAATGTAACCTGGTGCATGGGCTGTCCCTGTTGCACTCCATACGGGGATGCCGGGAACTGGCACTGCTTTGGTTTAGGGCTGGGTTGTTTGGGGTTTTTTGGTTTTTTGGGGTTTGTTTTTTTTTTGTGGAAAGAAAAAAAGTGAAAAGGAAATAGAGCTTGTTTTTTAAGTTGACAGCTCCCTTGGAAAAAAAAGTTGCTGTGAATGAGTGAATTAGTATAAATTGTAGTGCAGCTAGGGGCCAGACATCTGAAAGGTTTATAAATGCTTGGAATTCCTACGAGGAAGTGTTATTAGTTCTGTTATGTATTTAGGGAAAATGAGGCTAAGAAAAATTGCTTTGTCAACGAGATATCACCATCTAGCTTCTACAAGACATTTAAGAATTAAAATATCCCAGTTAGATACTACAAGAACTTAAAAAGTTATAAACAGGAAATTACACAGAATGAGGAAAGTTACCTGCTGTAGAGCGTATCATCGCAGTCTGACTGGGGTCACAAAATCTTACTTTCAGAATGACGTATTTCTTTTTCAAATCAAGCGTGTTCAGCTTGTGAAAGCCACGTTCTCCACGTCAAGCTGGGTTCTCATTACAGTATCACCGACGACAGGGACACAGGCATTTATTTAGCTAATTTCTGTTTATGATACATAAGCTGTGTGAGCCACAGGTACTTCAGCTAGAGCACAACAGAGAGACACCTTCCATCTTGGCTCAGCAGGCACCACCAACCAGGGCACGGCTTTGTCCGTAAACGAAACAGCTAAGACTAAGAGAGAGCAGATACAGCATCGCAAAGGACCACTACCTCAACACCCTCTTACCAGCAAACCGTTACCTGTTCACAGGTGCTTTACATGTGTTTCATCCTCTCACTGTACATTGTTTATAGACTAACAGCGTTCTGCTACAAGAAAGCAAGTAGATATCATGGGCCGAGGTGATAATGTAAACTAAAACCAAAGAAAGGGAAAGCAACACATCACTGAAAACGTTGTCAGGTTATGACTGTCAATGCACTGTTGAAGGTGTAGAGGTGCAAGGAAAAACGCTAGCGTTCCTCTTGAACACTGCTGTAAGGTGGCACTCAGCGGATGGCATGGTTCTGCCTGCTGCATACCGCCTCGCCTGGGGGGGCAGAGGGTTAATTTGAATCACCAAGGTGATTATGTAGATGTAGGAACTGGCTTAGAAGATGGGTCTCAAACCTCAACAGCCTGGCAGATTACAGAGAGAGAAAAATAGACATCTCCAGAGATGTAGAAGAATGGAAAGAAATTGCTTACAGGAGTACAAAGGCACCTAATTAGAATGAAACAGAAGATAGTAAGATAGGGAGACATCTTGGCAGAGTATAACAGAGAATAATTCCTGACAGTGAATCTATTAAGCAGAGGTAGGACCTCTCAAGGGTGGGGTAGCAGGAGACCAGTTGGTTGGAATATATAAAAGACTATACAAAACATTAGAAACCATGCAACTATGAGGGAAAATTCCTCTGGAACTACATCTAGTCTAACAGTTCTTTCCCATCTATAAATATATAAGCTAAGCTTTAATTAAGAGAGCAGAGAAGAGTCACAGCCATGATTATACTCCCTCACAGCTGCTTTTCCTGTGGTTCTTAATGTTGTTATTGCTGCTTTCTTACACAGCAACTGAGCTTTGGAATCATGGCTGTGATTTTGAATGAGTTTGAAACCAGTTCAGAGAGTACTGCGCACAGCGAAGAACAACAGGACAGTGCCAGCTGGGAGAGGTACTTGGAAAGGAGAAGCCTTGTTCTGCAGTTCCTGCACTCCAGCCTGAGCCGCCACCACCTCCAGCACCACCAGAACAAAGTTGAGCTTCTGAAGAAGTGTCGCTTTTACTTGGAGATTGAGCCCAAACATGTGAACGTGAGAGACCAGAACCACGTGATGCATCGCACTGACATCTTGCAACTCATAGACCCCTGCCAGTTCCAGAGGATGAAGACGGTGGGAAAAAACCAGACTGAAATCCAGCTGTCGCTTTTAACTGGGCTGTTAGAACAGCTGGAACGAGGTCAGGAGGAGCTGAGCTGTTACGTAGAGACCTCTGACATGATAACTTTCCTCTCCCGGTGGGACTTGATTATGCAGAGACTATCCAAGCTCTCCGAGTTTATGGAAACTCTCGTTTCCTTGCAAGTGCCAGGAAAGCTCTACGTCAAGCACCGTTTGGTGTCACATGCAGATCTTAGAGGTACTAGACTCCCCAACATTAGGCTTTCTCTCTGTACAAAGATGCCACTGATTTTTGATCGGAAAGAATCATTTGCACACAAGAACTGGGCCAAGCTCAAGTGGTTTACTGAAAATCAAGAGTCACACCTCGAACAATGCGAACTGCAAGTTAAGTTACTGACAAACGGGAGTCAGACAGAACCGGGATACGGTAGGAGTCAGGTAGTCACCTCCAACACATACGTAGTCCAGGACCTGCAGCCCGGCAGATCATACGAATTCACAATTAGAAGATCAGACACTCACACACTTGTCTTTGAAAAATGGCGTGACAGCATTACATTGAAGACAAAAACTAACGCTGTTGAAGACGCGGACAGCAGCGCTTGTGCACCAGAAGGATGAGGTGGCACGCAAGAACGTTCTTCTCATTTTATCCATTTGAAAAAGATGAATGAGAAAAATTAAAGGTAAACCTTATTTTTAAACATTTTGCGTAAAACTGAACTCGTTCTGTTTTCAACAACCATTTTACAAGCGCCTTCCCCAAATCTTTCCAGGTTAACAGTAACCCATTCCAAATTTCTCACACAAAATAACATCCTTAGGCAGCATTCGGGACTCAACACTCACCTCCCGCTGCCAGAACTCACAGGTGGGAGCAGCTAGAAGCAGGCAGCCTTGCAGGACACCTGGGATGCAAAGCACAGGAGATAGAAGCATCTCCAGCATCCAGTGCTTTCCATCCACCGAAAGATGCCCAGTGCCAGCGTGTTACAATGATGTTGTTTTGGGTTTTTTTACCCCAAGTTATTCCTTCCCCCCCCCATGTCCTTCCTCCGAAACACCTGAACTGAATCCTAAGGTCTTCAAATCACTCACCCTAACTTACCTCCATCTCTGGTTCCTCTCACGCTCTACACCCTGTGCCTTACAGGTACCTAAGCGTGATTTTGTGCTCACCCCTCTACAGTGCATGAAAAGATCACTCTGATTAAAAAAAAAAACAAAACCAACACAAAACCAACAACAAAAAACCCCCAACCACCTCCCCAAGCCCCCACAACAGACAGGGAAGGGTATTACATCCACGCGACCAATATGTAGAACACAATCTTTTCTGCCATGTACTGCAGTTAACGCTCATTTTCTTTTTTACCATTTGGTTCAGTCCAAATATCTATCAGTTCCGTCCCCACACAGATTCTAGTCAAACCATCACATAAACGGACCTTTTAGTAATAAAATTTATTATTTAAATAAATTCAAATCATTTTTACAATTATGGCTTAAATATCAAAAAAGGAATGTTGAGGTTCAGTCTTATAAACGGTAGAAGCAGGTAAAAATATTTGTATCCAAAATGTCATTTGAGGTTTGCTGCAAGTCACAGATATACAAAAGATAAAAACCCGCCACATTTAGAAGTTCCTTAATTTACACTTCATGACACTTAACATTTCATTTCTATTTTAAAAAAAACCCAACAATTTATTGCAGTAAATTGATTGTCCTACACAGATCCGTCCAAATCCTCTAAAACAGTCCAGTGGGCTTCTCCTTTGCCAGCTGGAGCCAAGGAGAGGTTTCCTAGTTCTGGATGTCTGTAATTTCACTGCCAGGCCGAGCAGGATGCAGGGCGATGGCTGCAACCACGCGGCCCGTCACAGGCTGACGCCTGGCACACCGCTTGCCGCGGGCGCAGGTTCCCGTTGTTCAGCTTGGACTCAAGCTCTAGCTAGTGCCGAGGAAATTAAGTTACCCTGCTGGATGAACCGACCTTCGTGTCCTGCAACAACGTTCTTTTTGTCTGTGAGCTGCGGAAAACGTAGAGCCTGTGATCGGACAGATACCCTGTGCACCACGCTGCCAGTGGTTTCCTACCGGAATTACCCAAGGTTTGCCTTTTTTGTAAGTATTTTAAGAATATGTGCTTGAACATAAAATTCTTTCAAAAGTAAATTCAAAGCTCTGTGTGCAAACGAAACTGGACTACTTTGAACTTCTTTTCTCTATTAATTTCTATGATTCTCTCTCTCCATGAGCATAAGGACAAGAACACGATGCTCAGCTGTCTCTAACAGTCTATAAAAAGTTTGATTAATTGCACTTTCTGCTATCCCTGACTATTGCAGCTGCATGACCAACTCTACAGGTACCTGCTCGCAGCCCAGTCAGCCCAAGAGTCCAGCCTGGCTGGGTGGTCTAGGGCACCATTTTCTCAACGCAGTTACAAAATGCATCTTCGGAGGAAAAAAAAAGATGTATATTGTCTTGCAACACAGAGGTGACCAAGCAAAGCATTTCAGTCTAGTCTTTACCCTCCAAGGAGCAGCAGTAAACATTTTTTCCCCGCTGAGGGCAAAGGGAGATGCTTTGTGAGGTCTCTTTCTTGGTCTACACAAACATATGGCCAAACCGCACACAAGAGCATTGGACTAAGCCACGACACTTGGGGTGTCTCCTTGTTTGTGTTACATGTAATGAAATAACCATTAAAAAAAAAATAACAACCAGGAGAGAGACTCTTCACTTACACTAGATCGTGAAAATGAGACCCACTGGTTCTAAAGGGACCAAGATGACTTTGTTAGAATGGTGCTGGCACCATGGTAAAGTATTTCTCCCAACAATTCCAGCACCTTTTGCAGTTCTCCACGTCATCCTGGAGATACATGATTGCATTTCAGTAGTCCACAAAATGATTCCCATACAAGCTTATTTTGGAATTGCAATATTATTTGCAAAATCAGGCTGGCGCGGAATCTTTGAGATCCCAGCTGGGATGACTTCAAAGAGGAACATCTTACCAGCTTTTATCAAGCATCTTTAGAACCAGCAGGAGTTACTTCCTACGGGCTTTTGTCCCTTACGGAATCGCCAGCCATATGCCCGTTATTACGCTTCAGTAAGACAAGAGCAAGCCTGGGTGGTCTCTAGTGTACGGATCAAACCCACCAAATGCAGACGTGCAGGAAGGTAGTTTAAAATAAGGAAGAGAACAACAAAATTTCTCCATAGGTTCTTGGGTCAAGTCTAACACAGAGTCATGAGAAGAAACACAGCGTTAAAGAAGGACTTTTCCAGACACAAGGCTTTCTTATTGCACATTCCTCCACACTGGAAAGAGCCACGCTGCATTTTCAGTTGCAATCACAGGACAAAATTCATCCCTGCCGTAGTGCTGTGAAGTCACGGGGACCCCTCACTCACGCCAAGGAGGACTCGTGTGCCGGCACAGTACATACTTGGTGCAAAACCACTGTGATTGCATCTTGGCTCCATCCCACATGAACATCTAGAGACAGCCAAGCGTGTGGTCTTGGGGGAGAGCTGAGGCAGGCACTTCATACATTCAGAATTGATATGAGATAAAAGACACCCTCCCTCAAAACTATCATGCTTCAAAAAGCAGCTCCATGATTCAGCAGAGAGCACCACTTCGCCACTATACATCTGTATCAGCCATACGTTACCGGCAAAAGCAGCCTTCTCTAGTGAATCACAGCTTCCAGTTCACAGCAGTTTGGCTACTTAAAATAAAAAAAATACATTATACACATATATGCTGTGGTACATTTATCAAATTTCCATCACCGCTCTTAAAAACTCAGGCCATAAGACTGTGAAACAAATTCACAGAGTTAAAAGTTAATAAATTAGAAGCAGCTTTAAAAAAATAGGAAAGGGGGGCTCTTACAGGAGGAGATTTCAAATAAAATTCAGAACAGTTTAAAATATGCTTACAAATTCCAACGTTTCCTGGTAGGAGCGGTCCTCGCTTTTCATTAACCTTATACTGGTGAGGACAACCTCCTTTGTACAAAGAATAAGTAAATCTATTTACAAAATCAACTTGGCCTTGGCTTTGTGGTATTTACATGCTCAGAGAACAGCATTTTGGTTAGACAAAGAGTGGTACGTGGTTCTCTCTTTGCTTTCTTCCTTCACTTAAAAAACCCAAAACAACAACAACAAAAATTGTTTTTCTGCTTTGAGAAATGAGAAGCCTTAAAAATTCCCTGGCCTTGGTTTTAAAATGAGTGGTAGTACTCAGAAGCTTTGGTCCTCTATGGCAAATCGCAGCTTGCTGCGCGGCTCCGTTGCGCGCAGTCATTCCACCCTCGATGAATGGACTGAATATTTGGTCCCCAAGGTGCAGCTGCACTGGCAGAAAGGATGGGGGCTCCGCTGAGCGTCTTCCAGTTAAAAAAAATAGTATCGTCGTTAATAAAGTCACACACCCATCCATCCATTTCCAATGCTTTTTGGTTTGCTCGAGCTGAAAGTTCCTGTCCAAGGTTGCACTGATTAAAAAAACCCCCCGATGCCAAAGCACGCACTGAAGCTGAGCTGTCACTGTGCAGGGGAAGATCCCGGCTCCCCCGCTGCATTTGGCTCCACAGGTCATTAAATAATGGAAAGATTGCGTCCTTCCCAAGGCACACGTAACGCAGTTCAGGTAGAGAGGGACGAGCTCATCGAGGTACAACCCGTCCTCATCGGCGGAAGGCTGAAGTCTTCCTGACAAAAATCCCCTGGGCTGCAGTGTAGCAGTTGTGCTGTCTGTAATGCTGAAGCAGTCTCCTCCACAGAGGGTTGCACTCCAGGAGGTACTGGTTCCCTGTTGGCACAGGGATGGGGGCAGCGGGTTAGCGGCCAGAAGAGGCTAGGACGATACCGTCACAGAAACTTTTGCCTAACGTTTCTAGCCTAAGGGTGCTGGATAACTTGCAGGGACATTTCCTTCAGCCAGAGCTCTGTGAAATCCCAGCTCCCTTTTCAGTGCTGTCATATCTGCGAGCAGCTTCCCTACACATCACAGCCTACGCTTGCATGATTAGGAGGAAAATAAGCAGCCAAATTCTGTTAGGAGAGAGCTCTAGCATGCAAGTGACGGAAACGACGTGGTCCGAACCAGAGGGTGAGAAAAAACTAATTATACATGCTGCATACGAGCCATGCACGATCTCTGCTTTGCACAGATTGCCCAGATAGCCCAGTTTCAAAACCACAGACAATCTAAAGGGCACAAGGATAAAGAAAGACCATCGGTTGTACTAGTTTGGGTCCCCACCCCTTTATCCAAGCATCCTGTTCCCCTGCAGGCCTGTGCACGCTCCCAGGAGACCCACCTAAAATGCAGAGTCCTTCCTGAGCTCGCGTGATGCCGACATTGACCTGGTTTGGGTCGGTAACAAACCCCAGGTACTTCTTCTGCCAGCTCTTCGTGGGCTTCCTATCAATCTCCGATCGGGGGCAGGAGCGTACAGTTGACAGGATCACGTATCTCCACTCACTTCCTAGAAAGCGGAATTGAACCAGACTTTTTTAGAAGGAAGCATCTGGCCACCCCTCCACCCCACAAGACACTCATTTCTCTACAGCAAGACCCGTAAAACTGCAGCCACTGTTTGGGTTTCTCCAGCTTTGGAGGCCATTGGACTCCTGGTCGGTGCTCTCCAAAGAGCACGTGCTATGTAAGTTCTTTCACACCCCCTTCAGACATCCTCCACCTTCCTATCTTCAGCAGCCTCACCCTGCCTGGCCACTCCAGAGGTTTCCAAAGGATTTATTATAAGCACAAATGACCCAGAAATTTGGCCCAGGGATGCTTCCTCCATGGCTGAAACGAGCGTGGTGTAGGATTTGCTCAAAGACTGTCTCTGTGAGAAGTTGCTTCAGTCCTCAGGAAGGCAGGAGAGAACAGAACCAACCATCCCCTCTCCTGCCAGCCTCACCTTGACTCTTCATGATGGTGCAGACGGTCACTCCACGGATGCCCTCTCTCAGGAGGCTCTTGCTGATCTCGGACACCTGGGCGTTGTAGGGGCTCAGGATGGCAATGCTCTCTGGCCGGATGGTGCCATCTAGTGTCAGCTGCTTCGCCATCCTCACCTAGGGAGACCAGGGTCCTGCTCACCTGGGAGCGGTGGCCGGAGGGAACCAGCCCTCTGGCACACTGTCCCCAGGGCAGCGATGGTGCCTGACTGTGCTGCTCCCCCTGCTCTGGGTCACGCTTCCCTACAGCTGCCTCTGGCCAGGGGCATCGTGGCGTGCTCCAGACCTGGGAAGACGCCAGGCAGATGCTGCACCCCACTGATCTTTATCCTATATCGCTACTCGTTGTCCCTCCACGATCCCCAGAGTCGCCCAGCACAACACCCTCCCTTTTGCATCTCCAGCAATTTCCCAGGACCCTCCTCACCGCCTGCTCCACTTCTTCTGGGTTAGCTTTGGAGTTCTCGTTTCCTTCCTCAGTAGTAATCATGAGGCTCTGCTCCTTCCCCTCCACGTGCCCGAAGATGATAGGGCAGCAGCTGTTACCTTTGTGGTGGAAGACACTGGGTTTACGAAGCAGCTGGGGGCACGTTTTCAGCCGCGTTTCATAAAACTCCTGGGATGGGAACTCGCAAATGCCTTTGTGCTGGCAGAGAAAAGGGGAGAAACAGAGATGAACAAAACCCAAGGAACTTCTCAACCTGCAGCGTCTTTTTGGGCAGGCTTCACCTGCAATGCCACTGTGCTATAGCTGGCACTGGGCGAGTGCATTACTCTACTCTAGGAAGGGAAAGCGCTAACGGAAAATATCTGTTTCCCAGTGGCTTGAGGCAAGCCCCGATAGCTGCATTTTCTGTGATGAAGAAAAGACAATCCACTCGAGGAAGGCCTCACCATGCGGTACTGCGTATCCAGCATCCACGCCTGATTCCGGTAGCGCTCAAAAAGAGATGTCTCCATGCCAAGACTCTTGCAGAAGTCATTGTTGACTACAGGCCGCAGCTGTTTGTGATCCCCAAGCAAAACAACCTGGAACAAAGAGTGGACACCTCAACGACGAGGGTGGTGGCACTGGTGAAGGCAATCAGCTCTTTGAAAGGCTATTTGCACACAGACATTTGTTGCTCCTTATTTATGTTATGGTTACAGCAACCTCAGTCAAGGACCACGTTGGGCATTAAATAAAGATCCTGACCCAGATAACGCAGAGCCTTGTTCCCATCTGACGGGAGAAAGACATCGTGCAGTAAGTCTGCCGAGATCTGCTCTGTGCTTCTTGTCACGTTAATACTTTGTACCTGGGTCAGCACATTTTTTGGTGGCAGTGATACCCACCCTGTAAAGAAGCACCAAAAATCCAGCCACACCACCACTTGTTTTCTCTTGCAGAAAGCCAAGAGCAAGTTTAGAGGAGACAGTATGGGTGTAACTGTCTGAGGACAGAGAGCTGAGCTGATACACGCAGCAGAGAGACGAGCAGATGCAATAGTTCTCCACCACAGCTTTCAGGCCTACAGCAGGTCTTACGACTCTGCTTTATGTGATATGAACAGACAATTCACAGCTCGTGCATCTAGTGAGAATACTTATGTACTGCATGTACCTCAAGGTTTTAATTATAGTTAGCAGAGTTACACCTCAAAGGAAACAACTCCCTGAAGGCTGAAACGTTGATACACCATCATAGATACTACCAAGAACAACCTTAAAGCCTGGTAAAACTTGGAAGAGCTGCATGGTAAGGGGTGGAAGACATGCAGAGGTTTGAGAGCCCTGAGCAGCCGTCCTAGAGACGCATCTTTGGAAGGGACTTACCTTCTCAGCATGGCGGTGGCTGACCAAAGGGATGAGGGTCTCGGGCTCTGTGGACATGGCACACTCATCAATGATTATCTGCTTGACACTGAGCTGCTCCAGGGAGGTGGCAGATGCAGCGGAGCACGTGCACAGGATGACATCGTGGCCTGCCAGTTCATATGCACGAGCAGATGACAAGTGATTTTTGTACCTGGTGGTTGATGCAGAAGACATAAGGGAATCGTCTCCGGGCTCCTCATGCAGGAACCAGGCGGAGGCTGTACTTTCCCAAATTATTATGGCTCTATCTCCCGCCCCAGGATGAACTGGTGTTCCCAGAAAAGGTCTTTGGATGGACACTGTAGGAAATGTACTTTGTCCTGAACTCAACAGGGCAGGGGCTTGGGGCAGAGGATGCAAGTGTCACACGCACACGTATAGTTTGACTTTTGGTCCAGACGGACAACAGCACCAGGGCAGAAGCGATGCTGAGGCTCTGCACTGTACCACTAACCCCGAGCTAATCGCTTTTTACCATCATTCCAAACACGCAGCTTATTGATCTGTCTTGATGTTTTCACCCAGTCTCTTGGCTTGCATGAGCCAGGACAAATCTGCTGACTTTCACGCGGTCTACCGGTTTGTGTCAGCTGAGACCTAGCAAGTACGGCCCAAACCTCTTCTCGCAGGGGGAGGAGATTGCTGCACTGTGCTCCTTCGGGCAGTGCTTCAGAGGTGGCACACGGCCAAAGTCAGCCGTCTCTCACCAGGGTCTCTTTCTACTCACTTCCTTGTTTCTTCTTCTGTTATCTGCTCTCCTTTCTTCATCCGAGCATCAAAGTTACAGATCTCCTGCCAGAAAGGGTTGGGCGGCCGCCGGATGCGATGATGCAGGATTATTTCGCTGAATAAAGAGTCAATATATAAATATTTTCCCCCAACACAGACCCAAGTGATCTCTTCTACAGTGAAGCATACCACACCTGTCTATGTGGAGAAACCTCATTAGCTAAAGAAGTCACAGCCAGACTTTTCCATCTTTACAGACCTAACACTTAGTTCACCCTAGAGGACACAAAATACAACCACTTTTCTTTAGCAGTTGCAAGCAGGAATGAAGTCAGAGACTTTTAGAGCTGTTCAAAAGAGAGATGAAAACATCTAGGATGTTTTCAACAACTGGGTTTCTTGGCTAGGTGCTACATTAGGCTATACACCTTCACTTGGAAAAATTAAGTACAAAGCAGGTTAATAGTGCTGCTCCACAGCAGCAGAGTGGAAACCGCATTTGCTTGTTCAGCTTTACCGGTGCAGAAAACGTCGCTCCCCAGCACCCTCAGAGCCTGCGGGGCCATGCGGTCCTACCTGAGCTCACGCTTTGGTTTTGCATCCCGCAAGGCTTTGCGGTAGAGGTTCCGGTTGCTCCCCGGGTATGGGTATTCCATCGTCTCAATGGCGTCCCCATAAACTCTCAGTGGTTTCAGGATCTTCAGCTTCAGCAGCATCTCTGGGGAAGGAGAACAGGTCTGCTCAGACAGCACCAGGCACCGGTGATGCTGAGAAAACCCATGGCCTGCGAGGTGCCCGGTGTTTGCCGTGCACTCTTCTCCCCACCCCTCGCTCATCAACCCCACCTTTACTGGTCCTTGCCCTGCAGTGAGGGGTCTTCTGTAAGGAGCAGCCCCGCTTTATGCCCCTCCTGTCTCCCAGCCCCACAGTCACGGCCACGTGTTCTCCCTCCCACCAGTACGAGCTGCTTCAGGGGCTTAAAACCAATACTTACCAGCAACAACATCAACAGACTTGTTGGATGGGCCACAGTACAAGATGCACTTTCTCCCCTTGTGCTTTTCTTCTTCAGAGGATGGTGTTTGCTCCTTCTCGACGCTCTCCTCGTTCAGCTTGTGGAACCAGTAGACAATGTGAGTTCCAACAGCAGTTTTCCCCGTGCCTAGAAAAGCAAGGAGGTTGCTGAGAGCACTTTAACCGTGAAACCCATGCTCTAGATCAGCATCCGGATGATCAGCCATGAAATAAAAGCAAGAACCGAGGGGACTGCGTTGAACAGCTGTGGGTGATGCCAACCCATGCTACCTTCTCCTGTCTCACCGAGGGCCTATGGAAAGGCAGCGCGGGGGGGTGTTTTTGTGTCCCTCTCTGGAGATATTTATAAGACGTGTAGACGTGGCACTTAGGGACATGGTTTAGTGGTGGACTTGGTAGCGTTACGTTAACGGTTGGACTCGATGACCTTAAGGGTCTTTTCCGACCTAAATGATTCTGTGAAAGCAACAGATTAGCTCTAACCTGCCCTTCAAAACAAAGTAGGCATGTACTTGTGCCGTCCCCCCAGCCTTACCTGGTGGGCCTTGGATGAGCGTGAAGGATTTTCTCAGAGCATTTAGAATAGCCTGGTTCTGACTCTGGTTGAGCTTCCTGGGGCTGCCAGGGACATCAAAGGATTTTTGCTGCAGGATTTTGGACGTTGTCACTGTTACGCAAAGAGCCAAGAAAACAAGTTTAAAGAAGGTTACTGAAGACAGCACACAAGGATTCAACAGGAGGATGCAGCAGGTACCAAGCAATCGTGGCCCATTTACAAGACCATCTAAAAGGAATCCTTGTCCCGTGCCAAGATGTTCTGCCCATGAGCCTTCTCTGTGAGTCCTGGGGATTAAAACATCACCCGTGCCACTCTCCAGCAGGGCATCCCATATTACCTTCACTTTGCCAGGCTAGCAGCTCCTCTCCTCCCCTTGGCAGGGGAACCTCCTGGTCTGGGAGCGTAACCCCTATGGCAGGGACCCATGGAAGCTGCCAGGGTACCTGCCTGGCCAGAAGCAAGTAGCCACAAGGCAAGAAAGGTGAATATTTGCACCTACCTTTTTTAGGAGGTTCATGGCCAAGGGCGATGCTTTTAGCAAGCTCGGAGGCATACGGGAGCTTCCAAATTGCCTTTTCTTTCCGTCTGACAGACAGGGAAAAGTAAGAATGAATGGAATGTAGCATAAAATAGCAAAAATTGTAATACAGCTTTGTACAACTGTCTTGTTTATTCCTTCTCTCTGTTTTGATGTTGCATTAAATCCTTCCACAAAGGACTTAAACCAAAACCACTCTTATTCTGCTCTTTCGCATCTGGGACTATTTCTCAACTGTCTGAAGAGCTGAGCCCGCAAAGATGTTGAGAGCAGGGAGCACAACTTCTGTCCCAACTCCATTTTATTATGGCCCACCCCATTTTATTGGGTTAGCTTCCAATTTTTTCCTAAAATTCACAATACAAAAGGAAGCACATTCTGCCCTGAAAAAGCTACAGCAGCCTTGGGTGTGTGGCAGTCCAAAAGACTGCCCTACAGCAGTCTAGGGCAAACTAGACATCAATTCTGCTTTAATAAGAGCAGATCTTGCTTCACAGCAACAACAAAGGGGAATGATTGGGAAATCAGGGAGCACTTCTGCTAAGCAAACCCTGATCCAGTGCTTCACGCTGCCTTTTATGACACATATTGCAGCAATCCAGTAACATAAGAAACAGATGCCCAGGGAAATTTCAGCACGGCACCCTCCCCTATCTCCCCATTCTCAAGGTCAACCAGAGGAGCAAAAGGCCATCTGGAGAACAGATCTGAGAAATGCTGCCACCCCCACCAAACATCAACAGCCCAGCAGCATGGCCAGTCGGAGCTGGGCAAAGACAGATTTTTCAGGGAATCAGCCGCACCAGCAAGCGAATCCCATTTGGGTGCAGCAAAGGAGTCCTGTGGGAAGCCGTTTCTCTGCACGGAGAGGTTAACCAGAGCACCACCGCTAAGCACACTTACACGTCTGGCAGCATCTTTGGTATGAGCTCCACCGTGAACCTGGCAGAGGCCTGCGAGATTTCCACGGGGATGTTCTCCATAGACATATAGTGGATGTAAAAGTTCAAAGTCTGCTGACTAGTCCTGTCTGACTTCTCGTTGTCGCTGAACTCTTCAGTGACTCCGTGAGCCACCCAGGTGTAGGTATCTGGATCAACCACAAGTTTGTTTTCTGACCTGCCCTTGTCAAGAAAAGTCAGATTCTGAAGGCCACGGCTGAGGCATTCCTCATCGCTTTGAAGGCTCCCAAGCTTCAGCCCGCCTAAGCGAATGCACAAGTAACAGTGGTTGAAGTCCACTTCAATGGAGCACTCCTCTGAAAATTTTTTTTTTAGGAGGAAACTCCCTTGCAGCTGTCCTTTTCTTGTCCTTTGCTTTGCCCAGGTTATTTTGACATCGTGGAGGACAATCGAGTCGTTTTCAGCCACCGCGCATGAAGCAGACTCCATGGCGCTCATCGGCATCCATACCTTGTTATACTCCACTGCATGCTTGTACTTGTCTTTGGACGGCAGGGTGGCGTAGGCGGAGAAGCAATCAATAGGCTTTTCCATATGCTGCAGGCAGACATCGAAACCTGGTGTCACACACCACAGCTGCACGAAGGGCACCAGGAAGCCCCGGCAGACGTCCGTGGTGAGCTGGAACTGCAGCGCATCGCCGGCGCTCAGCTCCAGGGAGAGCTCCATGTAGTGCGAGCACTGGCTCTTCCTTACCCAGCCCACGTGCCGCCGGTACAGCTCCTTGCTCTTCCGAAGGAGAGAGGCTGCAGTCTCAAAGTCCTCGCTCCTGATGGCTGTGAGCACGGCTTGCCAAGTCTTGGTGTCAAAGAGGGTGACGCTGTGGTCGCGGAGAGGTCCTTCCCACAGCCTGTGCTCCTTCATTGTCTCCACAGAGTACACCCTCCTCTTCCACGACAGCCTGATGCTGCTCCGCTGCTGGATGAACACGGGCTGCTCTATCAGCTGAAGAGACCTGTAGTTAATTATCTGGGGATCTGGAAGACTCTCTTTGTTCAGTGGAAACAGGGTTTTAAAATACTTTTTCATCCCTTCGATATCCACTACGAAGGCGACCTTCTGCAGGACTTGGCCCTTCAGCTGGGTGGCCATCTGCAGGCAGCGGGCTCTCTTCTCGTACATCACCGCCTGGGAATTCTTCCTGTTGAAGTCATGACAGAGAAACTCAATGTCATCCGAAGAATAGACGATGGGCTTCTTGCGGATCACAGAATGAAGGTGCCGCTGGACCACAACGTCCACGTACCGGCGGATGGGAGAGGAAGCCCAGGTGTACGAGTCGACGTGCAGGGAGTAATGGCCTGCTTTCGACTGGACAGTGGAGTTGGAGCGACTGAAGTAGGAGCGGCTGAGCAGTCTCCTGAACTCCAGGGCCACGGGGGCCAGCTTCGGGTGGATGTCATCGGTAACGATAAGGTCTAGCATCTTGTGGAAGTCACGGACATTAGCGGCTGACTGCAGCTGCTCCCAGATGGGGGCCAGGAGGCTGAACTCCACATTTTTAGAGGAGTCTTGGCCAGGAGGCACCTCTCCCAGGTGGTGTGAGAGATGGATGGACAAAGGAAGGATGTGGCTGTACTTATTTTTCATGAGTGATAACTGTTGAAGGCTTGGCTCGCACTGACACCGGAGAGGAGTGACATTTCTGGTGTCCTCCTGGTTGGTGAGGAACTCGGCCACGAAACTGTTGAACATGATCATTAACTCCTCTATCATCTGATGGGATCCCCTGTTACCTGGGGATCTTTCCTCATCCAGCCGGTCATAGAAACAGTCCTCCTGCAGCCGAAACTTCCGATGGACCCTGGAGAAGTGATAAGCCACAGCTACACAGTCCTCCAGGGTATCGAAACAAAGGGCCCTTGCTGCTCCCACGTAGCGGTCCTTAATGCAGAGTTCTGCCTCTTCATAGGACAGCTGCCTGTCCGAGCGGATCACAGAGATGGTGAAGACTGCCTTTAACATCTCATCAGTCTCCTTTTCTATGGTGACAAACAAGGAGATCACCCGACGATCCTTCTGCGGCAGGAGGCTGCAGACCTCTTGGCTAATGTGGGGTGGGAACATGCACAGCGGCTCCTGGTTGGGAGCGTAGTAGGTGACACCCCGCTTCTTTGCTTCCAGGTCCAAGGCACTGCCTTTGGGAATGATGCCAGCCACGTCTGCAATGTGGATCCCAATCTCATAGCGATGCCCAAGATCCCTAACGCTGACAGCATCGTCCAAATCCCTGGCGCCTTGGGGGTCAACAGTGAAGGTCAGGTAACTCCGACAGTCCTTCAGATTTTCCTTGGTGAGGTTTAGTTTGCTGCTGGAGGTGTATTTGGCTGACTCCTTGGTGACAGCAGTTGGGTATTTCTTCTCCAAACCATACTCCAAGTCGAGGATCTTTAAGCCTTCTTCTAAAGTCAACGCTGCATGCAGAATCTCTGTTATTATCCCCAGAGGGTAGTAAAACCCTTCCCGCCAGGAGATAACCTGGACGCAGAAGAACTGGCATCTCCTTGTCTCCTGGCTGATCTTCTCGCAGCTGACCACTCTGTACTTCCCATTGACAAGCCTGCGGATAGGAATGACGTTGGGTTTCTCTTTCAGCCCTGGGACGAATATTTTGGTGACAGTGGGATCGATGGGTATCATCACCCGGGGATCAAATTCGTCCATCATGCAGATGAAGGTCCGTTCTCTCTCTGCGCGCTTTAAGATGCCCACCACCTTCCCCTGAGGGCGGTGGCTGCCACTGTCAGCCGTGCTGCTCTGCAGGATTTCCACGAGCACCTCGTCCCCGGTGAAGGCCGTCCCGCAGTGAACTCTGCCTTTGATCTGAATGGTCATTGCAGGGGAGTCGTTGAGGGTGAAGGCAGAAGCTCTGTCGAACCCTTCTTTGATCAGCTCGCACCTCTTGTACATTTTGGGGTGCATGTGCAGATACTCCTGCATCATCTGAGAAGAGAAGCTGACATATTCCTTCCTGCCTTCCCGCAGGTTTGAAGCCTCAGACTTCACGTTCAGCAGCCCTTCTTCGGACACCGTCACCAGCACGTTCTTGCTCTCATCTAAGAGCTCCTGGAGGATGGGATCGTCAGGATTCACGCTCTCAGCCTCAGAGCTCCAGGAATCAGTGTCGCTGTCCTCTTCGTCCTCCTCTGGGCTCCTCCTGCTCCAGCTCTCCTTGTCGCACGCAGCCTGTTTGATCTGGGCCATTGTCAGGTTCTCCGGGAAGACGCTCCCCTTCTCGATGCACTGCTGGATGAAGCGCTTCCATACCTTGCTGCACTGGCCGTGGGAGCACAAGGCCACGGCATCCCCCACTGCAACAACCAGTGACTGAGCCCGGGTCATGATGGTGTTGAGCACTCTGGCTTCGTTGAAGAACTCGAGGTGGTGGGAGGCCGAGATGCGCAGGCTCTCACTGTTGTGGACTGTGCTGATGATGATGACCCGGAACTCCCGCCCTGCACCAGAGGGGACAAGGGAGAAGTCACTCATGGGAACCCAACGGGGAAGACCCTGTCTGGCTGCTGCCCTGCGCTCTGCCCATCTACACTGTGTTACGTGGCTGTGGGCTGATGTAACCTCACTTGGCTGAGTCATGGGAGTCACCTGATGCAAATAAAGCAGCTCTTGGGGATCGTGAGGGCCTCCAGACATGAACCAGGATGGACACCACGAGGCCACCACCACCCACGCACCAGGGAGGGAAGGGCAGCGTGGAGACAGGAGAAAGGCAGAGCACCGGACCAGTGCAGCCGCGAGCACCCGTGGAGCAGTCCCGCATGCTCAGTGCCACCGGCAGCCCCCGCCAGCCACTCCTCGCAAACACGGGTAGAGTTTTCTCTGAATCCCAAATTCCTCGGGGAACCGAGGGTCTTGCAGGAACAAGAGGAGTGACCGTTCGCAAGAATCCCTCTCCCCTTAAGGGCAGCTCTGCTGCCTGATCGCATGACAAATAACAAACAGCAAGAGGCACCCTGGTGATTTCAGAGCTGAGAAGAGACTGCAAAGAAAGGGTGTGGAGATCAGAAACACACCCCAGGGGTCAGTTATTCTCACCATGAGGAGTCCCAGCTGCACAATAAAAAAAAAATAAAAAAAATAAAACCACGGATGAGTCATAAACTAAGTCCTCGAGGACAAAACCAGCCCTATCCCTCTCTCGTCATCCAGAGCAGCGGACTCCTCTTTTAGTGAGCTGTTCTGCGATTTTTGCTGCGACTGGTACTCACAGGCCATCCTGGTTTCAATTCCCTTCCATTACTAGCCACCCCCGCTGGTACTTGGGGCTTCACATGATTCACACATGCTCAAGTCCCTGGGATCGCACTTACAGGGTTTTTACCCTCCTACAAAGCAACGTCCATATATTTGAAATGAGTTGACAGTTGGGCGCAGATTTAATTCAGTGTGAAATCTTATTCACTAAAGAAAGGACAAACTCAAAGAATTACCAACCAGAAGGGGATGGAAATCAGCCAAAGGATTTCCAGGCACTCTCTCCTCATCAGCGCTACATGGGCTGTGGCCCCTGTGTGGAGATCAGAAACACACCCCAGGGGTCAGTTATTCTCACCATGAGGAGTCCCAGCTGCACAATAAAAAAAAAATAAAAAAAATAAAACCACGGATGAGTCATAAACTAAGTCCTCGAGGACAAAACCAGCCCTATCCCTCTCTCGTCATCCAGAGCAGCGGACTCCTCTTTTAGTGAGCTGTTCTGCGATTTTTGCTGCGACTGGTACTCACAGGCCATCCTGGTTTCAATTCCCTTCCATTACTAGCCACCCCCGCTGGTACTTGGGGCTTCACATGATTCACACATGCTCAAGTCCCTGGGATCGCACTTACAGGGTTTTTACCCTCCTACAAAGCAACGTCCATATATTTGAAATGAGTTGACAGTTGGGCGCAGATTTAATTCAGTGTGAAATCTTAAAGAAAGAAGAAAGGACAAACTCAAAGAATTACCAACCAGAAGGGGATGGAAATCAGATTTCCAGGTACTCTCTCCTCATCAGCGCTACATGGGCTGTGGCCCCTTGCTGCGGGGGTGGCAGAGCCACGGGGAAGGGCAGGGGAGCTCTGCCTAACAGCACGGCATGCACCCTCCCAGAGAGGTATTTTGCCATGAGATCAGCTGGTATTTTGCATTTTAGCAAGGAGGACAACGTTAAGACGCCAGAAAGACCTCTGCTAACGACCCAGCGTCTCTTCCCCCTGCTCATTACACAGCGGCTGTAGCTGCGATAGACTCTCCTGTCCACCAACATGACTGCAAAAGTTCTTCCTGGCACACAGAAGACCTCAAAACACAGCCCAGCATGACTAACTATTGCACAAGACACAAACCTGGCAAGTTTTCATAGTTTTCTACCACCACATCTTGTAGCTGCTTCTTTCTCAGCTCTTGTCTTGTTGCAGAAACCTGGTAAGAAAGAAATAGGCACAACTGAGTACAGTTTCAGCTCAGAAACGCCCCCCACCCAACACCAAGGTCCCTTACCCTTCTCGGCTGCAGGTTCCCCAAGAAAGTTACTCGACAGCAATCACACGTCCGGGGCTGACTTCAGCCAGCGCTCCCAGTCTGCCCTATAGTTAACCTGCCTAGAGGATGCTGAAAGAAATCTTCAACTAAACCATCCCACCATGAGGCATCTCTGCTCCGACCACCCGTGACATACTACCCAAATGGAGAGCGCCTCAGAAAAACACTGGTGGCATGCAAGTCCCCAGATTCCCTGTTTTTGCTAGCACAAGAGACAGATTTATCGTAAACAGAGTCCAGCATTTCTTAGGGAGTGTTTAGACAGCTGTCAGCGGAGCATGCGTACGCCCTTCAGGTGGGGAACACGTGGTTCTCCTACATACCTGCATCCCATGGGAGACCACACAGATCTTCTTCAGATCTCGGACACCCCACTCATCTGGCCACCTCTGATAGATCTCCTTCACTTTCTCAACCACTTGCATTATCTCGGAGGCGTTGTGCCAAGAAATCATGGACATATCCCTTTCAGCCACGCCAGACACGTGGCAGAACACAAGTGGGTAGGTTTCGGGATGGGGTGGGATGTTCCCACTGGCTTGGATAGCATTGCCTTTGCCAATGTAGAAGTGCTTGGAGACAAACTCAATTATGCCTGCAGTGGAACGATAATTCTCATTGAAGATGATCCTGCTCTTCATGGCCACTTCATGCTTCTCTTTCTGGTAAAACTGAAAGAGTCGGTTTAACAGGGTGTGATCAGCAGATTGTCCATCCCCAACACAGAAGAGCTTTGGGGTTATCTGCATGTGGTCCCCAGCGAGGACAATCCGGGTCTCAAAAGTGGCGTAGGAGAGTGGAACCAAAGCTTCGCACTCCAGCATCTGAGCAGCCTCGTCAATCATGATGTGGGTGAAGTAGCCTGGGGCAACCTTCAAGTTCTTGGATAACATGGAGGTGGTAATAATGACGTGGTGCCTGTCGATCTCTGCCCGCGTAGGGTGCCGGAAGGAGCGCTGGTCTGGCGAGAGGCAGCAGTACATCTGAGTGATGGGGTCCGTCAGGTTGATGGGACGGTCAGTGGATATAATCCTCAAGGGGACAGCCCACGGATGCCCGTTGGTCACGTAGTTATGGAAATACTCCCGGATGTAGATGTCAGCAGCACTGGAGGGGAACAGAAGGGGAAATTATCACGGAATTCTAAGTGCTGTTCCCAATGCTGTGACCATCAGCCCAATGCGCTATCTGATCAATCACCAACACGCGCCCAAAATCTCCCCCAGCTTTGGCTGACAACACACTCGTCACAGGAGATATTCACATATGCGCAAAGAAGTCAGTGTTTACGCAGCCACCAATTCCAAGCCTATTTTGAGAGTATGGTTTAAAATAGGACTTGATACTCAAGACTAGGGCATCCCTCGATGCTCATATGGAGAAATGCAATGTGCCCAATAAAATCTGTGGCCTTGCTTCTCTCTAGGGCCAAGTCACACAGACATGACCCGGCGCACCTCTCCTCTGACAGTTAACCATCCCCAGCCCGGGCGGGTGATACAAGATCTGCAGAGGAAGCTTCAGTGCAACCAGACAGCCTGAAACAGGCTAAGATTAGCAGTCACCCATCTATTATACATTAAAAAACTAAGGCAGTAACAGCCTGCAGGATCGGATGTGGACACTCTTTTCAGCGTAACTGCTCTAATTTTAACAATCATGGCCTGGTTTCTCTGAAGGCAGATTCAACAGCAGTCAGACCAGATCTGCATTTCCTCTTCCCCAAACTCTCCCTGGAAAAGTAAAAAAAATTGGCATGTGCACAGAGCACAATAGTCTTCAAGGGCAAGTAGAGCACAATATTATCCCAGCAAGGCCAGGCAACAGCTTTCCACTTCTTCCAGTACACAGTAAAGGCTAGAAAGAACTAACTGTCTCTCCAACCCCATCCCCATTTTATAATGAGGCAGGAATATGCTGCCTCTTCCACAAAGACTTCCACCCATGCCAGACTTCTTCCTAACAGGAAGGGCTAGAGCGGTTTAAGACACATTAAATAAAAATGAATTTATTTAAACAAGTAATTGAAATGCATACTAAGAAAAGGGCAGCTCAGCCCAGTCTCATACACCCTGGCTCCCGCTCATCCCACCAGGCAAGCAATGGGCCAGCGCAGGGACTCAGCCCGTGACTCTGGTTGCCTCTTCCCTCACCCCCTGCTAACCTGTTAGTATGAGTGCAGATCAGCACCCGCGTGTTGGGCTGCCTGAGGATCTCCATGGTGGCCATGGCCAAGGTGAACGTCTTCCCTGTGCCGAAAGGCCCGTAGATGAGAAGAGGTGGGACCTGCCGGCTGCTGGTTGCCTGGCCCGTGATGAAGGAGATGGCTAGTTTCTGCTTGCTATTCCCTTTCTGTGGTGACCCAGGAGAGTAGGGGACAGAGCAACTGGCAACATCTGGTAGGACCAGCTTCTCATCCAACAGGCGGTCCACAGCCTGGTGCCACTGCCGGAACAGCAGCTGGTCGATTTGGAACTGGATCTCCACCTTGTGGGAGGTGTTTGGCTCGAAGTTCAGCTCTGAGCAGCATCTCTTTGGTATTAGTAGCCAGATGGTCTTCTCCGTGGTGGCTTTATGCTCCACACTAACCTCGTAAACCCGATTGTCTACAGGTGGGTCAAGTGCCAGGAAAGCAGTGGGCACAGACCTGCTCAGCAGATACCCCTCGTCTGTGTCCGGCGAGAGGTTATAAGGGGTAGGCACTTCAGCAAACAGCTCACCAGGGAGGGCAATCTTCATCCCCACAGGGAGGCTTTGCAGCATGGGGGTCAGCAAGATGAGGACCCGCAGGTTGAGTCTGAAAGGAGGAAACACCCGAATGAACAACAGAGAACTGGCCCATCGGTTCATCAGCAACCGCCCTCCCCGCTGCAGAGGAGGAATTGCCACCTACACCCAGAGAGGGTCTGCCAGTCCCCAGAGCACACAGAGGCAGAAGCCGTGCTTCTAGCTAATCCACGGCTGCAGGACAAGACCCAGCCCTTCCCCTCCTATCACTGCCCAGCCAGCCGTCTTTCTTGGCAGGTTTCCATTTTTCTGGGAAGGCACCCCAGGACTCAACCCAGAAGAGACAGAGACTTCAATAGCGGCATGGCCCCAAGGGCGGGGTTAGCAATGGGCCTGTGGTCCATAGCAAGGAGGAACGCCTCTGGGTCCGTGCCTGGCACTTACTTAGCAATCAGAACCTGTTCGGCTTCTTCCTCACGGAAGAGGAAGCTGTGCATCCTCTCACGATAGTTGAGACGGGTGATGGGAACGGTCGCACCACCCTCGCGCTGGTAGTCCAGTGCGAGAGCAGGAGGTTTGTACTTGGCCAGCAGTTCCACATCTTCACTGGTCCTTGGCATGCTGGGAACGATGATCCTGTTACCTCTATCCCATCGCACGAAGTTGACGGGGTGGCTGCTCTCCCTGCTGCCGGGGACGTGCTGGGGGGTGTCCCGCCGGCCCACCTTCACCTTGATCTTCTGTGTGAGGACGGGGCGGCTGCCGAAGTCAAACACCACCCACTGCTCAAAGACTCCCAGCGTGCAGCACTCCATGCAGACCTCCACCAGCGCGGTGGGTGGGGAGGAAGGCCGGGTGGCCACATGCTCCCCCGGCATGTAGTGGAGGTCCCGGGAAAGCCCGTTCCCCACGAGGTAGAAGTTGACTCCAGGTTCCCGCTTCAGTAGCGCCACGTGCTGCAGAGGCATCTGCCGGTTGAAGAGAAGACAGGGACACGGTGAGGGCAGCCCACAAGGAAGAGCCCAGCGGCTGATGGGGTCCTCCCAGCAGCATTTCCTACTGAAAGCTGCTGCAGGAACCGAATGCCATGCCAAACCTATAGTGCACTTGAAATTCTCCTTGAAGGAGCTTATTCCTCGTGCAACCCCACAGGAATTATTTTAATGTCTTAAAGAACCTCAGGTTTCAGTTTTGTAGCAATTGAGCCAGTCTGCTGTAAACAGGAAATCTCCTGTGTTGGAGAGGACAATTAGACCCAGCCTCTTGCCCCCAACACCCACGAAATCCTGGGCAGGAAAGCAGCTGAATCTTGTTATTTGTGATGATACGTGGGAGGTGCTGAGAGCAGCTGGGTCCACCCCAGCCCCACCGCACCAGACGAGACAGGAGACACGGTGGCTGCACCCCTCACGCACGGCCCCAGCTCAGGCACCACCTGAGCCTGAGCTGCTCCCGAATGCCCAACACACGTCCTCATTCTGACATCCCCAAATCCCTATCCTTCTGCCCCTTGCAGAAATAATAATTAAAAAAACAAACTAAAAACCCCAAAGGACAAGGACCGTGCACAGCAGCAGGGGCTGCCAGCGGCACGCAGCCTCCCGCTGCGCAGAGCTGGGCTTACCTGGGAGTGGACCCTGAACTTCCACCGGTATTTCATCCTCCTGTCCTCCAACTGCACGTGCAGGGGCTGTTCACACACAACTCTGACGCCCTCAACGTGCTCAGCCATCTGTGGGGGAGGCACGAGAGGAGCAGAACTGAAGGCAACATCCCAGGGACACACTGCAGAGCCCTCCGCGGGGCCATCTTCATCCTTTGCCTTTATGCTACATCCTCCCGAGAGGGGACCGTCAGTAAATCCTCATGCTCAGTCCTCACCCACCGCTGCTCAGTGTCCCCACGCAGCAGCCTTGGGAAACGAAAGGACCCATGGCAGAGCAGCGCGGCCGGGTACCCCGAGTAGGCTCTCAGGTTGCCGTCTCAAAAGGGGTGAAGGAAGGGGGATGCAACATCCCTTTCTGCGTCACCGTTAGAAAGGTGAGCGGTGGGCTCCGTTCCCAAGCTCTTACACAAGAGGCTTCTCGCGACGCGCCAGACCAACGCGCTCCCACCCTGCAGCCCACGACTCACAATCAACACTTCGTTGGAGCACATCCGATACTCGGCGATGAGCCGGTCCTGGTAGGACAAGAGCCCTTCCTTCAGTGCTTGCTTCTTTTTCTTCACGGCAGTCTTCACCCTCTGGATCCACTCCTGCAGCTCCTCGGTGGAATGAGCCTTGGTGCAGCTGTTCCCCATTTCGCACACCTCCACTCTGTCGGGAGAGAGGTGTCCCAGGTGTCACCCATGCCTGGTGGCACGGGGGTCCACAAGGAGCCAGCAGCTGCCTGCTGCCCCTGCCCTCTTCCCTGCTGCACTGGGTGGATGCCTTACCTGCTACACAGCGAGAACTTGGTCAGCCCGAGCGGTGGCGCACGGTGGACCCACTGGACAGAGGTGTCGGCCGAGAGCATCTGCACGTGCTCAACGGAGGAGCAGTGGCTCTCGAAGCTCTGCTGCGAGCTGAAGGTCACCAGGCAGACCCGGCAGTAGAAGTGCACCGGTGTGGGCGCCGCCGGCTCGCCGTTGGTGCTGCAGGTCTCCATGGCCGGCAGCAGGTTGGAGCGAAGCAAGCCGTGCTCCCTCTCGGCCTCCCAGATGGCCATCTCCACGTCGCTGTGTGCGTACTGGCAGCGCTGTGGGGTGTGCTTGCAGGGCTGGCCCCTGGAGACGAACCTGCAGTAGCTGAGGGTCGGCATGAACTCAGGGCAGGGCCGGATGGCGGTGTACTGCTGCTTCCTCCGGTTGTCCGACACCACATGCACCAGGAGGGGGTCCCAGGTCTGGTGGAACTCGCAGAGCCGCCCCTGGCCGCCCGCCGAGATGCGCTGGGGGCAGCCGAAGAAGCAACGCTTGCAGATGCATGCACCGGCGTGGGCGCCGCTCGCCTTTGGTGCTGCAGGTCTCCATGGCCGGCAGCAGGTTGGAGCGAAGCAAGCCTGCTCCCTCTGCCGGATGGCGGTGTACTGCTGCTTCCTCCGGTTGTCCGACACCACATGCACCAGGAGGGGGTCCCAGGTCTGGTGGAACTCGCAGACCCCCCCCTGGCCGCCCGCCGAGATGCGCTGGGGGCAGCCGAAGAAGCAACGCTTGCAGATCTCCTGGAACTGCCCCCCGAACTCGCTGGTGATCTCGCTGGCGGCGCTGGCCGTGGGGTGGGGGATGGTGGTGGGGCGACCCCCCAGCTGCGCCTGCAGCACCGCTGCCTTCAGCTGGCGCCGCTCCAGCTGCTGCTCCCTCTCAAAGTTCCAGACCATGGCCTCCTCCGGGCTCCAGGCGAAGGTGCACTGGCTCTTGTGCTTCCTGCAGCCCAGCCCCACCATGTAGTACCTGCAGACGGTGTAGCGGGCCGGGTTGGGAAAGCCTGGCCGCCTGGACACCTTCCTCCAGGCCGTGCTCCAGCGGCTGCGGCAGCGGGCCAGGAGGATCTCATACATGCACTTGTGCTCCACCTCTCGCAGCTGGTAGGTGGTCTCGTTCTCCTTCACACTGCACTTGGAGCAGACCAGGCGCAGCTCCAGCTGCTGCTGGAGGCTGCCCAGCGAGACCGCTGGGCCGTTTGCCGTCGGCATCCTTGATGGTGGCTTGAGCAGAGCAAAATTAACGGTGGGAAGTTCCTACAAGGAGATGCCGGGGGGAGGAGGCGCCATGGAGCATCCGTGTACTAGCTCGCTACGTACCTGCCAGCCATTGGTGCGAGTTCACAAAGCCTGACAAAGAAACGAGGAACAAGCGACTTAGCAGGAAACATCAGCTGGTCCCTGGCTGGGTGTGTGCCGAGGCACCGGCACAGCCTGGCCCCGCTCACCAGCAAGCGGCCAGGAACCTCGCCCAGCGCCCAAACCCACCAAACACCCTTGCCCTCGGCACCCAAGCGCCTGGGGTCTGCCCTCACCCGCTCACCCAGCTCCATTCACCCGCCAGCCCAGGTCCCAGGGGACCATGTCCCGCAGGGACCAGGCTGCTGAGCAGCGAGGGATCCCGGCGGGGCTCAGCTTGCTCTCCGGCGTGCCACAGCCTGCAGACCATTGGCATTTACCGCCCAACGCAGGAGAGCCGGCTGCAGCAGAGGCCGCACCGGAGGGCCTGGCACGGTCCCCACAGAAGCCACCGACCTCCTCCCGGACTGTGGCCGGACGATCTGACTTCCTCTTCCCGCTGCCGGCGCCTCCCCCGCCTCGGTTCGCTCCTGCCAACTTTCTCTTTCTTTTTCCTGCTCTCTCCCCTGGGTCCGGCCGGGCAGCCCCACCGCTGCCCCATGCCGAGCGGGAGAAACCCAGCTCCAACCCCCCAGCCCATCTACCCCCGTGGCACGAAAGATTAATTGGAATTAATCAACAAAAGCAACCGCCCTCTTTGCTCCTTGGATGCAGCACCCGAGGCCGGGAGACGGGCATGCTGGAACAGGGACATGCCGACGTCTCCTCCAGCCGACAGCTCGGTAAACATCTGGTTGGGAGAGCTCCGGCTCCGGCAATGAGGAAGGTGACTCACTGCTCCCTGCCCTCCCTTGGCCACCGGCTCCGGCATTTGCCAGCAGTTTCCTGGGTAACCAGAGGCCAGGAGCGTCCCTGGGAATGATGCTGCAGGGTTTCATGGCTGGGCCATGTGGCTCGGGGCGAAGGGAGCATGCTGGGGCAGATCCGCGTGTGCTGCCAAGCAAAGCTGCCAGCCTCGTGCTGAGCATCCGCCTCGGGCTCCTGACCTGCAGCCACGAAGGACCGGCTCTCTAGCGATACAGGGGAAGAGCGGTATTTACAGCTGCGGGCCGGCAGACAATGGAGCAGGGGGGCAAACCTTGCGCTGCTTCTGCAGAAATACTCTTCACTTTTAACTAAGACTCCTTTCCCCACCTCTGGGATAAACGGGGTGCTTGGTGCTGGGGGAGGCGGGCAGGGAGGTGCTGAAGCTGCTGCTCTGGCAGAAGCTCCAGGCAGCAAACACCGAGCCGGGACTGCAGGGGGGAAGCGGCCGGAGCATCACCCGCCCTCCCAGCTCACCGTTAGTGAGCTCCTTGCATCCCGTCCCTGTGCCACAGCACCCACCCGCTGCCCAGCTAGGAAGAAATCACCTAATCCTACTTCTCTGCCATGCATCAGGTTGGACACGCGCTCGGTGGATAAACACCAGCCCTGTTTATCTCTCAAGGTCTGGCAGTGAGCCTGGCGCTGGGCGGAACTTCTAGTTTCTGTTTCAGTAAGCTGCGAGACTCCAAGGTGGAGTCCCACGGCAGCGCTGGCTCTTCCTCCGCCATGATTTGGGTCACTGCCATGCTGTCAGCTCTTCACACCGAGAGATAAATCACCCCGACTCATCTCTGCGCCTTCGTTTCCAAACCTTTACTTGCAGCCCTCCCGTGCAGGCTGGCAGCCCTTACTTAAAGCATGAATTACAGCCGCTTGGGCAGCGTGGCCCTGCCACGGCTCTGCCTGGCCTCTTATCTATAAATTGTCCAAACCTACAGTATCTGCTGGGACCGCCGTGGTCCTGCTCAGGCAGCATCACCCGCAGGCTGCGTCCTGCAGGTACCCAAGCCCAAAGTCCCAGCAGAGCTGCTGGACGTGAACGCAGCACAAGTGCTAAGGAAGAGCATCCCCAACCCGGAGCGGGGCTGGGGCCAGCGGAGAGCCAGGGTATCCCCATCCTCTGACTGTAACAAGGTCACGGTCATCAGAAGAAAACCATTTCTGCAGCCCAGCTGCTGCACAGAGTTCAAGAGCTCTTTCTTTGCTCTGGTTCTATGCCAAAATATTGGGGCCACACCAGAGGTTTTGATGCTACCTGACTGCTGACTGATGCAGAGAAAATGCTTTGCACTGAAATGAAATAACTTGGGAAACAATAAAAATATAGGAGAGCACCTATAAACAATAAAAAGGCAGGAGGGGGAGTGGGACTCTGTGTCTCCTGCCCAAGGGCACTAAGGGATGCTCTGCTGATCCCCAGCGAGACAGCGAAAGCAACACAGCGCTGGCATGGGGCTGCAGAACCTGCACCCGGTGGCTGCTCCCACCAAACGCCCGCAGGGTCATTAACACCTGCAAAACCCCCGGCTGCTGGGAACTGAGGCAGCGGTTTGGGGACACATGCTCTGCCCCGAGTGCAGCTCCGTGGGACCCTGTGCTGGGCTGCAGGAGGAGAAACCCCTGCACCTTTTGGGGGGGCAAATATCCCTCCTGCGCCAGCCTGGGGAGACTGTCCTTGTCCAAAGCATGACGCTAAGAGGGAGCATTCCCGCTCGGCTTTACCCAGGAGGTCCGGAATCAGCTGGAACTAAGCTGGACCCCAGGGCAGAGGCACATACACTGGCTGCCGCAGGCTCAGCTTGCCGTGGTAACTCCGCACAGGGTCCGCCACGGCGGGAGCTGGCAGCAGGCAGGGCAGGGGGAGACGCGGCAGCGAGGGGCCGGTGGGGCCAGGCTGCTGCCGAACCGCAGCCAGCAGGAACACCTGGAGGGGGACCTGAAGTCACGCTCGGCCTCCAAGAGCCCTTCAGCTCCTTTGAAGCTGGCGGGGGTGAGCAGCACGTTTCCGGCGGAACCGGGGCTTATTTCGGGGCTAACATCTGCAGCTTTGGGAATGCTTCAATTTCCCTCCGATAGCAGCTTCGTCTTCCTTCCTCTGGAAGTCTCCTCCTTAGGACGAGCCTTCCTGGGAAAGGCACTCGCATTCAGGATTTGTGCAACATCTGTGCAACGCTGCCACTGGTGAAAACTCCAAAATACCTCAGTAATACACACAAGAGAGGATGAAATCTGATTGCTGGCACTCAGCTCCATGGAGCGGGAGCTGAGCTTCCCGGTCCCGGCACGTCCACAGCCGCAGAGCCCAGAGGAGACACAGTCCTGCAGCAGCAACGACACCGACCTACTCGGTTAAATGCTTTAAGAACTACCCATAAAGACCGTACAGGACAGCTGGCCTGTTACTGGTATTCATGCCAAAGGCAGGGCATAGAATCATAGAATAGTTTGGGTTGGAAGGGACCTCTCAAGGTCATCTAGTCCATCCCCCCTGCCGCGGGCAGGGACATCTTCAACTAGATCAGGTTGCTCAGAGCCCCGTCCAACCTGACCTGGAATGTTTCCAGGGATGGGGCATCCACCACCTCTCTGGGCAACCTGTGCCAGTGCTTCACCACCCTCAGCGTAAAAAATTTCTTCCTTATA
>NW_008795687.1:185500-187541 GCF_000699145.1 Aptenodytes forsteri | reverse complement strand
TCCCTTCATCCCCCAGCCTGTATTGATACCAGGGGTTGCCCCGACCAGACTAAGTGCAGGACCTTGCACTTGGCCTTGTTAAACCTCATGAGGTTCACACGGGCCCACTTCTCCAGCTTGTCCAGGTCCCTCTGGATGGCATCCCATCCCTCTGGCGTGTCGACCGCACCACTCAGCTTGGTGTCATCTGCAAACTTGCTGAGGGTGCACTCCATCCCACTGTCAATGTCATTGATAGACATAGGGCATCCCAGTTTGAAAAAGCTAAGAGGGAATATTCCACCTTTAAAGGGTCAATTCCCTTGCTGTTTATTTTTTTAAGAAAGCCTTTCATTTTGAGCAAGCTGCAAGAACATGCTCTGGGTCTGGAGTTGGGAGGGAAGAGGAAGGGGAAGTGCAAACCCCTCTCAAAGTCTCTGTGCAGCACCGGCACTGAAGCCAAATTAAAGCCTTTTTCTCTCTACAACCATCTTATACCAGAAAAGAAAGGAAAAAAAGGAAAAAGCTACAGGAGCTTTTGCAATCCAAGTCTGGGCAGAGGAGAGATGCAGGGCATGAAGTGCACCATAAGAGAGGCGTCCTACCAATAATAAAACTCTGATGTCAACAGAGCAAAATCCAAGTGCCCCGAGGAAGGTGGGAGCTGATCGAGAGCAATATTTACCAGTAAGCCACAGACCATGATTTGCAAGCGGAATTTTGTACATTTTAAGAAAAACAACCTTCGTTACAGTGGTCCTGAAAAGCCTGGCCTGGCGTTTAAAGCCACTTGCATCCCACTGACGGGTGAAACAAATCACTCTTGCAGACGGAGAGGCTGGTTTATTGTATGCCCAGCTCCGCACCTGCTCACGGCCCCATCGGGGTGAGTATCTGCCTCTCTCCCAATAGCACGTACCCTCACCAGGCACCGACACAGACACACCTGCTGCCCAGCACCGGTCCAGCCTCACTTGCAAACCAAACCGAACCAAACCACGCCACCGCCTCGCTAACGGCATTTCCTCCGCGCTCGGGAAGACGCTTCGGGTCAGGGCTGGGCCACGCTATGTCCGAGCGTCGTCCCCCGGCAGGTGCCTCGCAGGGCTGCGCTGACGCCAGGGATAATCACATTTCCCTGGAAATGGTGAGTCGAAGCATGGCCGTGGCAGAGAAACGCTCATCGTGCCTCCGCAGCCAAGTCCTGCCGCTCCGCACCCCTCTGCCATCCCGGCCCACAGGGAGGAAGGTGGCCTTTTTGTCAGGTCTTGCCTCGATTAATTATTGACGGGAGATTAGGCAACACGCTACGCTGGAGTGAGCCAAGTGCCCCTCGATCAGAGCAAGCGACGTGGGTCAGAGTGCCGGAACAGCCCTCTGTGGGGATGGGGACAGGCCAACGGCATGCCTGGAGGACCGTGTGCCTCGGGGGACCGTGGCCCCGCACCCTGGTTATCGGTCCCGGCCGAGCACTGGACCCGGGCAGCCGGGGAGTTTTTCCTCTCGGCTGTGAGCGCTCGGAGCAGTGGCACGAGACCAGCACAGCATCCCCCAGCACCCTGCGAGCGAACGGTGCGGCCGGGCTGGATGGAAGGGATTGGCACCGGTGAAAGAGGCGTTACACCGCGGATGCTGCCCCGTGCCACCCCATCACCTGCAGTTATCCTCCTGGCTGCACCCAAGCCACGGCCCCTCCGGCATTTCCTTCCTGGGCAAAACCAAACCTCAGAAGTTCCTGGGGCCCCTCCTTTCCCCAACCTTTTTCAACAAGACAGTTCACTCCGCATCCCGCCCGGAGAGGCGGCACAGTCCTGCCAGCCCGGCTGTTGCGAAGGGACGGCCGCGACACCGCTGCCCGAGTCGGTGGGCAGGCACGAACCCCCCGGTTTGTGCACAGCCCCCCAGGCACCCGCAGCCCCCGCTACTGCATTTGCCTTTTCCAACTCTAAGAAGTTCACTGGGAGCTCCCAGGCCACATCCCCGAAGCTCAGAAGCGGCACCAGAGAGGGGAGAGCTGCTGGGGGTGGCTCGCCGGAGGCGGCACCGCGCACCTGCCAGCCCG
>NW_008795687.1:183473-184873 GCF_000699145.1 Aptenodytes forsteri | reverse complement strand
GGGCTCTCCCGCAGTCAGCCTCGGTCCGGCGCCCGGCAGCAGCGGTACCGGCTCCGGAGCCTCCGGGGAATAATAAAGCGAATATTAAGCGGCACGGCGGCAGCACCGGTCCCCAGCCCGCCCGGGCACCCCCAGCCAGCCGAGAAGCCCGACGGCCTCTGCTTAAAAAGGGCTTCTAGGAGGGGCAGAGCGCGCTGGTTTCCTTTCTGTTCATCAGCATCACTTTCGTTTTCCATTTCTTTTCCTGCCTGACAAGGTGCACCCAGCTGCAGAAAGTTCAACCTCGAGCCAAAAACACAAACCAAATCCGGCCCCAGCAGCAGCGAGCAGAGTCTCATTCGCATCCGGCTTTGTGCAGGGCGGCAGCACCCACGCTCTGGGTGGCAAGAGCCCGCACCCTGGTTTGCAGGCACATGCCACTGCACGAGCGCCGTTGCCCGACGCTCAGCCCCCCGGGGCGTGGGGGCTCCTCAGCCCCCCAGCGCTGCCCCTTCCCAGCTCGCCAAGCCAAACCCACAGCAGCTCAGTGCAGGCCCAGCGCGGCACAAGGCAGCATCCTCCCCCTGCGCGGTTTGCTGCTGCTGTAAATTTGAGGGTGGTACACGCAGATAACTGGCAAGCGCAGCAGCCCTGCTAACGCTGCAGCCCGAGAACCCCCCTGAAACACACACATCCAAGCAAAAGGCCAAAGGGCCCCCCCGGAGGTTCCTCTAACCCCCCTCAGCCCTCCAGGACCACGCCATGGCGGGGAGGCTGTGGCAGCACATCATCTCACCAGCCCGGACATGAGACTTCAGAGAGCACCGCTCTGCAGAGCGGATGCTGTGCTCGACACAGTGATGGGGCCGGGCCCCAGCCTTCCCAGCTAATAAAATTATCTTCATGCCAGCGGCCAGCTGCAAGCCCTGGAAAGCAACCAGACAAACCTACCGTGCCTCCAACTACGAGCGACCGTAAAAGATTGCAGGCACCGGAGACAAAGTTTCCCTGCTGGCAGCAATGTTGTTAAATCCCTCTGTCGAGGGATGGGCACATCATGCTTCGTGACACCAGGCAGATGCCCCGACACAAAGCCAGCGTCAGTGAGGGAAGTAAAAGCTCGCCCTCGAAACAAGCAGGAGGAGGAAATGCCGAGGAGCAGAGAGCCAGCCCGCAGGGCACGCCAGCAGCAGGAGCAGGGGAGAAAGGAGGGGCAGGGACCGGTTGATGTTTGTCAACACCAAAGGAAGGAGGAAGAGGAACGATGTTTTTAACCTTCCCACTTTGCACGGTCACACCCATCGGGTGCCTTGGAGGGAGCCCAACCCCGCTCCCACCCAGCAGCACCCCAGGGAGCCCCGAGGGAAAGGGGCTTTCACACCGGGGAGGGCTGCAGTGCTCCACAGGCCTGTGGGTGCTGG
>NW_008795687.1:181177-182813 GCF_000699145.1 Aptenodytes forsteri | reverse complement strand
GGCCCCCGCCGGAGCGGCGGGTGGCCATGCAAACCAGCCCTCCCCGGGCAGCAGACCCGTCTGGTCCGTGCACCAAAGCCCCATCACCGGCAGACCTGCGGCCGTGATGGCTGCCTGCTCCGCTCTGCGTTTCGTCAGCAAGGAGCAAGCGGGCAGCTCAGCCTCGCAGCAGGAGCTGACCCCGTGGAGCCCCCGCGCTCGGCCTTCCTGCCTGGGAAGGAGCCTCCCAGCCTTTTACTTGCAGCTCCCGTAAGAACCGTTACTGGTTGGGGCAGCGCAGGGGCCAGCCCTGCCCAGGAAAGGAGCGGTCCCTTCCCCTGTGAAGATGCAGCCCCGGAGCCAAGCGAGGTCACAGAGCTGGGGAAGGCATCAGCTCCGGGTCCCGGCCCCGGCCCCGAGCGAGCGCAGGCACTGGGACATGCAACAGCGACGGAGCCCGTCCTGGTTCGTGTTGCCTGTGGGCAGAAATCCTCCTCCCCGCAGCACTGACCCTAAACCACAGCAAATATCTCTGTAAGAGCCCAGGCATCATCAGACAGCAGTAAAAAACAGAAACAAAATACCCTTGAACAACACCCCCCACACACCCCCCCCAGGATGCCAGAGCCAGGACGGACAGTGCCAGGCTCAGCCAGGCAGAGCAGCCTTGGCACTGAGGCTTCACTCTGATTTTTACATGTCAGATATTCGCAGGTTTCACTCTGATTTTACAGGTAGGATATTTCCCCTAGAGCTCCAGCTCCAGGAGCCAGGAGAAAACAGCTTTCACGATCTTATATAAAGCTTCTGGCCCTGCTTGGCATGCAGGAAAAAGCGACGGCAACGGAGAAGAAACCCAGGGGAGAAGCCGGGCTCTGCCGTTACTTAATCTCTGACCGGCAGAGGGGAGGAAGCCTCTGCCCGGGCCAGGCAGCTGCAGCCGGAGCAGGGAGGAGGCAAAGCTGCGTCACCGCATCAACAGCGTCGGGGAGGGGGAGAGCTGAAGCCCAGGATTTACTGATTTTAGACAAACAAACTCAGCTGAAAGCCCTGAGTTTCAGTTTCCATTCCTGCGGTGACGTGACCAACAGCCACAGAGATGTTTCCCCATGAAGCCGTTGCTGCTGTCCCGGGCGGGTTCAGCCACAGCCCCCCCCAACCCTGGGCATGCTGCCTTTTGTGCACTGCACAACCGTCCCAGGACAAGCTGGGACACAGGAGGGACTTCCCTCGGAGATGCTGGCGCATCTCCTGCCTCGGTAACACCCCTAAACAGCCCAGAGACACCCAGCGACAGAGGAACTGGCGATTTCTTGCTCCCTGGCAGCCCGCAGGCAGCAGCGCAGGCAGCTGCCAGGCAGGACCGCGGCACGGCTCTGCTTGCAACACTGCCGGTTGGATGCTCGGGTAGCGGGAGCCTCTGTGGGTCTTTCCCAAACGCTGCAGGCTGCTCCCGCGGATGCCTGGAGGAGAAAATGCAAGCGGCCGTGCCTCCACCACCGCGCAACCTGGAGGAAAACAGGGGCTTGGCATGAGTCATCCACAGCCCGTATGTAATTTGTCTCTGGATGCGAGTCCTCCACGCCCGGCTGCCAGCGGAGCAGCCCCGGGCTCCCCACGGGACACTGCTCGGCGCCGCGCCGGGGAGGAAAGGGGG
>NW_008795687.1:176438-181156 GCF_000699145.1 Aptenodytes forsteri | reverse complement strand
GGCGGACACCAGCGGAGCAGCCCCGGGCTCCCCACGGGACACTGCTCGGCGCCGTGCCGGGGAGGAAAGGGGAGCGGGACTGAGCACCCGAGCGGGCCCTGGGAAGGCAGCTGCCGGCAGCACCGGGCTGGCAGAGCGGGCACCGGCAGGCACAGGGGAGCCCCCAGCCCTGCTGCAGGGACCCCAGGCTCACGCGGCAGGTTCACCCGCTGGGATTCACCCCAATGCTCCGGTTGTGGGGTGCACGACACGTGCTGCATCCCCAGGAGCCCACCCCGGCTCTGTGGCAGCACTCGGGCCGTGAGCAGAGACTCCCCGGGGAGGGCAGGGCTGAGGGTCTCCCCAGCACAGAGCCCTGGATCTCAGTGCCGCCATCAGCACCGGGGGGCTGATGTGCTCCCCACAAGCGATGCTTTACCCCACTGCTGAAACCAGGGCTGAGGAACCAGGAGACAAACCAACCACACACACCACCACAGGACCTTCCCCCTGGCCAGGGCATCTTGCTCAAGCCCCAGTGGCTGCATCCTTGCTGCATCCAGCCCAAGGCCAGTTATCCACACACTAACTGATAAATGTCTACTTACAGCTTGCTGTAGTCGACTTCCCCTTGCTTTTCCTTCTCAAGCCTCAGCCCCAGCCCTACCACGAGTTATCGACAGTCCTGCAAGTACGCAGCCACCCTCCGCAGAGCAGGGAAGCACCGGGTGCTCTCAGGAGCGGCACAGCCATCCCAGGAGTGGAGGACACTGCTGGGGAATCCATCCCCGGGCGTCACAGCCAGTCTCTCCGGGGATACAGGGCTGCACCGCCAGCACCTCCCTGCCCGGCCACCCCAGAAGCTGCTGCAAAGGGAGGGGAGGATTGCACCAGCCAAAATCTGCCTGCGGAGCTTTTATTGCTTGGAGAACTGTTTACATCCCTACGAAGTGTTGCCTTGCAGGGCAAAGTACATCCACACTGGGAATGCTTTGCCGACGAAGCAATCTATAGTGTCCGGGGCAGGTAAAGATGCATGGAGCTGGGGAAGAGCTGCTGCCTCCTGCCCGCTCCCAGCTCTGCCCCGGCACTCGCTGCCCGCTGCCGTGTCCCCCCAGCACCACCCACACCAACATGGAGATGCCACAAACTGTCCCACTGCACGCTGAGATGCCACCTCGCAGACGCCCTTGAAGAGGAGCTAGGAGGTCCCTCCAGCTGTCCCCTCTCAACGTGGCCGTCCCCTCTCAACCCACAGCCCCTGGATAATCTGGATGGGTTTGTCCAAAGCAGAGACGGCTGGTGCAGGGTGCTCAGCCCACAGCTCTCAAGGGCTGGGCAAATGCACCAACACTTTCCAGCCCCTGGCACTGCCAGGGGAAGGTGTTCCTGTGGTCACAGAGAGACCTTCACTCACCGTCACAGCGTGGGAGCAGAGGGCTTTGGGCTAGAAACGCAGCTCTGGGTCCGGCTCAGCACTGCTGCTCATGCAGCAGTGGTGAGCTGGAGAGGCAAGAAGAGGTTCACGGTGATCACAACCCTTTATATTTCCTTGGCCTGACATACTAATGCTGTCCCAAGTACAAAGATAGCAAGGAAGAAATGACTGTGATATCTTAACAGCAGGCAGCCTAGGAGGGAAAAGCCTCCAGTTAGGCAGGACTCCTAATCAGCTGCGGCCGCAGGTTCAGGCTTGGCCAAAACAAAACAAAATCTGACGCCTTAGAGGGATAAATAATTTTTCCTCCTGACTGCACGTCATAACTCCTCTAAAGGCAGCTCGAGCGGTGGTTATCAGCGCTGGGTGCAGCCGGGTCCGGCTCAGCCGTGCCATGGACAACCAGACTTTGGAGCCACATTTCAGGCTCACCAGCCCTGCACACACCCTGCCCACGCCGGGGACGCCCCGGGGACAGCCCGGCCCTGCACAGCACCCCAAAAAGTGCTCGGCTCAGCTTCATAACCACCGGCTGCTTTTCTAAGTTAAAACTGGTACTTTGCAGGCAGGACGTTATGGGCAGCACGGCAGCGGGCGCCTGGTGCTGAGTTTGCTGCCAATATCAGAGACGGAGACGGCATCGAGTGCCACAAGCAAAGCCCTGGCACTCAGGGACAGCCCCGACACTCCGCCACCCTCCCCGCGCTATTTCAGGATGTGGATTTCGGCGTAGGCACTGCTGCAGGGAGGTTTTCCCAGGATCCCATCCACGTTCAAATCCCAGGAAAGGAGTGGAAAACCAAAACAACACAGAAAGTGATCCGAGCATCCCTGAACAAGAGCAGACGTGCAGAGTCCATAAACCCCAACTTTTTTTAAGACACCTAAACTACCTCCAGAAAGACGCCACTGCTCACAGCATCCACTGCCGCTTGGGGATACACAGGCTGGACCGGTGAGCGTTCGAGGGCTCTCACACCCACCGGTGGGCACACAGGCGGGACGGACAGACGTCCCTCTCCTGCTTCGCCCACCTCACGCCAACATCCTTTCAAACTCAAGAAGCCCTCTGAAGCAACTCTGCCTGCCCACACCGGCCGGTTTCAAAGCGAAGCGCTCCCTTCGCAACGCCCCCCTCCTGATGGCCGTGTCCGTCTCACCGGGGCTGGGTTTGAAAACACAACTCATTATACATGAAAATTGCGGTTCCCTGAAAACACCAGGTTGCTGAAGCTACGGCAGCTCCTGCCTTCAAGAGAGGACACGGGAACATTTACCCAACTGCAGGAGCATGGAGAGGAGCCCCCTTGCAACCTCCTCCCCATCCTCCAGGAGCACCAGGGACCTCGGTGCCCACGGCAGGGGCCGGGGGATGCCAGACCACCCAGCACTGCTCCGCTGAGCTCTGTCCTCACCCACCCGCTCCAGTGACCGCAGCTGAACCAGCCGCAGAGCAGACACCATGCCAGAGCAACCCCCCAGCCCCGCACACCACCTCACCTCCATCCCCATGGAAGGGCCAGCCTGGCCGTGCTCTTCCTCTCCCTGGGCAAGGAAAGAGTTAACGTTTATTTACCAGGAGGAAGTAAGCGATAGTCAAAGCTGGCCTGGCAGAAGAGGTAGAATTACCCAATACTGGGTTGATTTAATGGTTTCGCTGGGGCTGTGACACACAGAACTAGAGGTTTCCAAACAACGACCCTGCAGCAACGAAGAGGGACTCTGAGAAACGGGCTCTGCCTCCACACGGACACACAGCATCCATCCGTCTGCTGCCACGGGAAAGAGCCAAGCGTCCACTTCACGTGGAGCTGCAGCGCAGCCACCCCCGGGCTTCATCTCTGGGCTCTTCCCCCAGAGCAGCGCACGCACACGAGCTCTCCTCTCCATCCCCTGCTCCCGCGGTGCCTCCCCAGAGCACCAGGACACGCTGGCACAGCCACGGCTCCTAACTCAGCCAGGGCAGCCCCGTCCCGCAGCCAGGATGGAAGATCTTCTGCATGACTGCTGCTCTCATCCAGCCTGGTCTCTGCCAGGCTTGCGGGGTGGCACCAACCTTTCCAGTTCCTGAAATTAAAAGCATCATCTGCAAAGAAAAGAAAAGAAATCCTTTTATAACATGAACACATTTGGGATAAAGCTGTTCCCACTCAGTGGGGTAGCACCGAAATTGCTCAAACTCACATGTCTGGCAGGGTCCGCACCAGCGCAGAGAGGTTTCTCTTCCTCCCTCCGACAGGAGAATCGCCTTCTCCTAATGCAAAACTCAGTTCTTGTCTTCCTTTAACAAACCCTAAGGGTTTTTCCTCAAGTTTCACTCCTCCCAGTGTTTTACCAGACCAGCACCCGCAAACACAGCTAGCAGATTCAGACAAACAAAAAACACCTCCTTGTCTTCCCCGTGGTTAACAAACGCCCTGAACACAGCAGTGCATCCCAACCCCGACACTCCTTAAACACCCAGGGTACGGTCAGAGAGCATCACAACGTGCCCATCATCAAGGGTTCGGAGCATCTTTGCACGCGTGCAGACGGCGGCATGCATACAGTACACATATGGGTGCATTCTCCCCGGGGAGTCTCTGCTCACGGCCCGAGTGCTGCCACAGAGCCGGGGTGGGCTCCTGCCACGTGTCGTGCACCCCACAACTGGAGCATCGGGGTGAATCCCAGCGGGTGAACCTGCCGCGTGAGCCTGGGGTCCCTGCAGCAGGGCTGGGGGCTCCCCTGTGCCTGCCGGTGCCCGCTCTGCCAGCCCGGTGCTGCCGGCAGCTGCCTTCCCAGGGCCCGCTCGGGTGCTCAGTCCCGCTCCCCTTTCCTCCCCGGCACAGCGCCGAGCAGTGTCCCGTGGGGAGCCCGGGGCTGCTCCGCTGGCAGCCGGGCGTGGAGGACTCGCATCCAGAGACAAATTACATACGGGCTGTGGATGACTCATGCCAAGCCCCTGTTTTCCTCCAGGTTGCGCGGTGGTGGAGGCACGGCCGCTTGCATTTTCTCCTCCAGGCATCCGCGGGAGCAGCCTGCAGCGTTTGGGAAAGACCCGCAGAGGCTCCCGACAGCGACGGAGCCCGTCCTGGTTTGTGTTACCTGTGGGCAGAAATCCTCCTCCCCACAGCACTGACTCTAAGCCACAGCAAATGTCCCTGTAATAGCCCAGGCATCATCAGCTGGAGCGCTGCCTCCAGCTCTGGAGCCCTCAGCATAAGAAAGACACGGACCAGTTGGAGCGGGTCCAGAAGAGGGGCACGAAAATGATCAGGGGGATGGAACACCTCTGCTATGGAGAAAGGCTGAGAGAGTT
>NW_008795687.1:158186-176424 GCF_000699145.1 Aptenodytes forsteri | reverse complement strand
AGCGCTGGGACAGGTTGCCCAGAGAGGTGGTGGATGCCCCAGCCCTGGAAACATTCCAGGTCAGGCTGGACGGGGCTCTGAGCAACCTGATCTAGTTGAAGATGTCCCTGCCCGCGGCAGGGGGGTTGGACTAGATGGCCTTGAGAGGTCCCTTCCAACCCAAACTATTCTACGATTCTATTCCTGCCCCAACCTAGCCCCGCTTTGCAACCCTGGCTGTCGCAACCAGATGCAGAAATACAATAAACCAGCAGCGCTCTTTCAAAAAAAATATTTATTAGCTCATTAAAGTGACCTGTTGTCGCTGCTGCTGCCAGATCAAGTTTGTAGAAACCCCAACACTTCAAGCACCCGACTCCTTCCAGCCGGAGACAGTGTGAACATCGCTGCAGCCGCATGGCGCAGACGTGCCCTGAAACAGGGCAGCTGGGAGACTCGCAGCACGTTGAATAGTCGAAGGAGTACTGGGGGGTCGACCACCCCGTTACAGAACGGCTGCTCAAACCCAGCGGGGAGGGAACGGCAGCGCCCAGCTCCCGCGGGATGAGGCACCCGGCGAGATGCTGGGGACCGGCCTGATCCTGCACCAGGGTCACACCGTGTTAATAAGTGCAAGCTCCTCAGAGCGCTGCCGTTCAGCTCCTCTCTGCACGTTCAACAGTACGTCTCTGCCTTACGACATGATCTTCACAACCAAAGGGCTTTGCTTAAAAAAATCCCAAGGAATGGATTTTTTTTTTTTGGAGAAAACTAGAAAGAGACCCTAAATCCTCAGAAGCTACAGCTCTTCCCACACACCGTGTTAATAAGTGCAAGCTCCTCAGAGCGCTGCCGTTCAGCTCCTCTCTGCACGTTCAACAGTACGTCTCTGCCTTACGACATGATCTTCACAACCAAAGGGCTTTGCTTAAAAAAATCCCAAGGAATGGATTTTTTTTTTTTGGAGAAAACTAGAAAGAGACCCTAAATCCTCAGAAGCTACAGCTCTTCCCAGCCCCCTGGGTTTCCCCCTCCCCTGGGTTTCTCTCTTCCCTTCCCCCAGAAGGAGCGAGGGCTGCCAGGTGTGGCTGGGGCCCGGCCCCCCCCCGCCGCCCCCCCCGCCACGAGAGCTCCCGCTTGCTTCCACCACCCAAAGCCAGCATCACACGCAGAAGCCAACCTCCCGGGGCTTGCGCCCGCGCTGCCAGAGCCTCCTCCTGGTTTCGATGACCGCACGCATCCCATGGACAACCTGCTCTCAGCATCCCCTCTCCCTCCCCGGAGCCCCCCAGGGACGGGGGGGCAGCCGGCTGCCCGACGCCTCCCATCTGTTCATGCCAGACCCCTCGGCAGCCGGATCGGTGCCTGCTCAGCGCTTCACCTGCTTTTCCTTCGCCTCCCTGCCCTGCGCCCCTGCTCCTGCCCGCTCCTCTAACGGGTGCTGCTCCAGCTATGCCTGCGGATGAGGCAGGGCTGACGAGCTAGAACGGAGTAACTATTCCAAGAGAACAGGGGAGGAAAGCTTTATAAAAAATTAAGCTTTTTTTTTTTTCTCCTCCAAACAGGGAAGAGCATTTTTGCCTTTCCCTTCTCCGGGCATCTTTCCTCCCCCTCCTTCCCTCTGACCTGAACCTCCTCGTTACCAACATGAGCCGCTCCGAGTCTCGTTAACCCATGCCCCTCGTTACACCGCTCCTCTTCCCACAGCGCAGCCAGAGAAAAGGCAGTTCCACCCAGAGCGGCACGGCCAGCGTCCCTCCAGGCAAGTCCCCCCTTTCACTTCTGCTCCGCCTCGTCGGCCACTGCAGTCACCTCGATGGCGGTGGCGGCATGCTCGTTCCCGGCAGCCTCGGTGGCACTGGACGGGACGGTCACGACCGTGCTCCCACCGGGAGCCATTTGTGTCACGTTCTGGATGGTCGTACCGAGTCCCGGCAGCGTCAGCAGCTGGAAGGGGCTCACCACCTTCACGACCGTGCTGCCGTCCTGGACCGCGGCCGTGCTCAGCACCGTCAGGTTGGAAGCGTCTGGGTGGATCTCCACCGTACCGGGGAAGGTGGAGCCGGCGGAGGCCAGTACCGTGTACCCTCCCAGCAGTGGGGAGGCTGGGGAACTGGCGGCAGGAGGCTGGGACGGGCTCTTCCCCAGCACCGAGGTCGGGAGGGCTGAGACCACTTTGCCGAGAGGGAGGTTGGCAAGCTGGGAGACGGGCACGCCAGGGGTGACGGCGAGCTGCGCCGGCTGGGACAGGACTTGGGAGGTGATGGCAGCTGGTCCGGAGGTGGCCCTGGTCAGCCTGGGACGTTTTAAAGGTGCGGGGACGGAGACGGGCGTGAGGGTCATCAGGACATTGTTGAGATGCTGCGATTTGTGCTTCAGCTCCTTCGCTCGCTTGCGGTGCTCGTCACACTGCTGCTCCAGAGCTGGGGAGAGAGGGAGGGTTGGCTCAGCCTGGACCAGGGACAAGCTTCCCAGGGACCACGGCAATGCCTGGAGCTGGTTTAGCGTCCACCAGCTTTAACACAAACCCCACTTTCTTACGCAGAAAGAAAACAAGCTGGCAGTGATGAGAAGTGCTGGAGCACCCGCGTGCCCTGTGGGGCCATACCTGCCAAATCCCGCGTGTACTGCTCCCTCGAGCGATCCATCTGACACTTGTGGCTGGCCAGGACCTTCTTGACCAGATCCAGCATACCGAAGTTCTGGACTACGTTGTTGAGTAAAACAGCATCTTAAAAACAAGACACAGATCTTTGAGGAAAGCAAAATTCCCCAAGCAAGCTGTTCACGGCTTGGTAAAAAGCCATAGGACAGCAAACGTGTTCAGCTGAGACGGTCATAATCTGTGGAAGGGCAACGCAAGAGGCTGGGGAAGAGGAGAAGCAGAAGTCATGAGAAAGTGCAAGAGGTCACTAGTGTATAAACAGTCCTCTCCTGCTTAGCAGGGATGATAAGAAATCTGCTGGCACAGTAGCTGGTTGCTGCATCGTTATTCCGATGGCCTAAATTCCGCCTCAGTTCCCAAGCCAAGCGTTCGTCCAGACCCAGAGCCAGCAGATAGGAAGGCCCTGGCGCAGGAAATCGGAGAATTGGGGCCACCTGAAGCGTCCTCGAGCACAGCAGAGCGCCTGCCCGGGGAGCAGCCAGAAGTGGGATTTACTTATGATGAACTATGTCCCTATAGTGCCATCCAGATATCCCTAAGGAGAAAAAAAAAAAATCCACAAGCCCCTCTCCTGAGATGCCCCTGAGCGCCCGTGCCCAGGTCCTTACCACTGAGCTGCAGCGGGGGATCCTGTGCTCGCTGCTGCAAGCCCTTCATGGTCTCCACTAGCTCCTGGTGGAACTCGTGGATTACTTCTTCCAGGAGACCCGTATCCTTCAGGCCTCGCCAGAAAGCAAAGGTGTCATCTGGAGAAAGAGAAAGCAAGGGAGAACCTCAAAATCCTCGGAGCGGGGTTTTAATGGCGATCCGCTCTGGGTTCCCCTTCTGGCCCCTGCAAGGGTGAAGTCCTCCTAGGCTGTAGGTACAGGGTGCTGGGGCAAAGCCCAGCCGGAGCATGGACCCAAAGGAGGGGCAGCTGGAAAAGGACACGTTTTCCCCATCCGCTGTCACACAAACAGGACACCAGTGCTACAGAAAAGCCCGTTGCTCAGAGCACACCGCAGGAGCAAGAATGATTTTATGACCGCTCTGATTTTGTTTTTTCTTTTTTCCTAGAGCCACACCAGGCATTTGGCCTACGCTTTGACACCTTAGTGCTTAGAAACAATTTCATCCCAAGACGATGGTGCGGTCAGACTGCACACAGGCAGGATATAACGCAGTGCTACGCGCCGGTAAGTGCGAGTAATCCCAGTGGAGGCTCAAGCAGGGCTGCTCTGGCAAGAAGGGTCCCGCTCCTTGTCCCTGTGTTTTCCCTCTTCCCCTACATCTCCATCCTCTGCCCCGGCTGCGCTGAGCCCGGCAGGATCCCAAGCCGTACCTCCGATGCTGGTGCTCCAGTCACTGGCATCCTCACACGTTTCTATGGTAATCGTAGCCGGGGATCCGTTCACTGCAACCAATAGCAAAAAAGAAAAGAAAAAAAAAAATCCCAAGTCCTGATTTTTCTCTGTATTTTTCACGGGCTGTTTCTGAGGGAAGCACTCCCTTGCTGCATTTCTGTGACTTCTCCTTTTTATGGCACAGGAGTGCTTTTATTTGAACTTAGCTCTCAAAGCTGAACGGAGAGAGACTCCCAAGTGGCTGGTGAAGCTGCATGCGGTTGCTGTGCCAGCAGTACTTATTTTTCCACATTGGAGTGCAATACCCCGGGGATTACTTCTGCAACCCTTGCGCAAGAACACAGGCCCACGAGCAGCATTTCCCTCCCGTTCCCCCCTGCATACACACTAGTACTGCTTAGGGCGAAAGTCAAACACATTTAGAGTCTGATTTTTTTGGCAATCCTTTTTTGCCCAGCTTACAGTTCGCAGGACTGGGATGTCTGGAGGGTTTCTAAAGCCTCGAAGGGGAGGGCAACCCCCCGCTGCGCAGGGGTGCAGGGGGGCTCCCTCCTTCCCTCCGGCTCTGCCAAATCTCAGCGGTTTTGTTACCACAGAGCCGGGGGAACCAGCGTCATTCGAGCCGTGCGCAGGAGCGGGATGAATGGGAATCTGGCCAGAGACCTGCGGTGCCGTGCGGAGCGTTTGTAATGCTCAGCCGCTGCCATTAAATCCAATTACTCTGCTCCTTTACTCTGCAGCCTTCAGGGCTCTGGCTATCCCAGTGCAGTCCAGCGGCGTGGGAAGTGTCTCCCCGTTAGCGAGCTGATAGCCACGTTTAACGGGAGGGCTTGGGACAGGCTGCGGCTCTGGAGGGGGAGGCTCCACCGTGCATCGGCTCCCCCACCACAACACCGGGCCGTGCTGCCGAAGGCACTCCGCAGGGCCGGCCAAGGGGCTCACCCTGTCCTTGCTCTGCTCCCACAGACACCATCAGGAGCTTGGGGTGTGGGGCTCTTTGGGGGCTGTTCTTCACTCTCAGAAATGTAAAAGTACTTAGAAATTAGAAAGCTTTCCAATAAAATAGTTGCCTGTAATTATAGGTCAAATTAAGTTTAGGGCTACAGTTATGTGGCCGCAACATCATTTAAATCCAGTTTTATAAACCACATGCATGAGTACAGACAAAAAAAATCTGTTGTATCCCCTGGTTCTCTTTAATCTTTCATCAGACAAACCCAGTAATAATTCAGCCAGGGAGCCTTAAATGAAAATCCCTAAATTATTCTGGAAGAAGTCAGGTTAGAGCGGGGGGGAGGAGGGACTCCTACCCTGGCACCCTGTGCAGCAGGAGAAGCCGGGCTGATCCCTGCCTCCCGGGACGAGCACTACGGACACAGTGCCTGACCGGCAGCGAGGACAGAAGGGAACTTCATCAAGCAACGACTACTGTTTTCTTACAGATTAATTGCAGTCTTCTGCTTCAGCTACACAGTTTGGGGTAAGGCAGGAGGCCAGAAGGGCGGCTCTTCGGGTCATGCAGTGTTACAGAGCAACTAGGTGAGTTATTGCATCTCTGCCGAGATACTCTAACAACGACTCTGCCTAGCTCTGCTATGGGGAATCCTGCAACAGAGCAGGGAGAGAAAGCAGAGGATAAAACAACCCACAAGGCCAAAAAGAGAGGCAACCGTAAGGGGCGCTGGTTACGCGGCATTCGTTGTGCTTTAATGCTTCAAAGCCCCTGTTTAGGGTGTGAGGAATGGCTGGATGTACCATCCGCAGAAGCAGGAGTGAGAGGGATGTACTCCGTCGATGTCTGGCTGGTCAAGGACACCCTGGCTCCGGTCAGGTCGATTTTGGTGCTCCGGCAGGTGTTGGAACAGACTTTCGTGTGCTGGTAGAAATCCAGCTCCCCCGAGTCCATGATCTTCCTGAAAGACAGGGAGCAAGCACAGGGACAGGCACGTCAGCGGGAGCAGAGAGCTCCAAGATGCAGCTCCTGGCAGCCTTCACCCCCAAACTTCTCAAAGTCCCAGATGAAAAGCAAAAGCCAGGAGAGCAGGCAGAGGCAACAGTCTGAATTTTCCTTGACAAGTCCCCCTGTGTCCTGACCTTAGAGGCAGCATTAACTAAGAGTTAATTAGAACAGCATCCACAGCCTGCTCCGTGCTGGCCACGCGCACAAACCCAACAACCACGCAATACTCCAGTGGTGGCAAAGCCTTTCAGGAGGCTGGGATGGGGAGAAAAAAGCCCGTCGTGCTGTAGCTGCGGTAAAGGACTGGAGCAGATTCGGCTTCTGACCACTTCCCTGCCACATCCCGCATCCTCCTGCAGGCTGGAGGAGGGGGAGCGGGACTTCAGCCCTCTGAAAAGGTTCCTCTCCAAGTCCAACCCAGAAAGGATGAATTTCCTTAGGCCAAGAAAGTCCTTTTCTTCGCCACTGGAGCACTCAACTTGGTCTGAGAGGCTCAAAGGACACATGAGCTTTTCCTAAGGATATATCCCTGTAAAACTAAACATACCTTGAGAAGCATCGGGACAAACCACACTGCTCTCAGCAGATCTGCTGGCTAGAAGCCTTCAGGGGAAACGTACCGTTCAGAGCCCAAACACTTCCACTCCCGTAATGGCAGTGGAGCGGGGAGACCTTTTCCCCATCACCCTGGGCCACGCTCCCATGCAGCAGTTTTATCCCTGCCCTGCGATGGTGAACAGGGTCCTCCTCCCTGGGATCTCCCGACCTACTCTGAGGACACCCCCCGCCTTTGTACGAGCGGCACACACCTACCCCGAGCGTGACCACGCATCCTTGGGGCTCCCCGTGGCAGAGGCAGAGCTGCCCCATCCTGCTGCTCTGCCGCCTCCTAACAGCAGGGCAATGCTTGGCCTCCAAACAAGCTGGTTTCAGAGCTGGTCCCACCTCTCCGAGCAGGCTCTTCTGCACGGGGGTCTGTAATTTTAACTAGGAACCCTCGCTGGGACTGATGAACTCCTGGTTCATTTAGGGAGGAGGGAGGAAGGAGAAGAGAAGGTCCCAGTCTGGTCCCACCAGCACCTTCCCCTCGTGCACGCCTGCAGCTTCTAGGAGAAGGGTTGGCTGAAGTCTCAGTCCAGGGCTGAGACAGTAAGAAGTCTCTTCCTTCCCTTTTTGACTCTACACCTCGTAAAAAGAGATGGGGCATAACCCTATTTATCAACTAAAATAAGGTCTCTCGGCTTAAGCAAATGAGGTTGCAAGATTGGCATATGTGATCTTCCCAGTCTAAGCAAGATGTCTCCAAGGCATCACCAGGCTTTGCTGACCAAGACCAACCTGAGCTTCCCAAGATTTGCTCCCATGGGCTGCTGGGCTTGCCTTCACACATCCCTTGTGAAGTCTTTTTTTTCCTTAAAAGACCTGCCTTGCCAAAGCATAAGCCTATTATGCAAAATCTACGTGGAGCAAAAGCTGCTTAGAAGGAATACGGGAGACGCCTGCATTGAAGCAGAAGAACACAGGCAAAGGCAATGTCACCCTGTGACAAGAGCATAAAGCCACTGACAATTCCTGGGGAAAGAGGTGATGCATTTTCATCCTGCCTACAGGCAGAGACAGACTTTAATTAAATCACGGTCTCAGGCTGGTGTTCAGGAAGACCACAGAATTAAATTGCTGTAGGTAAGACCAGAGAAGAGAAATGCTTGCATAAATAAGCTTTAAATAAGCTCTTGGCAAAAAATAAAGCGATATAAAGCAGACATACTGTAACGGGAGCGTTAGTTCATGACCAGACTTCCATTTGGTAGGTCACACTGAGAACCCATAGACAGCATGGCCCAACCACCACTGGCCATTAAAATTTTCAATGACCTTATGCCAGCTGGGAACTCGGTGTCCTTCAAGTCCTAAAAAGACCGGGGAAGCATTTGTTGCCCCAAATTATTCCCTAGGCACAAGGATAAAGCAAAGCAATTGGGCAGACCACATTTGGGGCCAGGCTCTTAAGACAAACGTTCAGTGGCGCATTCGCGCTCTCAGCAGCAGAACAACCGTGCCAGAGGCTCTGTCCCACCCCGCCGTTAGCCCCCAGAAAGAAGAAGTCTCCGCTGTTGCTCTGCAGATACAAACAAAGAGACTAACCGGAGCATGATCCCGTTCATCCGGATTGCCCGCTTCCAATCCTTCAGGGTCGACTTGCCCGCCAAGTGGACAAACTCCTTGGGACTAATTAGGTGACCGTCAAACTGCAAGAGGCAGAAGTGCAGCATCAGTGCGACAAGCCATAAAATAACGAAAGCGTGCCCCGCGAGCATGATTCAGCAGCGGAGCCAGGCTGCCCGGATGGCATTTCCCCGGTGCCCAGCAGTGGAGCTGCATCACAGCCTCAACGTGCTGTTTAAATAATAGCACCAAAACAGATGGCTGACACGCACTTCCCCACCTGAGAGCGCGTTGACCGAGTTAAAAAAAATTAAAGCCAAATATTTCTTTCATGGATGGTTTGTTAACAGCTGCTCAAAGCCAAGGGTTTGGGGGGGGTGTGTGTGTGTGTGTGCAGCACAGAGGAGTTCGCTCAATGCCCAGCCCAGGCATAACAGCTGGGAAAAACACCCGTAGCTTGTGCAAGGTATGGGCGAACAGCAGCGAGCTGCTCACGCTCCCACTAATGAGCAGACTCGCAACAAAAGCCGGGCTGCCGCCGGTGACGTTTGGGTCCAGGGGCACGCTACGCCCCACGCAAGCGAGGGAAGGAGAAGCCCGTTCGCTCTTTGACCTCCTGCTACCGAGCCCAACCATCGGTATCAGTGAAACCTCTGGCCTCTCCCACAGCACACACCCACTTCCACTGAAAACCAGCTTTAGGGAGTTGGCATATACTGTATCAGCAGCCAGCTCTTCCCTCTTCCCTCTTCTTTTATTGCCCTACACACCCAGTTGTGCCTGAAGCCATGAGCTGACCTAAAAGCAACCTGCAGAATCAGGCAGGCCTCTAAAAAGCTGCTTTACGGCCCATCGCAGAAAGGATTTCCCAAGTCCAGGCTTCCTCTTTTCAATGCCCACGTTGACCAACATAGAGCTCGCTCACCATTACTCATGAGAAACAGCTTCTCTGAACAAGTGCACGGGCTTCAGTGCAAAGAGAAGACCGATTTTAGGCAGCAGCAGCATCATCTGCAGCAGTACCTGTCCTCTGCCTCGGGGATGGAAAAGACCATCTCTCCTATGAAGGGCAAGGACCATCCTTTGGAAAGCCCTCTTGCAACGGAGCCCAGAGGAGACACTCCCTCAGCAGGGTATTGTTGAGTCCATGTATAAATGCCAGCGACGCCTTACGACGGCATCACACACGGTATGGTCCTGGAAATGAAAGTTTGGCCCTGCTCCCCAAATTCATGCAAATTTTAACCATTCAACCTATTCAATAGGTCCCTTACCCATAATCTTCTCAACAACTTCACAACTTCCTTTCAAACTGAGCAGACACTGGAAGTGCCCAAATTTCTCAAACTCTCCAATAATGCAGTTAAATTGAGGCAGCACCTCTCCACCCAGGACTGCCCAACTTGGCCGAGAAGACAAGTATCAGGTACAACAGTACCAAGAACGTCCTCCTCTCCCACCGTGATGTGGTTCTGATGCAAAGCAGCTTACCAAAGCTCATCAAAACCAGGACAAGCCAGGTGCGCCTGCAACGTGGGCACGGGAAGGCACGAGTCCAGCCTCAGGAACCTTTATTCTCACCTGCACACACTTCACGTTGATCCCAGGGCACACAAACTTTCTCCAGATGAGGTTGGCTTTGCTGTCCCCGCAGGTGATGGGGTAGACAATCTCTGCCTCCAAACTGTCCTCATCTTCAGCCATCTTCACTTCTCACAGGGAACAGAGGAAGGGACAGATCAAAAAGAAACGTGAGTCGCAGCCCCCGACTCACCACCCTGACGCACACATACAGTGATAAAGCAGTTTTGAAGCTCAGGATTAAAAAAAAAGAAATGTAGACGATGCCTGGTGGGGTGCGTTGGGGTTTGCGGCCACCATTCACTTGCACTTTGCTACTAAAGCATCCAACCACCCAAATTCTCAGGCAAAACAGTGCAGGCAGATTTACACCGATCCGGCCACAGCTGAGCGTGTGAAACCTGAGAAGTCAGTGGCCAGGGCTGAAAAAATTCAATTCTGGATAAAAATGAAAGGAATGATGTTGTTCAGGTAATTACACATTCACCTTTGGTTTTAGAGCGCAACTGTTTTTAAGGTAACTCCATCCCAGCTGGTTACAGTCTTTGCTCACTAAATTCACTTTTACTTGTAACCAAAGCCAGCGAGTTTGCTGCAAAACTGACATCCCCATCGCAAGCCGGAAGGGCAGGAGCCAGTGACGGCCAGACACGGGGTCTCATCCTGCACCAGGAGAGGGCAGCAGCAGCCCAGCCAGCAGCTGCCAGCTCCCTTCCCACCACCCAGCCCCTGCAGCTCTCCGGCCTCCCCTTGATGCTGGGGAGAGCATCCCCAGGGCCATCTGCACAGCAGCGGCCGGACCCCCTCGGCCGGCACCAGCGCAGGGGTGGTGGAGCTGGCATGGCTGAACCGAGGGGCTACGGCACGGGCTGAACCTACCTAGGACTGCTTCCTTCAGATGCGTGGAGGCTGTAAAGGCAGCAGCAGCCGCAGCAGCTGCATTTTCGGTCTCCAGCGTGTCTTCGTTTATGTCACCGCTGGTAAGAGAGTCGGAGAGGCAGAGTTAAGCCACGTGGATGTGCCACCCCCGACGCCCCATGGAGACATTGCTTCAAAAGTCACTCGGACTACATTTTCCCCACAAGAGCTAAAAGTCAGCTCTGGTTTTGAGAGGCTCAGCTCCGTTCTTCCGTAGGGAGGTGAAGAGCCCCACAGCTGGCAGGACCGCTGCTGGCAGCCCAGCCGGCTCTGCCTTGCCTCCCTTTTAACCCCAGCCCCACCGAGCTGCCTCCGGCGCAGCCCGTGCAGGGGAGCTGGCGTGGAGGGATGCTGTCAGCACGGCCCCTCGCTCAGAAGTTGCCGCCAGCCTCTGGCAGCTTCGCCTGAGAAGATTTCCCCAGGAAAAACACACGCGAAACACGCTGCCGCTGTCTGGGCGATGGATTGCCTGAATCTGCCGGTATGCAGGATGCTCCCAGGAGCAGGACCTCAAGGAGCCACAAACACGCTATAAAGGAGCTCGACAAACCCTAACAGCAGATCCATCAGCAGAGATAACATAACATGAGCTACAGACCCTCGCCATCCAATCTCTGAGCCTCTTACAACTCAATATACCCATGATATTAACTAATAGCTGGCTATCCGACTGTTTTCATCCTCCCCACCCCGGAGATCTCCAGCTTCTCTCGGTGCTTTGCCGATGGAGAGGCACAGCTGGTCCTGCACAGCATCTGCACCCTCACTGCTCGCCCCTTCCAGCTCTCACTGCGGCATACAGAGCCCCAAGCCCCTCCAACGAGCTTCGGTGCGCGTTCAGACGGGAAAGGCATTTAGGGCTGTGATCTGGGACACGCTCCTCACCCCCTCGGCTGCGAGGGTTCCGGATCCGACCTGTGCATCACGGCCAGCTCTCAGCATGGACCATTCCTAATGGGTTTTAAGATGTGCGTTTGGTTTTGTTATTGAAGGTGTCTAATTACTGCAGCAAGCTTGTCCTGCAGGGGCGGGGAGGGAAAACAGTTAACTTTTCACACACTTCAGCATATAAACTTCCTAAGGAAGACTGTAAGGAGAAAACAAACCTGAAATCTACCCCAGTTTGGTACCACAAGTGAATTAAAAGAATGGTCCTAGTGACTCACCGGCAACCACATTTCCCACCCGCGGTGCCACCGGGACAAGCAAATTCAAGAGCGACTGGTTTTTCCATCCTGGCCCCCTAACACACAGCTCCGGGGCGGAACTGCAGCTTCAAAGCACCCCTCCCCTTGCCAGCTGCAGGGCAGGGACCTGATGGGGAGCAGCAGCGAGATAAGGGAACCCGCGTGGGCGGCAGCTCAGCCTCACCAGGTGAGAAACTCGGGAGATGCTGCTTCAGAGAAGTGGGAGCTGAAGACAGCCCCAGCTGTGGAAGAAAGGCACCGCGGGATGTCACGCTGCCTCTGCAGCTCGCAGCCACCAACAACCCAGACCCCTGGGAGGGAAAGGCGGTGGATAACGCGGAAGGACTCGGAAAGGTAAACTCGGAGCTAACGCATTTGCACACGGGTGAATATTACAGAAGTGGCAGTTTGACACGAGAAAAATGGAAGAACTGTAACCTGGTTTTTCTTCACCAGTTTGCCGCTTGGTTCTTGCATTGCTCCAGATGCATTCGGAGAAAAGCCAGCAATACCACTTCAGCAGGGTGCCAGGGCTGCAAGAGGCGGCAGCCACCTCCGACATGCAAAGCCCAGCACTCCACAGCCCTGACTCTGACCTGCCTCCGCCTGCCACCGGATCAAAAACCTCCACCGACTTACCTAGAAGCAGCACCCCAGCAGAAAGCCAGCGCCTGAAACAGAGCTTCCTCCAGGAGTCCATCGCATTCGCGCCGCTCCAAAAAATGACCCCAAGACGTGGTTGGACTGGGAGAAATAACCCAGCCCATGTCTTAAACCCCATCCTCCAGAGAAACAAACCAACCAACTTCAACAGCTTGCATGAAAAATTCGAACAACTAAAGCCTGAGTCTGCCATGGAGATGTAACGAGGGGGGGGGGAAGAGAAAAACCACAGGAAAAGGTGAGTTTCTCCACGCCGCTTCCCCCATCCCATTCCAGAGGAACAGACTGAGGCAGATGCAGGAGAAAACTCAAACACCTTCCAGGCCCCAGCGGTGCATCCCACCGAGCCGGTCCTGCCTTCACCGGTTGCCATGACGAAGCCGGGGGAGGACGGCTCTCATCTTCCTCCCCGGGAGGATCCATAAACCAGATGGGAGGAAGGGAGAAAGCGCGTGCTGATAAAGCAGCGGGCTTGTGTCTCCTTTCTCCTCCGCTCCTGCCTCGCCTGGGAACTTGAGAGGAAAAAAAAGTCTCCACCAGAAACCTGCGCTGGGGATGCTGATCAAAATCACAAGCACCTCATCAGAGCGTCAAGCACAGATCCCTCCCGATCGCAGATGGAAGGGAAAAGCTTCTTGCCGATTATTACTATTTTCCCATTTCCCTCTGCCTTTTCCAGTCAATCTTAAAACACATGAACTAATTAAGCTCTTAAAAAAAAAAAATTATGCAACCAATGGTTAAAAGAGCAAAACCATACCCAAAGGAGCACTAGAAAAAGGCATCAACCCCCAAGCTGAGCTTGGTTTCCAAGCGCCACATAAGACAAGTTGAAAGCCCGCTTCCCGTGCGAGCGGTGACCGAGCCAAAGCCGAGGAATCCCAGCCCGTGCTTGCAGCCGCTTTCCTCACGCCAGCTGGGGCTGCAAAGGGAAAACAGAGGGAGAGGGAGCCAGCGCCGCTACGGCGTCTCCCTGGGAGGAGCGAAACCCAGCGGAGGCAACCGTCCAAGGCTACGGAGAGACCGCGGGTGGCTCACGCTGCCGCCCACCACCAGCCCCACAGCCCTGCTCGGCGAGGGGAGTCCCAGCAGCCGGCGCAAGGGGAGTCGGGCGGGCTTTGCTCCGCAAGCCCGAGAACCACATCCTTCCCATGGACATGCTGCCGTCCCGGAGCACGGGGGAGCGAGGAGCCTGCCCACCGGCCCTTCTCCAGAGAGCTGCATGGAAAACCCTCAGGGAATCTCCTAATGCCCGCTAAGATATACTCCGCTCGTAGCTGCGATTACAATAAAAATCATCCTCTCTCTGCTGTGTAGAGCTGTCCTGCTCCTGACCATCCAGGGGACACTGGGAAGATGAGAAAAGGTTTCCAGAGAAAAACAGAAGAGGAAATAAGATCAAAAGGAAATCAAACTGATTGAGCCAGCCTCTGTCATGATCCATGTTCCCGGACAACGCTGCGCTGCTGCACTTGGGTCTGCAAAGGCTCGGAGCCACATTAAAACCAGAAACCGTTCTGCATCCAAGAAAAGCCACATCCCAAGTTTCACGTCTGGCTGCTTCTCCACCGAGGGAGCTAAGGAAGTCACCGTGGGCCAGAAAGCAAGAAGAGCGGAGCCTTTCTTCCCCACCATCACCCGCTCTTTCGGGAATGGAAAAGGCTCTCGGAAGCGCTCGCAGACCCGGGGTGTGGAGGAGGAGTGGGGCAGCTCCTGCCCACGGCGTCCCCACCGCCTGCCCCAGCGCTGACGGCTCTCGTCGCTGCCCGTCCCCTACCAGAAGTTCATCTGTTAATGAGCTTTACACCAGTTACAGCAGAACAAGGGGAATGGCGCCCGTGCCGTAATGTAAAAGCTGTGCCCTGCCCCGAGCCACAGGGAACCGACACAGAAACAGCAGGGCATACTTGAGGAGAGGAGACAAATGTCTCCTTTTTGTGGAGAGCAATAAGCAGCCGCTCGCTACCCACTTATTTCAAGTGCAGGGACTCCTGGATCAGACAAACCTGCCCGGATCCAGCTCCGGGCGTGAACTTGGATTTTTCTGCCCACCAAAAGAGCAAAGCACTAAAATGTCTCTGGGCACCGTCCCACAAAGGACTGTAGAGAAATAAAGCAAAGAACCCGCCGCTACACGGGCCTTCAAGGTACCAGCCAGGCACTTGGGCCGTGGAAGCAAAGACTTGACCGACCTGCAGCCGAACAGACCAGACCTGAACGAGCAGCAGTCCCGGATCCGAAATGCCAACAAGAAAGGCAGAAATTGGGCAAAGCAGCAGCACTTTACCAATCGGACACATTCACTCTGGTTTTTTGAGCAGTGCCTCTCCATTCAACTCCGCGTGGTTTCAAGGCCACCTCTCTCGCTCCTATTGCCGGCAGCGGAGGTTCCTGCAGAGCTCTGCCGAAAAACACGGCCCCAAACCCGCCTTGGGAAGAGGAGCCCTGCTGCACCGCACTCACCACGCCACGGACAGACTCATCTCTTGGAGGTACGCAGCTTAGTGAAGCAATCACGAAATAAATAGCAGAAAAACATTGATTTAGCTACTGGTGTCCTGTTCCACCCAGATTTGTGTCCATTCCAACATCCACATCCACTCAGAAAAGATGCTTTGGTTTGGTTTTGGGGTTTTTGTTGGTTTTGGGTTTTTTTTAAAGACATTTTCCCCCATCCATCCAAAACAAACTGTTGCATTGCTTTTTATTCTGGGTAGCCCCAGCTTAAAACCACCGGTGGTAACTCAGCTTTAACAGAAGAGGTGGAGCCTGCTCTGCTCTGTAAGCTCGGAGCTGCAGAGCCCACAGCCCTGGGCACGGCCCCAGGGGCGTCAGCGAGGACCTAACGAGGAACCGGGGATTGCCCAGACGTCGCTGAGGTCCCCACTGTGAGAAGTGACGCAGGAGTAAGTAGTAGGTGATTAAATACACCCAGCCCAGCCGACTACGACCACGGGTGCGAGGTTTTCCAGCACATCACCTCGGCGTACGCCGACCCCGTCTCTTACCCGTGCTGGGACAGGTTGGTGGTGACCAGCACCGTTTTCACCTCCTCCACGCCGCCTCCATCCACCGCGCCGTCAGGCGTTGTCACCACCACCACCTCCTCCATGTGAACGCTGACGTCCGGCGTCGCCATCGCGAGGCAGGAGCGGGCAGCGACGGGCAGCCAGGCGGGAGAGCCCTCGGTCACCGGCTGCCTGCGGAGAAACGAGGGGAAAGTCCCATGTGAAAAGGTCTCTCTGCTAAAATCGGTCGTGGAAAGACCATCGGTGCGGTGGGAGCAAGGGGGCTGCAGGGAATCCGCGCTCCTAAGGAGGTGGGGATTAGCAAATCCCCAACCCCTCCATCCCAAGAGGAGGGATGAGGGGAGGCTCGTAACCCAACAGGCGCTCTGCAGGCTGGGTGAGGGCGATGGGCACGGGAAGGGGCAAGGGGCAGGAAGGGACTGGGGCGCAGGTGGCGAGGGGCAGAGTGTGGGAGCGGATAGCAGGCAAAAAAACGGTCCTGGCTTTCACCAAAAACTCTACGAAGAGACACAGTTTGAAGGTGCGTTTCCAAATGTATTTCAAACTATCTCAGAAGGATTTCAACGCTGTTGGAGGAGCTCAACACTGTCTCCTCCATGGCAGAAACAGGGACCCTCCTCTCCTCCAAAGTCACACACAAAAAACCAAATTAAGAAAGCACTTCAAGCCTGCAGAAACAAAGTGACATCTGAAAACTATTTCAAAGCGTGTGTTTCTAAGAAATCAGCAATAGATTTAAGACAGCATTTAAAACTGACTTCAGTGCCCACCCCTGCAAAGCCAGTATTTCATGTGCAGGAAGAAACCTGGGGGAAAAACCCCAACCAACTAGTTAACCAAAGGCACAAGAGCCATCCACCTCTACGCTCTCACGGTTGCGCTACGTCCCCGGCTGCTCCAGCCTCCATACCCAGAGCACAACGTAACTCACGGGGGAAAAGCCCCGGTCCCCCGGGGACACCATCGCCCGCCTCTCCTGCCAGCTTGCGCCCTGCGACTGAGCCCGTGCCTGCTTTCCCGGGGATTTTAGGTAACTGTAGAATTAAAAGCAGTTTTAAGCCATTCAAGCAATGGGAGAGGAGAGGTCCAAAATGGAAATGACTATCCTTTACCCACACATACGTATACACGCACGCATGAACGTCCTCCCAACGCCCGTGTTACTGTTCAGGTTACAAGGATGGTGCGATAAAATTAGCGTACGCAATTTAGAGCCACAAAACCGTTTGCAAATCAGCCCGAGTGAGCCACGCCTGCATTTCCCCCCCTAACACCCGAGCAGCACCCACTTGCACCCTAACGCCCAGATATTGAGGGTGACTACAACGCATCTCCTGTAGTGCTGCACCGATATCACCCATAGCGCCAGCGCAGCCTATACAGGGGCGCAGCTGTGCGAGTGCTCCTCTTGTCACTCTCCGGCCGTTCAAGCTCGGGCTCCTACGGGGCAGCGCCGCCCGGGCTCGAGCCGAGAGCCGCAGGGCAAGCTCCCGCCCTGCTCACGGGTTTGTTTTCAGTATCACCTGAGCAGGACCAGAACCGCTGCTGCTCCTCTGCAGAGCTTTATTTCAAGCCGAGAGCTTGCTCACGCCAGCCCGCGTGCCGCTTTCATCACGTGGGAAAGCGGCAAGGTGGAAGAAATTGATTTTCCTGAAACTTGGGGTTCCTCAAGCAAGCGACACCCCCACCCACGTACACGCAGCAGCACCTTTGCCCTTCCCGAAGGAGTCGCGTTCCGGAGCGGTGGCACAGAGCGCGGTGGGGGAGCCGCTTGGCTCCCACCGCCTCCCCTGGGCCACCACCGGAGCCGTGCGCTGACCTGAGGTGTCTGACCTGACTTTGCAACGTGATTCGTGGCCCACAGAAACTCCTGCCCCGACCCACGCGGACCCCATGAGATGATCTTCCCCTCCACAGAGGCCACGGGGCTTATCCGAGCCGAGTAGCTGAAAGGTGGACGGGTCCCTACGAGACAGCCCAGCGTGAAGTCACCAACCGAATCGGCTCCGTTTCTGCAGCAGCAAGGAACAAAGCGAGGGCGGCCGGACCAAGGGCAAGGCGAGAGAAAGAGGAGGATTTGCCACAAACCAGCATTTTAACGATTGCAGAAGCGGGCAGGGTTGCAGCGTGCCAGCCGCACGCCTGCTCCCTGCTTCCCCTCGCTCCTGCACCGGGCCGGCAGCTCCCGGTGGCAGCCGCTGCCGTTTATCGGGATAAAAGCCTGCTGGGTGCTGCACATCGGTGAACGAAGATGCAACACACAGCGCAGCTGCTCGGCTGCGTTCAGTTTAACTGCTGCAATTTTTTGTTGTTGTTGTTGTTGCTCTATCCCTACACCTGTCTTTCGTTTTGGGGTAAAACCCTTCCTGCAGCGTTAGCGTCACCCGCCACGGCCTCTGCCCAGGTACCCGGTTTCGGGACGCTCCGGACGTCCCGCCCAGCTCCCACCGGGGCTGGCGGAGGGTTGGCTGCACGGGCACCGCGGGAAGGCTTGAACTCCACGAGCGCGTGTCGCTCAGGTACCTTTGGGCAGGAACCAGTGTGGGATGGAGAAAAACCGGGCTGAAAACACAAGTAATCATCAGCAGTGGGGCGCAGCGGGGCGGCTGGAGGGGGACGAGGGCTGGCAGGGAGCACCCCAGCTCTACCAGGGCTCCGCGCACCCGTGCGCGTCCCTCCCGGTGCATCTTGGATGGCACTGAGCAAGCTTCAGTGGCTGCAGGAAAGATTTGGGGGTGAGGCAGGGA
>NW_008795687.1:154323-156608 GCF_000699145.1 Aptenodytes forsteri | reverse complement strand
CCCCCAAGGCCATGCGTGCACCTGAGGCCAAGTGCAGTGGGGGTGCTGGGCGTATGTTCCCTCCCTCCCTCCCTCCGTGCATGGATGGGAAGCGTGTGCGTGCTGTTTGGGGGTGCAGAGCAGTGCCTGCGCGCGCGTTTGATAGGGAGCTGGGGAACTTCCTGCTTTTGCCGTTGGGGCACAGCGCGTACCGGTCCCCACGGCATTTTGGGGTGTCCCGCATGCAGCTCGAGGGGTTTGCGCTCGGTGGCGGGCACGCACGTGCTCCTTTTTGCCCAGACTCTGCTCGGGCCCAAGCAAGCAGCCAGGCCGTGCAGGCTGCCTGCCCGTGCTGCTGGGCAGGGCTGGAGGCTGCCAGGTTTCAGAGGAGGCATCGAGGTGTCATCAGTGACCTTCCAGCCTCTCCCTCCCCGTGCTGGGACTGGCTCCAAGGGAGAGCTTCAGGCATCTGCTTTCCAATACGTGTTTCACTCACGTTTACAGCACACGCAGCAGCCCTGCGAGCGCTCCGCAGCGCTGCTTTGCCTCCGATTCAAAAGGCCTAATAAAAACTAAAGAGATAAAGACGCTCTCTGAGGATTCTTTTACTGTCCTTACCAGCAATGAATTATAAAAGGGGAGATAGAAACCTATTCTCTTCCAGTTTTGCACCTGGAAGAGAAAGTAGCTGTGTCTGTGCAGGTGTTAAGATTCGGTGGCAGTTTTTCACGCAGCTCAGGAACGCTCTGCAGGTTTGCTCCGTTACGGTGGGCACCCCCCACCCCACAGCCCCCCCCCCCCCCGCCACTGAGCTTTGCAAACTCTTCGGTGGGTGTCCCGTGCAAAGGCTGTGCAGCGACTGAGAAGTGCCACTGTCCCTGGAAGGAGCCTGGCTCCGCACGGCGCCCGGGGGGGGGGTGCAACGTGCTCGAGCAGTGTACAACGCTGCGGTGGTGCTGTTTGCTCCGGGGTGAGCGATTTCCTGCCCGTTGCACGGCCCAGGAGCTGTCCCTGAGCTCCCAAGACATGCTGCTGCCTATCAGCACTAAATACCGTGCTGCAGCTCTGCTCTCTGGGGTTTCCCTCGGCCGCCTCGAGCTCTTGCAGGTTTCGGTGTGCTTTCTGCCATTGCCGGGCTTACCCTGCAAGCTGTGCCCGTGAGGCCCGGGGTGTGAAAGGCGTGCAGTGATTTTTTCAGGGAGGACTTTTCGCACGATCTTACTGCATCGCACTTTTTCTGCAAGTGGGTGGTTAACACGTCCTGAACAAGGAAAGAGCCAGACCAGAGGCCCAAAAAGTCGTGAATCCCTTTTCAAAACACTCTCGATGTGTTTTAGTTCTGTCGGTTTTTTGCGAGTGGCTTTTTCTGCCTTGTGTTCAGGTGGGGGGGGCTGGCCCGTCGCATGCGTGTTTGGTCTGGTTGGCAGTATTTTTTTACATGAGTTTCTAATGAACTCGTCTGATAGTGGTTTACTTAGTGCTTATTTTTTGCAAGGCTCTTCCTTTTCTTTTTCCATCCTCCCCACCCAGACCAACCCTGCCCGATAACCAGCTGCCAGCTCTATTTCCCTCACGTTCCTTCTTGCTTTCCAGGTTACCCAACCTAATGTTCATTAAAGTGGTATTTCACAGGGAGTTCTATTTCTTTTCCTTCTCCAAGACAAACAACGGTAACCAGCAATGTTAATTCATCCGCTAGAAATTGTGAAGCCCTTTTCCGGGGAAGCCTGTCTGCGTTTCCACCGGCGCCGCTGTCAGCAGCTCCCCGGGGACCTGCCCTGGCAGCTGCGTCCTCGGGGCCTAAGTGGGGCTGGATGGGGCAGATAAAAGGTCCCTCTGCCGCCGTAACCGGCTCCCTACGGCGCCTAATGGCAGAGGCGTTGTAAAGGTGGTACGAAGGCGGCAAACCCGCCGCGACGCTGCCCTGCACCAGTTTTCCCAGCAGCTGGTGGCCTCTTGGAAAGCAAAAACTTGCTTTTGCTGTCGGACGCCGGGCAACGGGAACCTCCCCGGGCTCCTCCCCAGCACCCAGGGCCGGGAGGAATTCACCTCCCGGCCCCTTATCTGCTCGCCGCTCCCCGGCCTGCCCCTTTATCGGTCGGCAGGCTCCTCGCAGCCTTAGTGCCCGGGAGGTTGCTGCGAAAGGACGGCCTGTTATTTTTCAAACCTTTAGCAAATCACTCTGCAAAATTTTTGTTTTTTCTTTGCCTGCCCAGGTGTACTTCTGCATTTGCCTTGCCAGAGTCGCTGTTCTCTTCCCTTCCCCCTCCTCAGACACGGCTCGAGTACTTTGTAGGGATCCTTCC
>NW_008795687.1:149780-153033 GCF_000699145.1 Aptenodytes forsteri | reverse complement strand
CCCCTTATCTGCTCGCCGCTCCCCGGCCTGCCCCTTTATCGGTCGGCAGGCTCCTCGCAGCCTTAGTGCCCGGGAGGTTGCTGCGAAAGGACGGCCTGTTATTTTTCAAACCTTTAGCAAATCACTCTGCAAAATTTTTTGTTTTTTCTTTGCCTGCCCAGGTGTACTTTTGCATTTGCCTTGCCAGAGTCGCTGTTCTCTTCCCTTCCCCCTCCTCAGACACGGCTCGAGTACTTTGTAGGGATCCTTCCAGTAGTTACTTACAATATTTTGCTTTGTTGGCCTGGCTTCGATCTTGGAAGAAGCATTTTGGTGGGTTCTACAATCTGGTCGAAGACCTCGGTATCGTGTCTTTAAGCCCCCTCGGTGCTGCCTGCCAGCGCTCGGCCCTGCGGGGCTCGTGTGGGGAGAGGCTCGAGGGCGGTGGGAGCCTCTCTGCAACGCCTGCCCGCTCCTCCCCTCCGCCCTCTCCCCAACACGTCCCATTCCGCCGCGGTTTTCTCCTTCAGATCACAAGAGGATGAAGGAGCTGGCTTGAATTAACTAGTTAGAGGGTTACCACGCTTGGTCTCTCTAATATATCTTGAATTTTGTGGCACCGGGGCACTGTGCCTATTTTCCTAAGACAAATGCAGAGGCTTACTTTAATAGGTCCACTTTTTTTAAGAGCCTGGGTTGCGCGGTCTATAGCAAACCTCGGGAGAAAAGTGAGCAATGCTGCATTTGCCGTTGGGTCGTTATCTCTCAAATCAGGAAGGTCGCGCTGCAAAAATAGAGTTCCTGTTTGCGCGGGCGGCAGCGTCCTGCGCACGCATGGGAAGAGCATCGGGCGCAGGCCGCTCGGCTGCCGCCGCGACGCCGGTGCGGTGATGGCCCCAGCACTGTCCTGCCCGCTCTTACAGAAGAGCTGCCCCGGGAATGAAAATTCACCGCCTCCTGCCTCCCCCTTGGTTTAGCTTCTCGTACACCAAGGCGGGGGATCCTTTCCACAGCAGCTGGGGAAGCGGCCAGACACCTTCCCCTCGGGCGTCCCCGGGGATTACAGACCTCCCTGTTTTCAGTTGCAGCTTTCTGGGTATTTTTGTGTATCTCGCCCCAGGGATGTGATTCTGAGGGTTGGCCATGCAAGGTCTCCCAGGTTAGGGTCTCCTCTCCCTGGGAACCGCAGCCCCGCTCCCCCCGCCGTGTCCAGCCCAGGGGGAAGGCTGGATCGTTTCTCGGGAAAAGCTTGTTACATGAGCACTGGATTTCTTTTAAAAAAGCAGCTCACGTGTTTTCCAGAACTGGATTTATTGTATTTGTAATTGTCTTATACCCTTTTCGGTCTTCCTCTGCAAAGACTTTGCATACCCTCACCTTTCCCGCGGCAAGGGACGCCAGCAGTACCCTCATTCAAGCATTTTATTATTTTTTCCCTCTGAGAATGGCGATAAACTACGGATCTCCGCAACTTTTATGCTGGGTGCAAAGTAGCCATTTAGCATACAGATGCTTAAAGTCTATTTGTTAAATCTTTAGGTCACTTTTCCGTTTCATGCATTTTATTAGTATTCTCACAATACAAAGAGAAGCCTCAGAACTAAAACAATCCATTTATGGAGAGAGACGGACACGTACGGTTTCATACCAAGTTTATTTCTTTTTTTTTCTTTTTCTGTTTTTTCATAATCACTTCTTTTGCACAACAACAACCTCAAGTTGACAATGAAATGCACGCGGTAGACCGAAGGGAACCGGACAAGGCTCTGTTAGTGATGGAAAGTCCTTCCACGACACCGCGCCAGCTCCCCACCCGGCTGCCCACCCGGCACGAGCAAAGGTGGCCCAGGCTGCGGCAGGAGGAATGAATCCTGCCCGGGAGGGCAGCCGGGGCGCTGAGCCCTGGGCTGATGGCTCAGCCCCGCGGCCACGCAGTCATCTTCCAAACCTCTGCCTGCAGCCCTGGGCCAGTTTATTCCTCCCGGGGCGGACAGTTGCGTACCACGACTCGGTACTTTGGTACTTTCCATTTTTCAGAGCACTTTAGAGACACGGATGCGTTGGCTCTCCCGTTGGGCCCCGTGGGGTAGGGAGTGTCAGTGCCCCTTGTCAGCCGGGGGAGGGGGGAAACTGAGGCACGGGGGATGCTGGGGCTGGGATGCCCGGCTGCCCCCCGTGCTCGGGTCCCACCGTCCCGGCGGCGGGTGGGGGCGGCTGCCTCCCTGCACCCCGGGGGCCACGGAGCACCCAAACGTAGGCGTTGGCCAGTGCACCTCTTCTGCTTTACTTAAAGACAACTGACTACAAAGGTGGAGTTTATTGGTCTTACTATGTCATCTCAACCCTAGCATGGATAGTAAGAAATCTCTAGCACCGTAAACAGCCATTCCCTGACTCATTTCAAGTGGTTTAAGAGTGTATGTGCATATATCGTTTCCACGTATGCATTTCTGTGCACGTGTGCACAGCCGAGTGCACAGCCACTGTGAGGGGGGAAAGTAATGCAGCGGGACGGGATTAAACGAACCCCATGAGACAGGCTTTGCAGAGCCAGGGCCGGAGAGTCACACCGGGCCAAGCAAAAGCAAGCAAGCTGAAGTTTACATTTTAAAAGGAGCAGCAATACCGACCTACCCCCAAGGTAGGATGCATGCAACCGTGAACTGCCACCGTCCCTGGAAGGTCAACTCAAAGGTAACCCCACGTCTGGGTTAAAGCAAGATTTTTTAATGACTCGAAAATAATAAGACAAGGAATAGGCTCAGTCCAGAAGCAGTCTGAGAGGCCAGCATCCTTAAAAGCACCGATTTCCAGACGGAGCTGAGCACTTTGCTGTAAGGGATAACGTAAGCGCAGAGCTTTAATTTGGGATACGAGGCCAGTTGTCCCAGCTCTCGCGCAGCTTCGCTCATCGCCCGGCTGTCGGTGCCAGCTGGGAACTCATTTAGCTTCAGCTTCTCCAGGAGAGCTCTTTGAAAGGTGTACGCATGCACGTAACAAATCGTCACCGTCTCGCCTTTCCTCCCTCACACAACTGCAAACGCTCCGTCCGTTGGCGGTCCGGGCAGGGATGCTGCCGGCCGCCTCGAGGATGCTCTCCCTACCAGGCACCGAGTCTCGTGTTCATACGCTGCTGCAGAAATGTGGCTGCTAACTGTCGTTACAAAGCTTGACTCATAAACCTCTACGGGAATCAATGAAGAACCTCAAGCCCTGCCATAAGGAAGGCGGCCCCGGGAATTGGGGGGGGGGGGGGGGGGGGGGGGGGGGGGGC
>NW_008795687.1:140866-148120 GCF_000699145.1 Aptenodytes forsteri | reverse complement strand
TGACCCCCGGGAATTGGGGGGGGGGGGGGGGGGGTGGGGGGTTCGCCGTCGGGGCGGTGGGGGTTCGGGGGGGGGGGGGGGGGGGTTTTCATCCCCTTTCCCCCCATTGGGGTTTTGGCGGGGGAGGGTTGCATGCCGTGTCCGCCACTGCGGTATGTGGGAACGGTCCGGGAATGAGGGAGGCTGGGATGGTGAGGATGTTAATGAGGATACTTAATTAGTCTCAATTGAGGCATGAAGTATGGTGCTGCACACAACCGTTAGCAACCCTGGGAGATGGAAAGGCATGAAATAACCGTGATCCCAGACTGTACCGTGTGCTGCCGGTCGGGCACGGCACCGCGTTAGCTGCTGGCGCCGGCAGCACCGTCCCTGTGGGTTTGGAGCAGCACGGTGGGTGGGTGACACCCCTCGTCCAGCCGAAACCGCGGGAGCTGGGGCACGCAGCCAAAGCAATCACACATTTCCCTGATAGCGTCCAGTGGCACCGGACAAATGTCAAGCTCCCCGACTTCCCTACTACATTCATCTGCACCGGGCAAACATCGCTCTGCTACACCTAAAGCATCTGGCCCCACGGATGAGGTTGCTTCCTTGGCACGACACGTCTCAGCAGCAGTAACAGAGCCGGTCCCCTGACGTTACCGATGCAAAGCTCTCCCTGCACATCCCTGCTCCTCTGGCGCAGGAGCTTACCCTGCAGTAACACGTTTTCCAGCCACGTCCACTGTCCCTCACAGCACCGACCTGACGGAGGTGAGAAAAATGAGTTTCCCAGTGCTCACACCTGCATGAGCACCGTGTGCCGGGCCGCTCTCCTGTGCGTTTCCCATGGGATTTTTTGCCAGACAAAGCTATTGCAAGAGTAAGTCCCCACCTGAGATCCAGGCTGGCCTCCAGGGAGGGGGAGGAGAGCGGGCGCAGGCCCTAAGCTGGCAGCACAAAGGCAGATCCAGGCAAGAACCGAGTCCAGAGACTCAGTAGCTGTTTGGGGAGGACGGCTCTAACCAGCACAACCTGCCACCGACCGCTCCTCCTTCAGCACACGCCAAACCTCGCAGCTCCTCCGGCCTCCCCCCAGGGCTGCAGGGAACAGCCTGGATCCCCTCACACGAGGAGGTTTGGGTGAACACTAAATTATACGTACCAGAATTGAAGCATCACCTCTATCACACCTCTCAGCCCTTCCTTCTCCTCCCAGCACGAGGAGCAGCCCGTCCCTACTCTCACCCCCCTGCCCGCAGGACTCGGGTGCCTCCAGCTCTCCACTCCGTGATTTTCCAGCTGCTCTCTGGTCTGGCATCCCACCTCGCCGGCACCCTGCCTTCACCCAGCCCAGCCTCCGACGCCTTCTGAGCCCCAAGGAGGGAGTGAAAACGGTCGTTCCTCTTGTTTTAAACTCCTGCTCATGAGTACAACATTTCTGATAATAATAATCATAATAATCATAATAATCATAGTACTAAAAACAGTATTTACAACAAGCTCCAGGTCAGAATTACACACCAAGCAAACACTCAGCACCACAGAGAGTAGGACAGGGTTAATATCTCGCAGATACCTTCTCAGATCCCACCAACGCGGGACACAGACATTTGACAGTTTCAACCATTTCTTACACACAAACATTTCGTTTAAATTACTTTTAAATTTTTTTTTTTTAAACTTTTTAAAATTTCTCGTCACTATATGAATGAGGTGATGCTGGCGGTGATGCCGCGCTCTACACAGATGCTTATCTAAGACAGCTGCTACTATAAACTGATCATTAGCTACTGTTAAGAAATTCAACCCTCAGTTTCCTTCCTCTTTGCCCCAAATCTTATTTTTTTCGTCACTGGGCAGCGCTGAGACTTTCTAACCGTCCTGTCCTCCCCCCGGCCCAGGTGGAGGGGTTTGGGAGTAAGGTAGCCCTTCCTTTTAGGAGCAGAGTGTCCCCTAACATCAAACCGTGACCATCGAGGGATCTCTCCTGAATCCAGCTGGGACTTCTGGGGAGATTAGCAAAGAGCCCCGGGATTTCATCTCCAGCAGCTGCTGCTCTTTGGCTTTCCGTGGGGTTTCCGCAACTGCCTGATGCTCACCCCAGGCCGCAATCAATTCTTTACCTAATTAAAGCACGGGGTAGACAGAAATCTTCAGCTTCTGACAAGACTCAGTGATGATTTCTTTTTCAGAGGGGAGGAGAGGCAAGGGGGTCATTATTCCCCGTGCAAACCCCTCATCTGCTCGAGCTCCTGGCACCGCCGTGCAGAGCATGGTCCCCGGAAGCCCCGGGCTGGGCTGTGCCTGTGCCCTGCTGCCGGGCTGCCCGTGCACACGTCTGCACCCCCTGCGCGCTTAAATTATTCCCCAAGGATCCTGCAAAGCCCACCACAGGAGTCTCTCATCCCACCCACAGAATGGCTCTTTGGAGGCACAGCGTGCAGAGGACACCAATTACCGGTAATTAAACGTCTCGGTGCCTCGGATGCCCCTTTGGTTTATTCTGGGGTCTGAGAGGGCAGCCAGGACGGAGGGGCCATCGCGAGGTGGAGGGGAGCGGTGCCCTGGTGTAAATACCATGCAGGCACCCTGCGCTGCCCACCCCGCTGCCGCCTCCCCAAAACACTGCACCAGCCTGTTAAAAAGGTGACAACCCAGTGATCTTTAAGCACTGGACAGAGGGGAATTCTTGTTACCGTCTGCCTCAAATGAAAGCAGCTTCCACTACCTCCTCTGCAAAGCCTTGCCGCAGGACCGTGCTCCTGCAGGGCTGAGTCCCCAGCGCCGTGTCCTACGAGTCCCCGCTTGCCGGGAGGTTGCCATTCCCTGCTTTTTCAGATGCAGCATTTCCACTCAGTTTTTCAAGGCAGAAGCAGAGCTGGGGCAAGGTGAGCAGGTCTGTGGATCTTGGCGGAAGGGTGGCAGCCCCTCGCAGTGCACGGTGGCTGCTTGGACCTTGGCTACCTCCATAAGCCGTGACTCTAGAAGATTAGGAAGTCCATGGGCTTTGACAGTCACCTATTTAGTTCAGACATTACTGCCATGCCTGCATGTTCTCTGCTCATCCCTACCTCCACGAAGAGACAATTTTTTCTTAAAAATAGGCCTTGAAAAGCTAAAGATAAACAAGGAATGAGCACGGGGACATCTATTCACCCTTACCACAGAACTGCTCCCCTCTTAGCTCCCTCTCATCCAAAGCCACCGGTCTGGAGGTACCAGGCAGGCAGCTGGCATGCCCTGCCTCCCAGGCTGCTGCCTACGAGCCAGAGCTCCGGGGCTCATCTGGCGATCTCCGGTCTCGGTGTCTGCCCTGTAATGGCACTGAAGAGTCACATCCATCTTTGGGAAGAGGGAAGGATGATTATTCTGTTCGCTGCAAGGCTATTTCACAACCATGCACCGTCTCTATTGGATTTGCTTTCTTACTGGAGTGAAACCTCATGCTTTGGGAGTGCTGGAGAGCCCGCAGACCGAGCGCCCTCTCCCAGGGCTCCCGCGGAGCTGGGGATGCAATCGCCGTCTGCGGTTCTCCCAGGCTGCTCAGCCAAGACCTCTCGGTCCCTGCTCCGCTGGGGAGAAGGTAGCTCAGTCTACGGGCTCCTCCAGCCCGTGGCCAACCAGGGCATCAGGCGGTGCCTGCCGTGACAGGGACCTTCCGTGACGTGGCACCCGGCACCGAGCTCTGCGTGGAGACCTTCACTTACTTTCACACGGGCTATCAAAGAATCATCCAAAGACGAGGACTTTGGGTCACTGCCTGCCTGGGCTGGCTCCAGATACAGCCAAGAGATGGGGGGTCTGCACGCCACGACTCCTGAGCCATCCCATCCCTCTCTCGTTCCTCTCTCCTACCGCTGGCAAACATGGGGCTGTTCCCTATTCCACTTCACACGCAGAAATTATCACTTACTTCCCATTATTCTGAAACTGATACTTGGCTCAGAGCAAACACCAAGAGGAGTAAAAGCCCCGGATAAGAAATCTGTATCTCCGTGACACTGCTGGTTGAATTTATTAATATCTTAATTTTTTTTTACATTAGTTTAAGAAATTTTTTTTTAAAAAAGGACAAAACCCTCCAAAGAAGCTGTTCGATTGACTGATCAATTCTCTACTTCATGTGAACTAGTTGCTATTCTGCTTAGAGGTCCCTATGATCTGTGAATCCCCACAAGAACTGACGATTAAGGATGCAGAGATAGAGAAGCGTGTAGCTGGGGGACAAACACCAGGGGAGGGGGGGATGGAGAACCGAATGTTGCATCTAGACAAACAAAATAAAATGTGTTGGTTGGTGGATTGGTTGGTTTGTTAACAGGAATCAGGTGCTAGATGTGTAGAAAAGCCCTTTATCCAGAGATCTCCTCCCGCTGTTCCTTGTTCCTGCGAACTTCAGCTGCGTGCAGTTCCTGCAAAGACGGGAGAGACGACACCAGGCTAACACTTTCTGCTCTTGCAATCTCTATTTTCCTTCTCTCCTGCACACAGGATTTGCACCAGACTGAAAAAAAGAGACCGGTTTCCCATCCGACACACCCCCAGGACAGTGGGCTACACCTGCAAGGAGCGAAGCATCTCATCTGCGGGAGCCTGGAGGTGATGCAAACTTACAGCGAACGTGTTCACGGCTCCCCTCTTCTGCAAAGCCCTTCGGCCACGCAGCCCCTGGGCACAGAGCGGGCCTGATCCTGTGCCTTTGAGCTTGCACTTATCAAGATCAGCCAGATGGTATTTTCTCTACTGACCTTGAAGGACAAATCCCCCCCTCCTCGTGCTGCTCCAGAGCGGAGCTGCTCCACAGCCCGCTTTCCACCAGCAACGAAACGCCCGCTCCCCTGTGCCCATCGCTCTGGGATGACCCCGCAGGGACCAGACCCCAAACCCGGCCATGGGCATCAGCACCCAGCCCTCTCCCGCGGCATCGCACTCGCCTTCTCACGGAGCCGCTCCCTCAAGGCGGCGAGATGTGCTTCGCGGATCTCCCTGCTCAGCTCCATCTTGTAGTTGAGCTTCTCCTCGGCCAGGCGGCTGAAGTTGTTGTTCTCCTCCAGCGCCTTGTGCAGCACCTCCCGCTCGTGTTCCCGTTTCTCTGCCAGCTGCTTCAGCACCTGCGCCTCCTGGGTCTGCCGAGGCAAGGCGTCGGGAGAGGTGTAAGGCAACCGAAGAGGCTCTTCTAGCCTTCAACTCCCCAGAGAGGCTTTCTGGCCATCTCCTCTGCTCAAAACCACTCCGCCACCCTCCTCCATCCCATGACGCTCTTGCTTGGAAGATGCTTTGACACCTTTTTCCTGCTATGGGGCAATGTCTGCTGGGTCCGGTGCTCCAGGCGGGCAGGCGATGCCCACCGGCTCAGCAAAACCGAGGTGACATCCGTGCGGGCACAGAGTCCCCTCTCGGTCCGGTGCTCCAGGCGGGCAGGCGATGCAACACTGTGCCCACCGGCTCAGCAAAACCGAGGTGACATCCGTGCGGGCACAGAGTCCCCTCTCCGAGTGTCACCTCATTATTTCAGCTTGCTCTCCCCTCACCCACCGACATTCGTGACATTTATACTTTGTTTTACTCTGCCCCTTTTCTCCTTTTCAATATTTTTCGCCAGCAGACATTTTATACAGCACTTACAGTACGATGTGGCACAGCCAGCTGTTAGAAACACAAGGCTGCGTTCAGGTTTGGAGTTTAAGTTGGGTGTGTGACCAAGTGCTACATCTGCAGCATTAGCTGGTGAGAACGGCCCCCCCCAGCCAGGTCACACGCGGAGGACCGAGAGGACCCCACACCGTGTGGTTTTAAGAACAGGAGGACGACGATGATCATCGAGTCCAATTCCCTGCCTAAACCAGGCTGCAGAACCTCACTCCATGACTCCCACGTCTCACCTGACAATTTATAGTGGAATATAATAAGAAGTGTAAAAACACTATTTCCAGCCATTTTAGATTGCTCCTGCTGAGCCAGTTTTAGGGTTTGGTGCAATTAGTACCCGTCACAGAAAAGTCACTGCTTCTACAGGACATCTCGTTACCTTCCTCCTCTCTTCTGCAGCCTCCAGCCTCCTCTGCAGCTCCTCCAGGGACAGGTCCTTCTTCTTGGGGGGGGAGGAAAGGATCGGGCTCTCGGGAGATAAATCTGAAGGGGACTTCAGGATCACTTCGAAGCTCTGGCCTGATGCCCTCTTATCCAGCTGCTTCACCTCCATATCTTTGGGGGGGGGAAAACAAAGGCTCTGTGGACCTGTGACACTCAGGAGAGCGTTCACCTGAGGGCACTGAGCTCTTCACATAGGAGTTAGGGTGTTCCCATGTCCTGATGTGGGTGATTTTGTTCTATCTCCAAAATTTCCCGATTAGTGATCAGCTTCATCCCTCCCAAGTCAATGCAATCAATTTAAATTCACAGCATAATTACAGAAAGGCCATATTGCTGTTAACATCTTGCACGTCACCCCAGTACGAAGCAGACAGCCTCTGCAAGTAGTTTCTTTCTGGGAAAATGTGCGTTACTTTAATAAAATAAACTGAAAGGAGACTAAACAGAAAGACCCCGGGCTGAGACACAGATTGCTGCTCCGGGATGGGACAGCCCAGCGCGCCGACGAGCTCCTGCGTTGCCTGCAGAAGCATCGGGCAAACGATGCTGCAGCTCCTGCGGGAGCTGGTTACGTACCTCCATACTGGTAGATGGTGTTAGGATGGGGCTGGGTGTGGAAACAGGAGCAGATGAGGGAGAGCAGAGACAGCTCCTTCATTTTCTCCTTGTAGGCTGAAAAATACGAAATAGCAATGAGAAGAGGGTCTAATGGCAATGGCGGCTCTTTTTCATGGAGAAATGAAGCAAGTAGACACAAGGAAACCCATTTGCAGCAATGTGCGTTACTTTAATAAAATAAACTGAAAGGAGACTAAACAGAAAGACCCCGGGCTGAGACACGGATTGCTGCTCCGGGATGGGACAGCCCAGCGCGCCGACGAGCTCCTGCGTTGCCTGCAGAAGCATCGGGCAAACGATGCTGCAGCTCCTGCGGGAGCTGGTTACGTACCTCCATACTGGTAGATGGTGTTAGGATGGGGCTGGGTGTGGAAACAGGAGCAGATGAGGGAGAGCAGAGACAGCTCCTTCATTTTCTCCTTGTAGGCTGAAAATACGAAAATAGCAATGAGAAGAGGGTCTAATGGCAATGGCGGCTCTTTTTCATGGAGAAATGAAGCAAGTAGACACAAGGAAACCCATTTGCAGCTACCAGACTCTGTGGCGGCTTTTCCAGGC
>NW_008795687.1:138447-140851 GCF_000699145.1 Aptenodytes forsteri | reverse complement strand
CCTCCCAGCCTCTGTGGCGGCTTTTCCAGGCTGCCATAGCTTGCCAAAAGGTCCCCCAGGAGCGTCTGTTCTCGAGCAGACTGAATTAGCTGCCAGCGTGGCAAATGTCATGGGAAGACACACAGTAGGAATTTACCACATCTAGAGGTATAAGTTTCTGTGCAGGATTTTCTCTCCAAAGGAGCTGAAACGCTGCAGCCCGTGTAGTTAGCCACATCGGGACAGCTGCCCAGACCCTTTCTCCATTCCACTTCCAGACTCAGAGGTAAAATGATGCCCATCAACACCTGGAAACAATTGCTCAACCCCTGGCAAGTTCCTGGTATTTCACAGTTCAGCATTTCTGACATCAGGGTGAAGAGGCAAGATGCAGCCAGCTGTGTGGAGAACAAATGGGCATTTGAATGAAGAAACGGTTCAGGGGTGCTGCTAACGGGGGGAAGTGCTGCAACCCGATTTCCCGAGGTACCTCCTTCCCTGCAGAAGCAGATAATGGAGGATGTAAGTGGATGCTGTCACCGCCTTGGCCCAGGCAGGCAGAGGTTGATACTGGTCTGCAATCACAGTGAATGCTGTCCCCTGCAAAGGACAGGGAAATACACAATCCCTTCGAGCTCTGCTGCTGCAAGCCCTCCTGTTTGCTCAACATTCCTGTGACTGGAGGACACACCGCAGCATCCTCAGTGGTCACAACTGCACGAGGTGCTGCCCTAACGGCAGCAGCACCCACAGCTTGCAGTGGGTCTGTTTCTGGGGCAATCTTCACCTCTATTTTTGGAGTTTAGCACATTTAAGACAGCGAAGTGTTAGCACACACTTGACAAAGAACCTCAGAATAAAAGAAGGACTTGAAAACAGAGAGGTGCTCTGTCAGGCTGTCAAGTTCTTTATCACGTCAGTGTAACCCTCACAGCATCACTGCTATGTCGCAGGTCAGCAGCTGACGGCTCAGCAGTGGGTGCTGCTGTCTCACGGATGCTGTGAGGCTCTGCCCTGGACTGGCTGCTCAGGGGACACCCAGGCACATGGGGACAGAGCCTTCATGTCCTGCCAAACCTGCCTGAGCCTCCTCGTGCCATCCTTCCTCCTGCCTCCACCACAGGGCACAGGCATTCTGGTGTCCAGCCTTGGCTCTGCCTCTGGATTTCCCACATGTCCTTGTGCTTCTGATCTCGGTTTGTCCCTTCCTTACTGAGCTCCTGTTTTGACCTCCAGCCAGAGGAGAATCTGCAACCTGGCTGCCAATGCCACCTTCATAGCAAGACCCTCCGCCGGGCCAGGAAAGGGAAATCCCCAAAACTTTGTGATAGGAAAAGGCATTAGAGGCAGAACAATTTTGGGGGGGAAAAAAAAAAAATCGTCCTGTGTACCATATGCCCTCAGGAACCTTTCAGATCTTCCCCTCTGCCTTCCTGCAGCTACTCGGGTGGGAAAACAACAGTTTCATATGCCTGCTTCAAACTTGCACTTATTTTTCCTCCGAGGTACAGAACTTTGCCCTAATTAACACCCTCCTTTTGCTAACCGACAGTCCCTGAAGCTCAGCTCTTTATTGAACATTTTCCAGTTTGCTCCACATTCCGATTTTAATACCCTGCCCAGTCCTTCTGTTAAATGTAAACCAAATAGGAACAGTTTACATCAGCAGTGCCAGCCACAGCGCAGGGCAGCTTTGATTTTGTTCTTAATGAAGAAAGTCTTTGGAAAGCCTCTGAGAGTGCTGCATCGTGCTAGAAGTCGTGGCACGCAGCAGTAAGCTGATGTGTCTCATAATGTGCTGCCAGGAGCCCAGAGGAGGGTCCCCTGGACTGAAAGAGACATTATCATTTAATAGCAACAAACCACGCACCGAGGTCGTTGCTCTACCATTGTGTCCGGTCCTGGGTGAAACCAAGACATTAAGCAGATGTGCCACGTCCCTGGCCCGCTAGTTTAATTGTCTCCTAGCAGTTGGTACAGAATACAGTGCTTTGTATTTCATTACTTGAACTTCAGCAGGTCTCCCCAGTACTGGTTTCACGGTCCTCTGTGTAGATGAGTGCATCCTGCAGTCCCTGCCTTTCAGGAGGTCTGTTGTAGTGATTTCGCAGCTGCCTCCATTCCATCGGGATCTTCCTTGTCCCGCTTTCCCTTCTGTAGAGCAAGCTGACCGTCCCTCTCCGTCAATTAAAATGAAAAGGAGCGAGAGGACAAAAGGACACCGCTTCACTGAGCTGCGGCAGTGCTTTAATGAGCTATGGAAGTGCTGTGCCTCCTTCTCCCGGCGCTGGAGCCTGCAGCTGCACCCCGGCGCCAGCCATCAGATGCAATTAGCAGCATGCGGGCACACGGGTCGGGGGAGCGGGGCTGGGAGCTGCCGGGGCCCCGGGGACCGGTGGGGGAAGAGCCCGAAGAGCCCCGACCA
>NW_008795687.1:125181-137778 GCF_000699145.1 Aptenodytes forsteri | reverse complement strand
TTACACCAGTGGGACACAGAAGCATCCACAGCGATGCCCTCGTCCTCGTGCGCTTTTGATCTGACCTGTTCAGTGACAAACAATAGGCGGCACGTGCGTCCAACACACTGTTAATGGGTTAAAATAAGAAAAGGCATCCTGTGAGGAGAGGTAGATCCTCTGATTCAGGAAATAAAAGTAAGAAACATAACCTCTGCGTCACTATTTAGGAGACTGCGTCAATGAAGATCAAACCCAAGATCTCCTGAAGCAAGACTACGTCTCAATCACAGCTGCATCAGAAAGGGCATGCTTAAAACCCTCCGGGGTAAAAGATCAGCAATGCAAACCTCAGCACTAAAATTTACTTCAGAAGTGTCTGCACTCAGCAGATAAAAGGTTTTGAGGACATATTTATGCCAATGGACAAAATCCTTGCACCAAGATAGCTGGCTGGCCAGAACATGACATGGCCAACAAGTCCCCTCCAGAAAAGACTGTATGTCTTCCAGTGCACAATTTACACATTTCAAGAACAATTAGACAGGAAATGCTGAACTTCTTATTTAAGCATCTATTTGCATTTTTTACTTCTGCTAAGTTAGTAAAAATAAATTCAGCTTACACAGCAGAAATACTGTATATGTGTATAAATTAGCAAGGATATCTGCCGCAGTTCCTAAGGGACTTTATACCAAAGCATCACTTTGGTCTCGGAGGTGCAACAAGAGCTTTGTCTCACTGACAGGTAGGAGATTAGGACAGGCTGCTCACTCAAGTGTGGAATACTGATATTTTACATTTCTTTTTAGGCAAACACTGCAATAGGAGGATCAGTACCAAGTTCATTCAGTCTGGTATGGTCTTCATCGCTAAGTCGTAACACTTCACCGCTTTCCTGTTTGGACAATGCCCTTAATAACATCCTTTGACTTTTGGTCAGCCTTGAATTGGTCGGGCTGTTGGACTAGATGATCATTGTAGGTCCCTTCCAACTGAAATATTCTATTCTATTCTAGCCTAGCCTAGTCTATATTAGAATTGGGGTGAAACATTACAAATAACTGAGTTTTGTAAACTAAGAAGTGAATAAACTGTAGAAGGTATAGAAAATATATCAGAGTCCCGTCCTGTGAAGTGGGGTAAGCTTGCGTTTTAATGGCTTCGTGAGGCCTTGGGTAGCTATTAATCTGCGCAGTCAGTGGCGCAGTATTTCTGAATATTTATGCCCAGTAATCGGCACAGTCTGATCCTGCTCTGTTTATATTCCATTGCACACCCCATGCAACAATTAATCTTTATTAAAATTTTTCATCTAGCTTTCCTCTGCACTGTATATATTGCATGGGCAAAATTACTTTCTCCCTGTTGCAAGGAGAAGGAGGGAGATTACCTGGGCCTTCTCCAAGCCACCAAGAGGGTCAGGGTGCTCTCAGCTTGCTTCCTCCCTAGTGACTCATTTTCCTGTGCTCCCTCTAGTGCTGTACAGCACCTACTGCATTTCCATATCCCTGCTGCTTCGCATGAGCACTATACACAGCATTTATCCATGAAAAGTGTTTATCTCCAAGTTAACCCCCGGAGACACTATGCAGCCGTTCCCCGAGCGGCTGCAGTGCAGGAGATGGAGGAACAGCTGGGGATGGGTGCGGCGCACAAGCAACGGGAACCATCTTCCCGCTCGCTATGTGCCCGGACGGTGGGGCTTACCACCTATGATTCATTAAAAAGTTTTGTTCTCTGCTTCCTAACCAGCTAAAACTAAACTGTGGACTGTTTGAGCAGCCTGTCTTTTTGTTCGGTGTTTAATGACATCCAGCAAAACAGAGTGAGGCCGTTTAGGCACAGCACCGATACAGAGTCATTCATAATAAACCAGAGGCACAGCAGGACTAATTTATGTGAATTCAGGCAATTTAAATGGATGAGACTGGATGTGCTATGTCTGATAGCAAGGTCAAAGGAAGGTTATTACAGGAAAATAATTTGGTTTGCAAAGATAACTTTGGAGAAGTAAAAATTGCTTCCATAAAGAATATTATACCATGAAAAAATGAGAACAGTCCAGTTATAAATGTAGCCAAAGCACAAACAGAACATAGAGAAGGTAGAGGAGCTAGAGACAGGGAACCGAGTCCTTCAGCACAAAGGCTGCAATGCCACATACACAACAAAAGCAACCATAGTCCTCGATGAGCCTTGAGAGTGCAACAGACTGTAGACATTCTCACCTGCTATGAATCCTATCATAAAAATAACGGCCAGACCTTCCCTCCAGTCTAACTCACTTCCATTTTCTCGCTCCCCAACTTCCATAAACAGGTTAGCAAGAGAGCTCACACAACCAGAAAACACTAGTGGTTTGGGTTTTCTTTTCAGATCAGCGGTTGTACCCCACACTGATGCCATACACCATCTCAGCTGCTCACCATGAAATTTGAGGCCCAGAAGTTACCGTGGGCTCATGTGGAATCATCCATGAGAAGAGGCAGATGCGAGGGTTACTCTGCCTTCTGTCGGACATCTGCTAAACTATCAGCCAGGAACGGTTTCCAATCACCCGGCTCCTTCCCTCCTAGGTTTCATTTGCAGCTCATGAACGCCACGTCAAGCCGTGTTATGCACAGCCAATGGATTAGCAAATCACTCAAGCTGTGGCACTGGAACATGCGGGCTGCCCTCAGGAAAACAGGCAGGGAAATCTCCTCTTCTACGGGCTCAGCAAGAGAAAAGGGCCCAAGCTGTGCAGCCTGGGCTGGGTGGGTGACCGATTGTCAGGAAGGAGAGAAGCATGGCCTGGGTTGCTTGATAAAGCAGACGAAGAAGCCAAGTGGAGGCAGCTGTCCCAGAGCGTTTGTGGAGTTGGGGCAAACATAGGTTCAGACGGTCAGGTTTGGAAGAGACAAAGAGCTACAAAGGAGCTGGGGACAGCCAAAGACAGGAGACCAATGGCATGATGAGGCAGGTGCAGACACGCTGTGTGACCACAGACAGTCATTTGGCCTCTTTGGATCTTGGTTTCCTTTGCATTAACTGAGGATTATTGTAGTTACCCATTGTACAGTGATATTATGTGTATAAACACATTCAGAAAACATAAGGTCCTCTAGTACGGCACTAAACACGTAGAGGTACCTTGAAAGAATAAAAGGACTGTTTGGAAATATGCTGAGCAGCTCTTCACCAGTTGGGATGTGCCAAAGTGCTACAGCACATGCACATGATCTTTGGTTGCTCTCTAGCTCTTCTGTATTTCTAAATCACAGCCAAAGATTTGACCATCAGTTTAACTCCCCTCTGGATAGGAGACTTTTTTTTTAAAATGTAGGAAGGATAAAGCCCATGTCAGTAGGGCAAATGGGAGGGATTAGGCAGGCATGTTGTTTCCGGTTAATTTAGGGGTATAGAAGTTTTAGTGAGCTTCAGGTCCCTCCAAGTATTATCATCAAGAATCAGCAGCCCCGTTCACCGTAAGAAAGCTTGAAGCTGCAATCCATCCTGCTGCCCACGCTGCTGTCACAAATGTCTTCTCTGCAGCCTTCCAGTTGCCACATCAGACCACTAAACCTCAGCTTTTCCTCTGCAGAAGGAGAATGTGTTCATCTGATAAAACAGTGCCTTCACTGGATCTGAACCAACATTGATGGGCTCCAGGAAAGCCCTTTCTTGAGATATCTGAGGGATCCTCACAGACTCTACATGGTACCATCAAAGAAGATATGATTTATATTTTAGAAAGAACAAATGTTTTCTAAGGAGTTAGATCCCTCGTTTGGATACAGTGGTAAAAATAAATAAATTTTTAAATGCCTACAATAGGTTCTCCTGGCTTGGAAAACCGAAGTCCCAATAAAAGTACCATAAATTTCTAGGACCGTATACACGCCATCAACATCTGAAGAGAAAGGAAATAGTGATTTCTTGAGACTGCAGAGAGATGGAGAGGTTGACAGAAAGGACTGTGACTCTCCAGCATGAGCAGCAGAAGTGTCAGGAAAGGGCAATACCATATGGTGTCCACCAATACAGAAAAGAGATGAAGGGGATAGCCCAGACGTACATCAAGTCACACGACTCTCACATTTCAATGTAGGAGGAGAAAATCTCGGGATCTATCAAGGCACATTTACCATGCCCAGTCGTGAGGCCAGGAATGACAAACCGGCGTTTCCTTTTGGCTCCACCTTCTCAGACAGGCTAACGGCAGAGAAAAGCCCATGAGGCTGTCACCTTACTGCATCATTTCAGAATATCGCGTCTCTTTATTCAACCCCGATACCTAGAAATGGTGGGGAAAGTCACATAGTCCTGCAGAGTCCAGCCAGACACCCCTTCCGCGGTGTACAAAAGCACAAAGCTTGGTGCGGATGCTGTGGGGAGGAGGTGCGAGGGCTCTGCCCCTGCAAGGTCTGCCCGGCGGCTTGGCCAGCACCGCAGCTGAGCCTGCACTGAGCATGTGCCGCCGCGTCCTCTGCTCTAGCACCGAAAACAACCACCACGGCCAGGAGAAAAAGCCTGAGGTGGCAGGGAGAAAGAGAGAGGTGACTGCTGGGCTGGGGGAAGCGAGCCCCGTTTCTTTTCATCCCAGGGATTTGTTTGTTTGTTTAAACAAACCCAAGAAAATCTTCCCGAGGGGGATAAGCCCCCGGGCATCAGCTGCAGACAATTACAGCCACTCTCCCTTCAGCACGGATTTGCTTTTGCTGCGGATAAAGAAGAAAATAAAGAAGAAAGCAAACAAGACTTTTTCCTTAATTTAAGGATTTGCTTGCCTTTTTCTCCTGCCGTTCCAGGCTACTCTCCATTCCAGCTCTAAGTGCTATAGGCGATGGGGAGCTGCTCCCTGCAAAGGCAGCTGGGCGAGGCTCAGCCCCGCTCCCTCCTTTGGCAAACAATCCCCTATTCTCTTTCCTCCTGCCACAGCCCTGGTTTCCCATGACTTTCTACTCCTTGAAATTGTTTCTCTACTTGATCTGAGCCAGAAGGAAGTGCGGTTTCTCTGGAGCACACGCTTCTTCATGATCTTAAGTCTCCTTTGACAGTAAAACTGCATCTCTGGGAAGATGAAATATGCCATCGGCATGTGGTGGGTTGGGAGGGTGAGAATGCACCAAATGGAAAATGCATGTTGTGCCTACGCGTGTTTCATCCTCCACCTCGTCCATCTCAAGTTCGATGCAACCTTGGTTTAGATGGCTGGTAAGCCTGAGCCGTCCCTCCCACCCCCACTCTGCAAACGAGGTCCAATCCTGTTCTGTAGGAGAGGAAGGCAGATGGGTGGGACCTCCCGAGCGTGCACTGGCGCACACGTTCATTGAGACAGGGATACTCGCAGAAATATATACAATAGCTGGAGATTTTCTATCATAGAGACACATTTTTTCAGTGCTGCTCTACCGTCTTTAATTGCATGCAAAGCCCACTCGGGATCAGCTGCACCCTTACACCGCCCCCCCACCCCTCCATCGCTCTGTCCTCCCCTCCCCTGCGTCTGCTGGTCTTTTAAAAGGAGAAAGGAATAGAAAATGCACAGCAGGAGACACGGGCAAAGGCCAGTGAAAGAAGCAAGAAGCATTGCCGTGCTGGTAGGCCCTGCGTGCGGGGTGCGAGGGGGTGGGGGGGGGGGGGGGGGGGCACAAAGCACTGCCTGCTTTTCCTTTTTGTCTGCTGTTCCTGTTCAGCCCTACATCCCAGCCCTCCAGGATTTAGCTTCCCCTGCCCAAGCCCCTCTTTATGCACTGCAGAATTCACAGCCATTTCAAGAGAAAACTTGTTTTTTTAAAGAAAAAGACCCTCTAAACCCACGCACTGTTTGTTGTACCATTTCAGGCTTTTCTTCTCCTTCACCCACGTTCCCAGTTTCAGCCATTTGAATCCCTCCTCCCCAGTTAAAAGGGGCAAGACACATCTTTAGGAAATGGCTGGACCGAAGGAGCACAGCATCCTCAGGGCAGACTGCTATCCTGCAGCCAAACCCGACCCCGGCGCCAGGCTCCGGGGCAGCCGCGCTGTGATTCCCGTTACTGCTGCAGGAGGGAGGAAGGGCTTCCCTTGCAGCATTTGATTTCACCCAACGCCATCAGAGGACCGCTCCCCTGTAGCATCTTCTAATGAAGAAATGTGAGCTGTGGAAGAAATCTGGGGATGGGAAGCCCTGAGAATACGCAGAAACCCATCCAGGCTATTCTGGTTGGGTTTGGGGGATTTTCTAGGGCATTACTGTCAGTCTCTTGCCTGTGTCTTTCTTTCCGTTACTCATTTAGGCAATACATGATCTTCACAAAACAAAACGTAATTGCTGATTTCTCTGCATCCAGCTACACAGCGTGCACATTTTTCTTAGGAGAAAAAAAAAAAAGCTGTATCACGTTACAAAAATAACAATTAATTGGCATGCAGCAGCATCTTCTTATGGCACAATGTAACGGCAGCAATATTTTAAATTGGCAAGTTTATCACATGTGTATTCATATTAAAATAAAAAGCCCACCTGCTATCTTGCATCAGAGGTGGGGGGGGTGTATGGGGGAGGAAGGGGAACAATGCTGCCATACCAGCTGCCTCTTCATCAGAGAACTCCCCCGAAACGCACGGGGGAAAAAAAAAAAACAAACCCAAACCCTCAGAATAATGATAAAAGAAAGAAAACCTGATGGTTCTATAAGCGGGTTGATGACAAACCCCCCCAAAAGATGTCTGTCCTACCTGAGACGGTGCTGGCCATGCTGCTGCGGCGGGAGCGGAGCGGGTGCTGCAGGAGCAGGAGCGCAGGGAGCTGCGGAGGTGCTGCAATGCTGCGGGGAGGGAGGACTGACTCAGCTGGAGGGGGCTGCAGCCATCCGCGGCAGGGAGAGGCTGGAGAGCCCAGAGAAAGGGAAGGGGTGGAAAGAAAAAGAAGGGTCACTAGTTCAGAATATTAATTAGCGTATCAGGCCTCCTTTCCTGGGTGGCTTTGACGGCAGATCCCTCCCAGGCAAGACTGCCTGCCAGAAACACAGACCCACCGCGGGGGGGGCGAGGAGACACACCCAGCCGGGCTCTGGCAAAAGATGATTTTTTCCTCCTTTTCCTCCCTTTCTTGTCTGCTCTAGATGCGCTAAACTGCCTTTTCCCTTGCTGAAAGCAGAAATAAGCAAATTCATTGATTTTTTTTTTTTTTTTTTTTAAACCACCCATTTCAAGGCCGTGCCCACCCGCAGGGCCGGGTCTGGGGTCTGGCTTAGCTAGGCCGAGGTGTAAAACCCGAACCCCAAACCTTGCAGCAGTTTTAGGCAAACAGCAAAGGGAGGAGGTATCCCAGACAGGCTCAGCATTTTTTTTTAGGCGTTTTTTTTTTTTGCACCAGCACTGGGGCACAAAAGGGGCTGCAGTTTGGGGGGGAAAGTGCTGTACAAGTAGAGGAGGAAGAGCAGAACGGAGCCTTCCGATTTCAATGGGACTTCTCTGGGTTTCTCCCCTGCTCCCCAGGCATCAGGACCTCTTTTCTTTTCCTTTTCTCTTCTGTTTTCTATCATTTCTATCATTTCCATTTGTGGCTGTTGCTAGGGGCCAATGCATCTGTGCTTTTAGAGTGTCACACACACATTTGGGACCAAGGAACCCTCCCCTGTCCCTGTTGCCAGCTGCACCCATCCGACCACGGCTGCACAAGCCCCACCTCGGAGCCTGTGGTTGCGATCCCATGCCATCCTCCCAGCCTCTGGCCCTCTCATGGCACGCGCTATCCTGCCGGCTGCACGTCCCCTCTGGCTGAAAACATCCCAAATCTCCCAGCACGCTGCAATGCAGACACTCCCAAACAATTCCAGCAGCTGCAGGGAACTACAGGTTGCTCGAGCAGCTGCCGGCGCTCTGGCTTGGCCAGGGGCAGAAGCCACAGGCTGCGCCTACTAAATTCAGTTAAAAAGACAGAGATTTCCCTTTCTTCCCCCCGATCTCCAAGCGTCCTATTCTCTCAACACCGTATGTAAAAAGAAAAAAAATATTATAGAAAATAAGTCTAATTCAGAATATTAACACTATCCACAAACTTTCAATACGTGTTTGGAACAGGAGCTTTTTTATTACCATTAACTGCCCCCTGTTCTGTCCAAGGCTTGTTTTGTAGTTGCAACTCCCTCTACTTTCTCCTTGGGTCGAATCTCTAAGACTTCACGGGTTATCTTGAAGCCAGCAGGCTGAATTGTATGCGTTTCAAAAACACACTCCCCATTAACAGATGAAGGCAGCTACCCCAGGCTCCTGAATGCTGGAATAATTTCCCCCCTCTATGCAGGATGAGCTCTGGCTTTGACTTACCTACCAGACCTGAGGGGGTCTGTCTACCTCTTGCGAGGTTCTGGAGCTTCTGGGCGTAAATCGCAGGCATTTTATTCCTTCTATTTAGAAAAAGGTACAGAATGCTTTCAAGGTGCCGTGGCCTGTGTCCCAGTGGAATACACCGTGCGAGGAAATGGTGAGCAAACTGGATTTCTGTGGCTACGCCCCACATCATACGCTGTAGCTCCAGTATTGTTCGCACTTTCTAGATAACCTGTCATATAATGTTAATACAATTAACTCTGGATCCATCTGGAACGCTGGGAGATATTTCTTCCTTATTTTACATGTAACTATCTTTTCAAGTTCTCCCTGATTTTCACTAGGGAGCATCTGAAGGCACCGAGTATTTTCTTCAAGACGGGGATTAGGAAAAATTGGTGAGTATTTGGCTAATGTGTCCTGCGCCTTCATCACACGTGACATCTAACCAGGCAGACTACCAGGGAACAATAGATTTTCACGGAGAATCAGCAAAGAAGTTGGTTTTGTCGCATGCGCTTCTTTCACTACCTCATCGCAAGTATTTTCAACATTTTTACCAATTAAATATTCCTAGACGTCTTTCAACATAGGAAGGGCTTCTTCCAATAACTCGTGCTTTCAACAATGCTGGAAACAAAAGAAAAATTCCAAAACTGACAGAAAAGATTCTCTCTTCAACACATCCCAAAACAGGGACCCGTAACAGTCCCCACGTTTCATTACAGGCAGCGTTCACCTAGGGCAGTTCACAGAGGAAGATTTGCAAGTTGTGGTTGTTACCAAAAGGGTCACGAGCCCGGCACGCTTTATATTGCTATTTGTGGCCGCAAGCCTGGCAGAAGCACGGCTTGCAACAAGAAGTATTTGGGGAACAACTTTATCTAGTGACTAATGAAATAACCTCGAAAGATGAAAATCATCTGGTCTGAAAGGAAGAGCGTGGGCTGCGGTACGGGAGGCTGTAACTCGGGGTACCCAGGCAACAGCATTGGCGTGAGACCTCCCAGTACCACTTGCAGTCTCAAGCTGGGAGAAGCTCCCTCAGTTGGCAAGAAATAACAATAATAATAAAAATTCCACGTAGGGCGGCAGTCAACCCCCTGAAATTGTAAAATAATACAAGAGAAAGGAGAAAAAGAACTGAGGGAGAGAAACCAGTGACAGCAACATCAGCACCAACCCTGGAGAATGTTTCCCTGAAGGCAAGAGAAACAAGAGGGTCATTCTGATGTTTCCTCTTCAGTATCCATCACATGCGCTTGAGAAATGAGGCCAAGTTGTACAAAGGACCTGGATCAGGAAGGAGTTGTACCAACTCAGTCACGCAGCAGTGTAACGGCAGCTGGGAACGCAGGTCACCCTGGGGTCTGCTCAGCTACAACGGGTGTTGCGTGTACACAAAGCCAGCAGTGCCAAGCTCGATGACCGAGCAACTACAAATGGCAGAGAGCAGCAAATGTTGAACACGTGAAGCTGTGAACTCTGCTCTAGCGGCTCCCTTATCGCCTCCACCAAACCACTAAAATCCCTTCTGCTTCAGTTTCTTCACCTGTAAAATGGGTTATTTACTCACCTTCCTAGTTCACAATTTCAGGGGGTTGACTGCCGCCCTACGTGGAATTTTTATTATTATTGTTATTTCTTGCCAACTGAGGGAGCTTCTCCCAGCTTGAGACTGCAAGTGGTACTGGGAGGTCTCACGCCAATGCTGTTGCCTGGGTACCCCGAGTTACAGCCTCCCGTACCGCAGCCCACGCTCTTCCTTTCAGACCAGATCTTCCGAGGTTATTTCATTAGTCACTAGATAAAATTGTCCTAGGATGATTATAATTAAAATTGGACTGGAAAGCAGTTTTATTTCCCAACAGTAAGGGGACAGAAAGGCTTTGGATTATCTGGATTCAAAGGAATCAAATAATTTTGTGGTCAAACAAAAGTTTTAGACTCTTGCTATGGGAACCATCACGTCCCCTCAGAAAGACAAAGAACGGCGACTTAATCCTCTCCCATCTGAAAGGGGAAAAATAACCTCCATGCGAACTGCAGGAGTTTCACAGCCGGTCGTTGCTGCTCTTCAAACTCTTTTGTCCCATTCCTCAAGATTCTTGCTTGTCGGGGAAGATACATCCTGCCCGGGCAACCTCTGCACAAAAATGACCATTATTCACTTTGTATTTCTGCACCGCACAAGCGTTCTGCTTGCCGGGTTCTCTGCAGTTCGGTTCAGCCACTCACGCACCCACTTCCCCACAGAGTTTAAGGATCATCTTTTCTATGGTTTTTCTTTTGTACTTTTTTTTTTCTTCCTTGAAGGCACCACTTCAAATGAGAAATAGTTCATCCAAGATCTTCACCATCCGCTAACGAGCGAGCAGCGGAGACGCCCTGGTTCCTGCTCTCTGGGTTGGCACGTAGAGGCCGTTACGGGTGTAGGGACGGGACTTTCAGATAACCCTCTGTGCCACTCTGACAGACTTTTTTAAGCCTCTCCTCCTCCCCCCTCTCCAATCCCTTGCCTTATGAGAACTCAGGTTTTATCCTAGGGAGCCAAACACCGGTGTGACAATCTAGGTGTAAGACCAATGCCTGCCTTTATCGCGTCTGTATCCCTACATAAGCAGATGTGCTAGCTTCAGTAAACCTTCACGATTCTTTTGCAACCTGAGTAAGAAATGAATTATTCTCTTTAAACTTGCAGAATTTTTTCTTCTCTGTTCTCAGTTTTTCGAAGAAACTGGCGTAGCAATGCTGAAGACAGACTCGCCAACGCTGGCACTGCAGCCTTGGTCAAGTAAGGTAAGTGGTGCAGAGGAACAGCCCTCCAGAAGGATAAAGAGCGCTCAGCCGGTGCTGACTCATGTTTGCCCCTGGACAGCGGCGCATCTGCTGACTCACGCTCCTTTTTGGGTTTGGTAACCTTCCAGCTCTTCTCTCTCAGAAGGTAACGCTGCCTCAGTCAACATCACCTAAATAACAGTTAAAATAATCTGATTTGATACACTACTGGTATTATTCTTCAATGTAGGAAAGATATATTTACAGGAAATAATAACGATGACACAGTATTCCATATATTTATGATGAGTTTTACACCTTTATTCTCCATTATAAATATCTCTCATAGCATTGTACAATCTTTATAAAGTCATTCCTTTTGCAGCTTAATCTTGCACAGCTGGTATCAGGTGAAAGAGTCCACGCAGTCAGAAACACAAGCAAAATCAGCTGTTACATTTTGCGTGGCACGCTGTGAAGATCTGAAGGAATAACTCAACGCTCTCTAGCCCATTCGCTGCAATTAAAGACAGTTCACAGTCCAGGCAAGTTCAGCTCAAGGAGTTTAAAGGCTGGCAACCAAAACAGCAACACCCTTAAGCTCCCCTAACCGAACACCTGGAAGACACAGAATGTACCAGACGTTCGAGAAGAGAACAGATTACATCGTATACTCAAGTTTAAGGACTGTTCCTTTTAATAGTTATTTTCCTTTAAATATTATAACAGTGCTACATACAGACAAGCTGTGCAGCTTGCTAGGAATAAAGGCATTTTAAAGTTACACTAAAACAAGCCACATCCTGTTCCACATCTACACAGTAACCACCTAACAGCGCGAGGTGCAGTAAAGTACAAGAGAGATGCGTGCAAAAATATTTTCTCCCTACATTCTTCCTCATATAACCGCACAGAATATGATTTTGCAAAATTTGGGGATCTGGGTAAACCGTGTCTATCCATTTATTAAGACCCTTGAGTCTTACAAACCGAGTAATCCATCAATCCAGAGCAGTTCAGAGCTCACTACAATCACACTCATGTGGAACCAACCCTCAAACGCCGCCGCAGCCGCTCCCGGCCATGTGCACGGATACACTGACAGGGGACTGAAGGCTGAAAGAATCGTGCTGAAGAAAAGCAGGGAACAAAGGAACAGCACATTCACCCCTAACAAAAGATACCCGTCAGAATTCATTACTGTTCTTAATGCAGAAGCTACAAGGCTCAACATAACGCCACAGAAACCTTGATATCTTAAATGCTGAGTTTCAAGAAAGAATCCTGTAATATTCTGCCTTCTCCTACATGCAGCACCACCGAAGGGCGGCAGACGCGCAGCACAAAGCACAGCAGCGCGCTGGCGACAAGTTCTGGTCAAGGGCATCGCCTATCCCAGCGCCCCCGAGTCGGTAACGAAGGGGAGGAACCCCAGTCCCGGGCGGCCCCTGCCCGGCAGCGCCGACACGCTCCGGGGGAACCCAACAGGGCTGGGAGGCCTTGGCAATGCGGCCGCTTTGCTGCTTTTGGGGAGCAAAT
>NW_008795687.1:123471-124365 GCF_000699145.1 Aptenodytes forsteri | reverse complement strand
TAGACCGCGGGCCTGGGCTTCGTTGCAGGTGCCCGACGGGAGCCATGCCCAGGATAACGCTGAACGGCATCACGGTGGATTTCCCCTTCCAGCCCTACGAGTGCCAGGAAGCCTACATGGCCAAGGTGCTCGAGTGTCTGCAGAAGGTGAGCGCCGCCCCCGCCCGGAGGCGTTTCGGTTCATTCGCTACCTGCCTTTCGTTTCTGGCTGTAAAAAAACCCGTGAACTCTCTAAAAAGAGGTCGTCGGAATTCGAGTTTACTTTTTGTTGTCCGTATCGCGCCTTTTCCAAATCTTCTCCGACCTTCTTTTACTTGTATTTTTATGTTACTGCGTAGTTATGACAGGCCCAGGAGCGCGCAGGCGGTGAGGGTGCGGGTGGGATGCCTCTGCCTAACCTGGGAAAAGGAAGAAAAGCTGAGCGAGTAGTCCGGGTGTTCATGCAGTCTGCCCTTAGGTATCTGGGATTCGGTTTTGTGTTGTTAAGTCCTTGGACTGCTAGTGTAATTCATCATTTTATCTGCGGTGGGATAATCTTACTGAACGCCAGGTAAGAAAAGGGTTTTTACAATAGTTGTCTTTGTTCTGGAGTTGGTTAACGGATCTCCGTGTCCTGGTTTCGGCAGGGATAGAGTTAATTTCCTTCCTAGTAGCTGGTACAGTGCTGTGTTTTGGATTTAGAAGGAGAACAAAGTTGATAAGGCACCGATGTTTGAGTTGTTGCTGAGCAGTGCTTACACTAGCCAAGGACTTTTCAGCTTCCCATGCTCTACCGACTGAGAAGGCTGGGGGTGCACAAGAAGCTGGGAGGGGGCACAGCCAAACTGGCCAAAGGGACATTCCATACCATGGGACGTCATGCTCAGTACATAAACTGGGGAAAGCTGGCTGGGGG
>NW_008795687.1:116178-122775 GCF_000699145.1 Aptenodytes forsteri | reverse complement strand
ACCGCCTTATTGTGGAAGCTTTGGCTTCCACGTGGCTCAGCGTTCCTCCACGTCACGGGCAGTGGCTTGGTTCCTGCTTGGTGCCTCCTTGTTTTAAACTAAAAGTAGTGTAAGCCTATTATATATAGAAATTCTTTCAATACAATTGAACACGAATTGTCATGGCAGCACAAGCTCAGCTGCTAGTTTTTCTGCAGCATGTAGTATTTTTATGCACTTTATAATTGTAACATCCAGGAGGACTGAGTGTTTAAAAGTGCTTGGAAAATTTTCTGCATAAACTGTGATGTGGGATATAGTCTTAATTCTAAAGGAAACTGGCAGTCTGTAATCTAAGAGTCACTTTCTGGTTTTGTTTTTGTTTCCCCCTCTCCCCCCAGTAACTTCTAATATTTTCATGTATTTTATGCTGAAATGTGATGCATTCTAGTTGCTCTAAGAGTGGAGAATTCCTCTGCTAAATAAAGGGTAATGTCTGGCTCTTGGTTTTAGATTGAGCCTCACTAAGTTGATTAGAGGGTCCTACAGGTCATGCATTTGTAACAACCTTATGTGGAGGTGTGTGTGTGTGTGTTTCTGTCATATGGTAGATTTTGCCAGGTAGAGATTGTTTTTCTGCTGAGGAAATGCAGTACTGCACAAAGACCTGTTCTAGTCGAATCTCCAAATTGCTCATTTTTTTCCCTTTTTATTTCATTTCTCTTCAATAAAGAAGGTAAACGGTATTTTGGAGAGCCCTACAGGCACAGGAAAGACCCTCTGCCTGCTGTGTTCCACTCTGGCTTGGCGGGAACACTTTAAAGATACTATCTCAGCCCGCAAAATTGCACAGCGTATGAATGGAGTGGAGCTCTTTCCCGAGAGACCCATGTCATCCTGGGGCAACGCTGCCACAGATGCCGATATCCCAAGTAAGTACTGTGATTTTTATGCTCAGTAGGAGCGATACAGGAATGTTAATGAACGTTTGCTTTTATCTATCTTCTGTAAGTATGTAGTTATAAAAGTCGTGGAGCCATTGTTTAGCAGCTGAAGCACAGTTTCACACCTTTTTATAGGTTTTAAAGGTGTTTTACGTATTTTTAAATTTTCTTAGAACATTAGAAACTCATTTAGCTCATTTCCTGTGTGTGAATAGTTAGATGACAAAATTTCTTGCTGTCTCTACCAGGCAAACTGTTACCATAGTACCAGCTGGGAAAGGAGGCTGATAATACCTCTAGTTCTTCTTTCCATGCTAATAATGTTTTTCTGCTTTCTTTTCTCCTCCGTTTGGCAGCTTATTACACTGACGTTCCCAAAATAATTTATGCTTCCAGAACTCACTCACAACTTACACAGGTCATTAACGAGTTAAAGAACACAGTCTACAGGTAAATATGATTTAGGTTAATGTTCCTATTCAAAGAAAAGGTGGAGATACCCATCTCGTTTGGTTACTGTTTGAATTTATGTGGATGAATGTATAAAAACCTGACACCACCGAAATGTAGTTCTCTTAACGTGCACGTATAGAACCTGGATTTCTTTGTTGTTGAGTTTGGGGGTTTTTGTTTTCATGCTTCACAGCTTCTCTTATCTCCTTCAATCATAGAATTTCCTGAATTTGGTCTGGTTTTGGTTCTTTACGTCACACGTTTTCACACATTTACTTCTAAAATTCCTTTTTTTTTTCCTTTTTTCCCCCCCTTTTTTTTTTTTCCTGGGGCATTTCTTTACGGCAGTGGGAAGCCATTACAAAGTTGAATTCCTTAAGCTGATGTAAATCTATGAAGAACTTTGTGTTTTTCCTGTACCAATGTCTGTCACAGTTTTCGGCTGTTGACATGCCAGTGTGTTGACTGAGCTCTTTGGACAGGCAGTAGTCATTTCTTTATGTGTTTCTTGTAAAGATACAGCCTTGTAATAAGCAAAAAAAATGACTGTGAATGTTTGCAACGCATTAGTTCTTGTCATAACCTTGCTCTGAAAATCACAGTCAGCTCTGGAATAGCTTGTAATAGATGACAGGCCCCAGCTTATTTGGCTGAACTGTCAGAATCCAGATTTTATGGTGGATGATGTAAGCTGTTACTCATTACCTCCTGCTGTAAACTGGTGCTTATTACCACCCACTGCTACCAGGAGAAATACAGTACCATGAAGTCAAGTAACATATATAGCTGTTGCAAACAGACTAGCTTGCTTACTGTTTCTGGTTCTGACCCTTATTTGGGGCTCATCTGTTTCTCCTGAACCTTTTGCTTTTGGTATATGATACCCAACCCAGGCATGTACAACTGTGTTCTTCTTTCTTGCCTTATTTTTAACATCAGTTTTGTGTATTCTGTTTGAACAGGCCAAAGATATGTGTTTTGGGTTCCAGAGAGCAGCTTTGCATCAATCCTGAAGTGAAGCGACAGGAGAGCAACCACATGCAGGTGAGAACAGAGCCTCGAAAGCATGCGCAGTGAGAACGTGGAGCTTTTTCTTGTGGCGTGTGGTGTGTAATTCTTAACTGTGACATTGTTTAACTACTGGAGGCTGTAGGGAAAGATAGTAGTTCTAAATGTGTTTTGAGGAACTTTAAGCTTCTAGTTTTGTGAGTGCAAAATTTAATTCTGTGTCTCTGGTAGCATTTTCCATCCAGAGAAGGGTGTCATTGTGTAGAACACGAGAGAGAGTTAATAGTTTGCAGTTTAATTTCTGATCTGCCACTTAAGTGTTTTTTAAGGGCAACAATAATTTCAAAACAGTGTTTCAGTGATCGATTTACCTGTTATTTTTACAAGCAATGCCAAAGATTACTCTTTTGAAAGACATTAGTGGCAAAATATAACAAAATTTCCTCTGAGCATCTGAGTGGTCTGTGCTGCATAAAAGAGCCTAACTTTTAAGGTGGACAGAGGGACACATGATTTTAAAACTGAAGAACTGTGATTAGCATTTAATCATTAGCTGGTGTTACAGAAAACTAATAGCTCTTCACGCCTTACCGCGCTTTTCAGTGCTTGACAGGCTGTGCTACTCTTAGCTAAAACATGCTATATTTTACAGATCTACATGTGCCGAATGAAAGTGATGGCTCGTGCTTGTCATTTCTATAACAATGTGGAAGGTGAGTTTGGCTTTCACTTTGTGGAAGTACAGCCCTATTTTTTGGAGAGGGAGGGATTTGCTAGGCAGGTAGAGAAGTTTGAAAGAGTTGGCAGAGTCTGCTTGTGCGCGCGCGTGTGTGTGTTTTGCTCTGCATTCATGTGTTTCGAGAATGAAATGTTAAGTGGATGACTGTGATGATTGGGGTAACAAAAAATCTTTCTGATACTTTTACCTAAGGTTGTTGTTGTAATGTTTAATTTTTCACAGAAAAGAGTACAGAGAAAGAACTCGTTGATTCAATCATGGATATCGAAGACTTGGTTAAAAATGGAAACAAGCACAGGTAAATGTTCCTCTCCGACCTTCCTCCCCCTTACTTGTGAAAACTATTTATCTGTTTATTTTTATTAATACCTTGGTGTGAACTTGACATACACTAAAGTAGCAGAACAACGATGAGAGCAAAGTGGAGTGGCTAAATACATTGCAGAGACAGCTTCCAACAAAATCGTGTGCACTAAAGCCTTAACTTCTGTTACTGCAGCTTTCATCATACAGCAACTTGTTTCAGTCCTTATTTATGTAAAGACTGAATCAGACCAGAGTCAGGCTCACCAATATTTTATCTCTCACTCGAGCAGAGGCTGCCAATATCATCTGACATGACAAATGATACTGCAGTTTTGTTTCAGATCTAAGGGGATGAGGTGACTGATTTGTTGAGATAAAATAGTCTAGTGCAGCATTTACTTCTAGCCTAAAGGGGTGAAATGATAATGCAGTAACGAATGCCGCTCTTTCTCCTTGAATTTCTTTTTCCTTTGTTTTGTTGAGCTGCACAGCTAGGTATTATTTTCTACACTTCCTTTTACTTGTGTTGTGTGAATAGAGCTAACCATCCGCCCTAAAATTAAACGTGCCAGTTTCAACTCCTTAAGCAGCTGATTAGAAACCCTTGAGAATGAAACATAGTACATGAATGCACTCTTAATATTTCTGCAAGTATTACTTTATAGTTTGTACTACTTTTTTTAAACAGAGCTTGTCCTTATTATCTCTCTCGAAGCCTGAAGCAGCAAGCAGATATTATTTTTATGCCTTACAACTATTTGCTAGACTCGAAGGTAACATATATCTTTGCTTTTAAATGCAAGTGTTCTTCTGTTTCTCTTATATTGGCTTTTAGTGGATAAGCTGTGAAGAACTGATGCATAGCTGGTGAATGCATTGTGTGGTATACTTCAAAACTAATCAAAACCCAGTTCAAATTCAGAACCACAGAGGATGCCCTTTTGTGTTTTTTCTCTGTAAAGTTCTTCTTTCCCACAGTTAAGAAAGATTTTCTCTTTTTGTTTGAGGTCTTGCTATTTTTATAGAATTAGCTTTGCAGAATGTGATGCCCTTGTTTGGTGATACTTCACCTCCTGGATACAAATCTTCAGTCACCTACTACGCAATATTTTTGCGTGCATTCTGAGACATTTTTGTTTCTGCAGCCAGCTACATGATTTCTAGAATAAGGAAACGTTTTCAGTAGAGATTGGACATCTCTCTTGGAAATAATTGCTGGCTTTGTAAAAAAAGCTGTTGCAATAAGTTGTCCATATTTCGTGGGTAGAAAATGAAACCTTTGAAAACTCTGTTGAGGAAACAAATCTGCTGATGTCTTCATGCAACTTGGAGTAATTCATGAATTATAGTAAAATCCAGATTACATTTCACTGCTACAAAAGGTGAAAAGACCAAATGTTTAATAAATTAAAAAATAAAATAAAATTTAAAAAATCTCTGACCGCCTTAAGCAAAGAAGCATTATGAAGAAGTTCTGTGATCTGGTACTGTCGGGGGTGTTTTCAGAGCATCCACTTCTTGCAAAGACGACACAAGCATTAATTTGTAAAAACAAGGCAAATCCCCCTGCTTCGCACCCCACTCCTCCCGGATCCCTATTGGCAAAAATAGTGACTGAAACTAATTCTGATAAACTTGTGTATCCTAGTATGGTACAACTGTTTGGTTTTTTTTTTTTCTTCGTTACAATGTAAGTTGTAACCTCCATAAACTTTTACATGATGCATTTTATCACCTTCATTTCCAGAGAAAACAATTCTGTGGTTTACATATTAGGTAGCCACAGTGATTACTTCTGTTTTCTGAAAAAATAAAACACCCCCCCAGTATTCAAAATACATGAAACCCCAAATCTGTCTCATGAGCCAATTTCTCAGTCAATCGAATCTATATTTCTCTGTGACCTTTCTGTCCATTCCCTCGTTCTCTTCTTTGTCTTTTAGAGCCGGAGAGCGCACAACTTAGACCTGAAGGGGACTGTGGTAATACTTGATGAAGCTCACAATGTGGTAAGTTGTTTCTGGTCTGTTGCCATTTTTTTCAAACTTCACCCAAAGAGAAAAACGGACCCGTGCCCTGTTATTGTCTGTAAAATCTGTACTCAGCTATTTCAGTTGTTAATGTTCATTATCGTGAATATTTCTTGTTTCCGCAACAGTTAAAGCTTTGTAGTTTAATTAACGGTCCTTTGACACTACTGTGATTTGCTACAAGGTGATAGTTTCTTCCTGAAGGGTGGATCTCCAAATTTATGAGGGCGCTCACTTTCTTGTTTGGAGAGTTCTCTTCCAGGGTGTAAGAAATCATGAAAGATCCATTCTTGAAGCTCAGCTGCATCAGCTGTCCAAGTGCAGTAGATGGAAATATTACAAGAGTCACATTTGCCAAGTCGCCACTCATAGAGGAAAAAAAGAGAAAGGAAAAAAAAAAAAGTGCTGCATTATGGGATCTTCCCCTTAGTTGGCTCGAAACTGCAGCCCTTTGCCTAAATAATGAAATGCAAAAGAGCATTGGAAAGATGTCCCTTTTTTCTACCACATGAACAACCTCCTAGTGGGATTTCTGCTAAACAGCTGCAAAGTTTATTTTCTGATTGCATGTTCTTTCAGTAAACAGGCCACTGGAGGGTGTGCTATGTTCGACTAGAGATAGTGGCAGAGTTGTGTCCAGTATGTGCTCCTTCCGTCAGAACATCGTTTTTTCTGTTGGAAAAATGGGTGGAAATCCCGTCATAGTTGTTTGGATTTTGTTCCCCCCCGCCCTGTAGTGTTTTAAAACTATTAATTGATGCCTGCATGCAGAAATTAACCAGAACAGCTGTTCTAGAACTACGTGTTTTGCAATAGTTCTCCCATGGTACTGTCTGTTCCAGGTTAATATGTGGAAACTTAGTAATTACTCTGAAATAAAATTGATGACTTTCTCATTAGATTGTTTACACATGCAGCTAGTTCAACATTTTTTTTCTTTAGAACTTATTTCTTCATTGCTATTGCAGTCAAATTTTTGTGTAGGTTAGTCCTTACTATTTCTTTTCATTCCTCAGGGAAGATGATTCTTTTTGTGAATGAAAAATTTGTGACAAAACAATATGTGACTTATTTTTCAAGGTCATAGAGAATTTTGTCAAACTTATCAGTTTGGTGAGTGTTCAAACCTTTTTTTTTT
>NW_008795687.1:110435-116014 GCF_000699145.1 Aptenodytes forsteri | reverse complement strand
CAGCTAGTTCAACCTTTTTTTTTCTTTAGAACTTATTTCTTCATTGCTATTGCAGTCAAATTTTTGTGTAGGTTAGTCCTTACTATTTCTTTTCATTCCCCAGGGAAGATGATTCTTTTTGTGAATGAAAAATTTGTGACAAAACAATATTGACTTATTTTTCAAGGTCATAGAGAATTTTGTCAAACTTATCAGTTTGGTGAGTGTTCAACCTTTTTTTCTTAGTAATTACTCTGAAATAAAATTGATGACTTTCTCATTAGATTGTTTACACATGCAGCTAGTTCAACATTTTTTTTTCTTTAGAACTTATTTCTTCATTGCTATTGCAGTCAAATTTTTGTGTAGGTTAGTCCTTACTATTTCTTTTCATTCCTCAGGGAAGATGATTCTTTTTGTGAATGAAAAATTTGTGACAAAACAATATGTGACTTATTTTTCAAGGTCATAGAGAATTTTGTCAAACTTATCAGTTTGGTGAGTGTTCAAACCTTTTTTTTTTTAATAAAAATTTAGTATGTTTCCTTCTCTGTAATAATATTTGTTCTGGCATACGTTTTGGCCCAAATTTTACATATGAATAATATGCATTTTACTGCCTTTTTTTTTTTTTTTCATTGCCCCCTTCCCTTTTTTCCTCCATGCCCCCACCCCTGAATGCAAGATCACGAGGGGCAAGGACCATGTCTTCATATGAGCAAATATAGGGATAAGAATATTTCCTAAGAGTGTGAGAGGGACCAGGAAGAAGCTCTTTCGAAGAACAAACTGGTTCTCTAACTAAAAAATTTGCTACTTGGACAATTTGTCATCAGACAGCAAGCTATTTGGCAACTGCGTGGGAGAAGCAAAAGGATGTCAAGAAAAACCTATTAGCAGCAACACTAAGAACACAGAGGAGGTGACACCTGTTTAAAAACAAAAGGGATCTTAATGGTGACAGTGCTTTGCTACTAGATGGGAATGGTAGAATGTAAATAATGTGGAAGAGGCAAAATCTGTTCTCCCTTTCAGAAAAAAGGATGCCTAGTAATAGTCAAAGTCTTCAGGTGTTTATACAACATCCTCTGGCCTGAGCTGGAGATCAGAAATGAAATCAAGCCCGGTCATCTGGACTTTATCATCTATGAAATTGCCCGAGCAAATAGCACACTGAGCAGTCCAAATAATGCTTCCCTTCCTTATATTTTAGGAGAAGTTGTGTGAGGAGTCATCTTCCTTTGACTTGACACCCTACGATTTGGCTTCGGCAATGGATGCTATAAATGTCGTACTGGAAGAACAAGCCAAAGTAGTTCAACAGAATGAAATAAATGCTGAATTCAATATGGAGTTGGCCAATTCAGGTGTGTTGACAACCACAAACCACTGTTTTGCTGGGATTATAGGGTGCCACTACCGAGAACTGGAAAATAACTTCTCCTAACAGTTTCTGGAAAATTTACTCTGATCAGTAGATAAATTACTGTTAATTAGCAATCACTGCCAGACAAACATGAAAAGATTTGGCCAAACCAATGTGACATGAGGGGTCATGAAAGAGAACGGTGAGTGGAATACAGATGTCTTTCCATATACACAGTTCTAGCCTTCATATCCATAATTTCTGAAAAGCCATAAAGAAACTAGGAATGAAACGGACATGAAACATCCTCTCTGAAATCTTTCCTTTCTTCAACAGGACTGAACATGGAACTGGAAGATATAGCAAAGATAAAGAGTAAGGTTATTTTTTGTGTTGCTGAAAATTGTTGTTGAAACAGTTTCAGAAGGTCAACAACTATAAATCAGGTTCATGTGGCATTTCTGTAGACGTTGCTCATAACGGAGAAATTCAAGGAAGTTGTCTCTTTTTCAGAGAATTTTGTGGAATGTTCAGTTACAGTTTTTTCCCAAGAAGATGAGAGATTTGGCAGATGAATGCATCGCTTCCCTTGCTAGAAGTTCCCTTGTTTTCTAATCTTGTCAGTGTGCTGGAATTGTATTAGTTGCATCATTCTGCTGTAAGAACGTGAGGCTACATAAAGTTAATAGCAAGAGCTTGAGATGTCTCATGCTTGCAAAGCATTTCCAAGAACAGCTTTCCCTATCTATAAAGAAGAGTTTAACATTTAGCTGACAACTTAAGCTTCATCTAAGAACTGAGGTCGTAGAAGTTCTTAAAGTTGAATACAAATATTTAGAGATGATATCTAGGAAATTGGTTTTGATCATTTTGTTTACAGAATCAAGAAAACAGCTAGGTTGCCATCTTTGGTAACGGCCTTTGTAATAAAGTACGTTTGAAAAAGAGGCTTAAATGTGTCCCAGACGTGAGTTTCTGTGAACCCTAACTTTTTTCCCTCTTGGTTCTCTTAAAGAAATACTTCTTCAGCTAGAAAGTGCTATTGATGCGGTGGAGCTGCCACCGAATGACAGTGGAGTCACCAAAGGGGGAAGGTGAATTTCTTCTCATTAATATGTTTACATGTTAAAAGTGCAGCAAATTCTAGACCTGGGTGAAACTGGGTCAGCTGTTAGGATTGCTAGTACTAGTCTAATTTCTGGGAATAGTATTTATTCAAGGTTTTGGGTTTCCTTAAATCCCCTTTCTGTAGTAATCGTTATTTCTGGTGGAACTCCCTTTTAAAGTGTTTCAAGAGTGGAAAATCCTGTGCTGTCTGTATGCCTATCGGGTATTCTGAACTGGAAGAAGCTCCTCGCTGTGCTTCTTTCAATTTTGCGTCATGATTTAAACAGAGGTACTAGTGCTGCAGTGATTTGGTTTGAGGTACCTCAGAGCTCTGTAAGTCTCTATTTCTAAACTCATGCACATTGTACGTTGTAAAAAAAACATGGAAATTGCATGCAAATCTGTCTCTAAATTAATACGTATTGCATGTTGTAGAGAAATCATGGAAAACGTGAAGGATGAGGTCAGTATGCTTTCTGTCATGTCAATATTGTCTGCTGTCTTTATAACCAAATACTTATTTTTATTCCTGTAAATTTTTCTTTCTCATGGAGACGAGAACATGTTTTTGCTACTAGATGGTGAAATTGTTGTTATAAAAGAGTAACAGTAATTGTGTCCATGTGATTATTTACAGTGTTTACCCATTTGTGCTTTTTCTTTGCAAATTGCAGCTACATCTTTGATCTGTTTGCAGAGGCTCAAATAACATTCCAGACCAAATCCTCACTCTTGGAGTCGCTAGAGCAGATTTTACAGTTTCTTTCAGGCCGTAAGTGTAAATTTGTTAGTTGTTTCACTCAGACTGTTCTCTGTAATGTAAGTAACTGGAAGTTTGCATAGTTCGTGGAGAGGAGGAGAAAGGCTTCTTTGTTTAGATTTAAATATTAAAGCTTTTAAAAGCTAAAATCTGACCCTGAGTACCTGTGTCTTTTTATTAAGACTTGCTGCGAGGTGCTCTGCTGGGAAACACGTTTTATGTCTGTTTATGCAACAGAACTAGTTTTAAGAACCTCTTTGTGTCAAAACCTGAGTGCGTACCAACATATGTGCGTGCATACGTGCGCATAGGTAAAATGACTTTTGGACACAACACTATTTTTCTCCAAAACCAGAAGGATTGTGGGGTGGAGCTTGTTGACATTTTGCTGATGGCACTTATAGTGGCTTGAGTTCTTTCCTGGTCTTGGAGTTATGAGACAGGAATGTTGGGAATTGCATAATGTGGGGTTTTTTCCTTAATTTAGCAAGCTTCTCTTCTACTGTCTATCAGCATCTTGTTCTTAATTTGCCCTTCTGCAAAGAAAAATCTCCAACTTCTACATGTCCTAAGAAAATGATTTAGTTAGTTCTTACTAGCAGACCCTTCAGTAAAAGCATTGAAGAGAGCAAGCCCACTCCATGGAGACTAGAATGCAGACTGACGGTTCTGCAAGTGCATCCTTTCAGAACACATCTATCCTTCCTTTTTTTCCCCCAGCATCTTTCTCCTTTTAGGCTGTTTGCGCTCTGGCTTAACAGGTGCATCTGTTTATCGTTTCTGTGGTCAAATTCTCATCGTCAGTGTATTTCATACGTTCTTTTAACTGCTCCTCTGTAGTCACTGTTTTAGGCATACCAGAAGCTTGGAGGTGATTGTAAAGGGCTATTTATAGCTATAGCAAAGGTTAATTTTGTCTCTCTGCATAACGGGGTAGTTTGTTTTCTATTCTTTTTGTCATGAGACTAATATTAGTTGTGTGAGTTTTTGAAAAAGTAACCAAGCAGTTTAAGCATGCTTATCTTTGTTTTAATTACCTCCTTTCCAATTTATAATGTGGAGGAGCCTTAAGAAGTTTATGTAACTGTCTCAGATGACAGCTTCCCAGTGCGTCAGAGACATGAAACTTGTTTTGGAATGCCAGTTTTACATTTCTCCTTGCATCTTGAATAATGATGGAAAACTTGAAATAACTTACTTGTTTCAGATAATATTTTCAAGTCATTGTATTCAGAGCGGTGTGCTGTTTGGATAAGATATGGATGTATACAAATGGATGTATATTTGTGTTGTAAAAGTAATCATGCGTTATTCTGTCTAGGTACTGGGATATTTGTCAATACATCTGGATTGCATAAGCTCTCAGATATTATCCAGGTAAATAATTAACACTGCTTCTATATATGTCTGAAGGATAGAAGAGTTGGTTTAAAAAATGTGGAAAGACATTGGATCCATTTTATTCTTGACTCTATGTACACTTGTGCAGTGATGGAAGTCTACAGGTTTTTGAGGAGAAAGCTGCTGCCTAATGGGATGGTCTGCTTTGATTTTTACCCGGGTTGTTCTTTTACAGTTTTGATGTCCCTTCTTGGAGATGCTCAATTTAAATTTGTCTGGTTTTAGCCTCCACCAGGTGGAGCTGGGTTATTGAGCTGTTTACTTTCTAGCAGCGATGTTTGGGAAAATGAGACCTTCTCATGAAATAACAGGACAAGCTAAGGAAAAAAAGCAAACAAAAGATAATTTAACTGTATTTTTTTCATTTAATTATTAAATTAAGGGATCTGGAAAATAAAAATCTTTTTAGTGCCACAGGAACTGAATCTGACACTTGTGGGTATCCATATGGTGCTGTCAGTCCTCTCCCTGTTGTGCACTTGCAAAACATTGATTATGAAAAACCTGGGCCCCATAAAATTAGAAGGCACAGGGGGGCCAGTGGCCCGAAATTCAATTTCTAGCTTCCCTCTGAAGTTGACCAAAGCTCTAACATTCTTGAGTGATACTCAAAAAGAGGGTAATATTTGGACAGCTTAAAGTTCAAACAAAATAGCGTCTTAGCAGTGGTGTTACATATTAGAACATCTGCTGATGCTTGGGATTAAGTTCACTATGCTCCCAGAATTTGGTGATTTCAGAGCATCATCTTGGCCTGAGTTACTGGGCGTTAGGTTGAATTAGACCTTTTCCTGACAGTGAAATAAGACCTTTACTTCCCAAATACTTGTGGGTTTTTATGGATCAAAAAGATCTTTTTCCCCCATCTTTAGTAGGTGGGTGATAATAATGATGACATTTTAATGTGTGTTAATCATTGCTTTTCTGTCTTGGTTTAATGATTTTACACCCACCCACCCCACCCCC
>NW_008795687.1:84328-110387 GCF_000699145.1 Aptenodytes forsteri | reverse complement strand
CCCCCCCCCCACCCCCCCCCACCATAATCCATCCACTGATGCAAGAAATTCCATGACGTTAAAGTCTGTTGTGGCTGACAATGTTCAGTCTCTTTGTAGTTCTCTGGTTTTGTTCTACTCGCTGGTAGCCTGCCTAACAGGTTAGCTGTCAGGCTTTTGCAGAAATCCTTGACATCATAGATCTTTCTTCTGGAAAATATGCTGCTTACAAGTGTAATCTATGTTTATAGGAAGCACAGGAGTGTCAAAAAAGGTGACAAAATAACGGAAACACAAGCAGGAGGAGAGTAAAATCTATGTAAGAGCAAAAATGAGGAAGAACACGGCAATTGATTTAATCTGAAAAGTGAATTACTTCTGTGTCCAGCTCTGCATTTGGCAGCAGCAAATGAACTCTTTTTCCTTCCTCAATATTCTTGCTTATTTCCAGAACACGTATTAGACGACTTGTAATGAAATTCTTTTCTGTCTGGGTGTGGTACTGACTATGTACTTCAGTTTTCCCTCTTTGCTGAAGGATTTATAACATTCCCACTTACGTTTCCCTTTACCTGAGATTATTACTGTTTATAGGTTTTAGTGTCCCTTTTAAGTAAACTAGGAGGGATTAAATCATCTAGATTTGAATTTAGCCATGTTCTCTAAAAGTCCTATCCCGAGTCTTGGATTTTACTTATTTATTTTGAATGACACGGCTCAGGTCTATTTTGTCATATGTACCAAAATCTACTAACAGCATTCAGTTTGCCTTCCTGCTGACTGCTAGAAAATCTTACAAAGAAGTGTGAATTGTTCAGTATCGTTGCTTTTCACCTAAGGATTTACTTGCTATCTTAGCTTATTTGTGAATCCTCCTCTTCTAGAATTGGAATTTAATGGAAAAGCATAATCTTTTGTAATTTAAAATTTTCCTAAAAAACATTATTAGATGCTTGTAGGAGAACAGTCAGCTCAAGTTAACACAGTAATTCCTATAGATGATTCATTTTTCATACTTAATAAGACTTTCTGTGCTTACTTTGTCTAGCAGTAGTGTATGAAGTCATGTTGCACCTGTTACGCTGGTGGAGAGCAGCATACATGTCCAAAAGGACACCACAGAATAACACCCCCTGTAAAACTAAAAATGAAGAAATGTATTCAAACTTTGCAGACCTGCGTGATAAAGACAAGTTATCTAGCTGTATTTTGAACGGTCCTGGTAGGTCTGCAATACTGAACTCGTCGAACGCATGGATGTTTGTGAGGGTGTAGTCGCAGTGGCATACACAGTATTTCATTTTTATAGCGATGGTTCAGTAAACCTATATGTATGTTCTGATACAGTAGTAGAGATTTGTGTACACGGATACCAAAATGATGTGTACGGGAAGGTGAGTGTCACTGTTCTTCTGTGGGGCAGGTGAGGTATGCTTAATTTAAATTAGTTTCCCAGGGTTTCAAAGCTGAGAGATGAGAAGATTCAGAAGTAGAAGCCAGGTCTCCTGATCCCGGTGACCGGAGCCCACAGATTAGTGCGTGCTACAGGACTGGGGATAGTTCTCTGGGTGTGCTCTTTTAGCCTGTGGATAGATGAAAGGTGATTTGAATTGGAAGAGCAGTCTTTTGCTGAAAGCTAAGATCCCTTTGCTGCTGCTGCCGCTGAGGACATACATGTGGACAGTTACTGCAAATCATCTGCCACGTGATAGTTTTACCCTGAGATATTTTTAAGTAGGACCGTGTCACAGAGTCTTTGTTGGTTAAACACAGTGCTTTCTTGTTACAGAGCCTTGGCTTCAAGACCTAATTTATAACCAGCTTGTTTTTATTAATGATACATTTTTTTCTGCCTTTTAGAAGAACACTTACTAAAATCTGTTTTGTATACCCTATCTTTGGCTATTTTTCAGAAGTTAGTATTTCCAGGAATTGTACTTTTTTTGACTGGCGGAGAACATCTTGTTGCAACTAGCTGATATTCTTATGAGCTTGGATAATTCCTTTTAAACGTCTGAAGAAATTTTGTTTAGAAAAATTAACAGAAGTTATAAATATTTGAGAACCACAGCTGTTTGCATTGAAGTTGCACTGGAATGCCATATGTTTGAAAGAGCATCACCCTTAGTCATAAGACTTCACATACAGGAAAGGGGAAGAAGCATAACTCTGTGCAGAAGAGTTAATAGAAGCTTTTAATTTAATATACGGACAACTAGATATGATTACAACTTGATTTTTTTTTTTTTCTAAGCAGAGTATTATGAGTGTAGGGTATCATGGCTGAAATTGTAAACTAAGGGAATTCAAAAAGTTCTTTTACACTAAGTTGTGACTCTGTGATCTCATGAACGTGTAGTGTGTTTGTGTTTATCCACAGCCAGAAGTCAGGAACAGTGTGGATAATAATACTGTCATTTGTATAGTTTGAATATATTTATGTACTGGCTTGCATTTTTTGGAACAATGAGAAAGCCATGTGGTTAGCAGGAATTTTCTGTAAAAAATGTATTTATTCAAGATTCTCTGGCTTTATTTAATAACAGGAGCAAGGAGATGCATTTAAGGTTATCACAGCAGTAAATTCTGTGGAGATACTTCTCAGTGCAAGGGTACATTAGGGGATTTTGCTGGAAACAGTTGTTAAATCTTTCCATTTGTTTACATCCATTTTCCAGACAGTATTCAACATCGATCCTCCAGAAGGCACAACAGGTTTCATGCCACATCAGTCAATATCTAAATATTAAAAGGTATGGGATGCTTTGTGTTCTACATTTTTCCTCGCTGGCACTTAATATTTGTGCTTAGTGTATCCAAGACTCAGAAGAATGTGGATAGTATAGCAAATGATGATGTTGATTACAGGGAGCATATGTAAGTTCTTCCAGGGGGGGGGGAAACCAACAAAACCAAAAAAAAACCCAAACCACAAAAAAAACACCAAAGGACCTGTGGTTAGTTTAGGTTCCAAGGAAAAAGAGGAGCTAAACAGTAATTTTTAAAGAAACTAAAATGAAATTAGGGAAGTGCAGCAAATGTGAATTACTCAAAACTTTGATACTGCATATTATGCAAGAATTGATGTGTTCTTCCAATAATCTGTTCTCTTGACTTTAGTTTAGCCTACTACCAAGCAAGTATAGTGAAGCCACTCCCCCCTCCCCAAGAAGTCCTTATAATTTATTTAGAGTTTGGGACTTATGGGCTGTGATGCTATAATGAATTTTAGGAACAGATCTTTTTTTAGATAAAAGGTAACTCTCATATTAAGTTTAAGACTTGATACTATTTTTGTTGTCAAATGAAGCAAGTCTTTCTAATGCAATATTTTTTTTTTTTCCTAGTCTGCATGTTTTATTCTGGTGGACAATACCCAAATAATTGGGTTCTTTGTCTCTGCTCAGGGCAGCCCATGAAAAGCTGCTCCCACAAACTGATTCAAAATGGCTGGTTAAATGGTGATATGCTTCTTTGCTCCTTGTTAGATACGTTATGAAAGACTGGAAACAAAATAGGAAAGACAGGAAATAATATGACCTTACTAACACTATAAAAGTGACACTAATTATGTTAATTACCCTTAATATGGACTAGCTTTTTTGAGGGATGAAGAACAAGTTCATTCCTGTAGCCATCTCTAGAAATGTTTCTGTTATTTTCCTTCAGGTACATATTCATCTGGATAACAGTAATCAGAAGAAGAAACAAAGGACAGATCTCTGGAATTCATCGTCTGCAAAAAAACAAGGTACAGGACTCTGTCTTGGGAAGGCTCATGCAAAAGCTGAATTGAAAACTACTCAACTGCTCCTTTCTGATTCAAATAAGAGAAAACAATTGAAGACTTCCCCGTCTGCATTACTTCACATCTGTGAACAGGGAGTCCTCTGGCAAATTTTGGAATGTCATTGTAGGATTTTGAGTGAAACACCACCTATGTTATCTTAAATGTTAAAAATGACTCTGAGGAATAAAGGGCTGAACAGAATAACTCAATGAGGGCACGCTCCGGATCTGTCTGTATGCAAAAAATTTTTTAAACCCAAATGGCATCGTAGTGTTCCTCATAGAGCTGGAAAGTCTTAAGTGCGTGATTAGTATGCCTTGTTGCCATGGCCCAAGTTAAAACCATCAGTAGATGTGGGATTGGGAAAGACTTTTTTCCTCCACTCAGTTAGCAGAGAACCAGTGGGTGGTTTGGCTGTAGGGTTTTTTTTGGTCGTTTTCTGTAAGATGAAGAGACTTGGAGCATTAGTGTTGCCCCAGGGCTCTCTTTCTCTAGAACAGGGTAGGTTTTTAAGGCTTTGGGACTTTAAGTTTGAAGAATTCTAGGATTCTTTGAGGGTGTTCCTTTGCAGTTTTATGTGTCCAAGTACAGCTCCATTGTGGATACAATGAGTGGAGGAGGTGCTTTTCAGCTTTATAGTTACTTCTAAAGGGGAGGTGACATAAGCAATCTCAATATAAAACGTTCTTGTACCAGTGCTGCTTTGTGCGCTGCTGGAGTTCTTCTAGTGCAATTATTCCAGTGAAAGAAAATCATCTCCATTATGGAATGGTTGCTTGTATTGGTGTACAGGAAATCTTCAGACCAGCCCAAGAATGGGAAATCCTCCTTCAGGATTGACGTTGAGGTTTATGAAATGTTCTGTTAGCCTTGTATCAGTTACATTTCTCGGTATAACTGTGTTGTGTTAAACACAAAGTTGGTGTTGCTAAGGCTGTAACTACTTTTTACAAGAAGGAGATTCATGTATAGATATGATACTGAAAATGTGTGCCAAAGGTATTATAAGAGTAAATTCCGTGAAAGTTCTTAGTCTCCGTTGAAATTACTGATATATAATGGAGGAGTGATAATTGGTTGGCTCATTCTGAAGCTCTGTAGTGACGGTTCATGTGATGTGCCAGAGAAATAACACCTGAGAATGTGAATTCTTAGCCAGAAAATGCCATGACAGGTAACAGCCTCAGGGCACTGTTATCTTCTCTGAGATACAACCTTTTCTGAGCAACTTCCTAAGTTCCTCAGGGCATGTTGTCACTTCTTGATAGTTTCAGCCTCAACTATACTTTTCAGTCCTCCTTGTTCAACTGAGATTTCTCCCTCTCCTTGTCTCTCTCCTCCCACCTATTTTGTTCCTTATGCTCTGCAGAGCTTGGTATCTGGAACTACCTCAATATAACCATGCTTCAAAACAACATATTTACAAGAAAAGAAACTTGGCTTCTGAATCAAAGGCTTATCCTAAGGCTCCTATAAAGCAGCACCAAGCTTGGCTTTGTTGGACTTCACCATTCATTCTTTCTGATGGTTTTATTTATTTTTTAATAAATACAGTTAGGTGGAAAACAAAATATTTTCTGATTAGAGAAGACAGATGCAGATCCCTTTACCTAAGCCTTCTCAATAGAATACTTTCCAGGATCTTTGTTAAATACCTTGCCTCATAACTATCTACTTAATTACTCAGTTAAATGCTCTTGAGAATGTAAGTATTTGTTTCACAGAAATCCTTTTGTTAAGGACAAAAGTAACATTTTTTCAAAGAATGAGTTTCCACGAATTTAGTGGTTTTGCACATAATGTAAGTATTTGTTTCACAGAATGCCTTTTGTTAAGGACAAAAGTAACATTTTTTCAAAGAATGAGTTTCCACGAATTTAGTGGTTTTGCACATAACGACCCCTTAAGTGTTTCCACAAAGTAAGTTCTGTTCTGTTCCTGAACAGAAGCATGCTGTTTGGTAATCTGCAAGTTTTGTTTTCCTGAGATATTGCTCAACTGGAGTTTGAAGTTACAGGAATAATTCTAAGTAGATTTTGTTAAATATAGAAATGCTTTAGGTTTATTGCATATTTTGGAGGATTTATACACAAAAGCAATACAAAGCAGTCACAGAATCTTTCTGTGATTTAGTAGACACATACTGATATATTTCTTTTCAAATAAAAACAGTATTTGCAAGTACCTGTGCAACAGACCAGCAATTTGTTGAGACTTGCACTATGTGCAAACCTAGCAGAGGCCAGACAAGACGGATCAAGTCTCCAGTTTCCTGTAGTGGTATAGCAGATTGTTTAGAAATAATGCAAAGCTTTTAAGCATAGCTGTTTTCAAAGGATTTTGTGGAAATTATTCACTCGAGCGTAATTCTCTACAAACTGTAATTGGTGAGAAGTGGCATAGCTTGGGATAACTGAGGAGATTACTGCCCTAGCTATCTGTTCCGTGCGCGGGTGCCACTTAACAAACGCAATATTGAACTGTTGCAGTTTTACATTAAGATAAAATGCTCTTGCTCTTGGTTTGCTCTAAATCACCATGTTGTAAACTATTAGCAAACCATTTCTCCATAGATTAGCTGTCCTTGTACCAGGAATGGAAAAAGCTGCTGCAGAGATCTACTCTGTGTAACATCCAACAGTTCCTGCTGGTGAATGGGACCTTTAAAATGGATCTAATGTTGTTAAGCTTAAAGACATAATTGCAGAAACCAGGCTAAAAATGTACTACAATTCCAGCTTCTCCAAGAACTGGGCAACCGGTGCCCGGCAGTCGTCCTGCAGAGTTAGAGAAGTATATTTCAAACTGAGCATTGGCGAGGCAAATGTGAGTTGTTGGTGTTTTCTCTTCTAGGCCATCCCATATCAGCACAGTTTGCTTTTATGCTGGGATTTCTTAGGCTCCTGACATAAGTGACTTTGCTCTTGTCTGTAGATACTTACTGGCCTGTCCATATACAGATCCTAACTGTAATTTGCACCAATTCTTAGTGTGAATTAAAGAGATACAGAATTTGCTAAATTTTGGAATGTAATTCTTCTAAAATCTGGACACTGTCTGGATGGATTTGCCCAAATGAGATGAAGAGATAAAACTTTAGCTTAAAATAAATGTTCTCTTGTAATTCTAAGCAGTAAGTGACTCACTGGGCACATATTACTGGGGATTTCCTGAAACTGTCAGCTCCTTTTGGAAATACAGTCTTTGAATGAAGTGTGTACATTTAAAAGACATCCACATGATATGTGGATGCTAGGATTTTTTTTTTTACTGAAACTAATCATGCAAAACAGAATCAGAAACAAAATCTAATGTTTCATTTGGCTGGTCTTGTTCTTGACATAGATGATTGTTTCATTCCCTTGTTCCTTTGACTGTCTCTGAAAAGCTGATGCAAAGTTTTCAGCAAGACTACCAATGGTACAACTATAAGCTGAGCGATGAAAGAAGTGACTAGTGTGATCTATCCATTTTTCTTTATATCCTTTCTGTTGATAATTCATAGTATGCCAGATTTTCAGTGTCACGCACGTTGTATATCCACTTCCCACAAAAGATTTGAGCAGAAGTTGAAAGGTTTGGCAGTTGACTGTGGGGAAAATGGAAAGTTTAGGTGAAAGGTTTATAGCCATTGGAAATTCCTGATGGAGAAGGGGTTCTTCAGTTTTCAAGCAAGAGCCGGGGGGAGGTTTTTTATTTTTTTTTTTTTTGGTGTTTTTTTTTTTTTTTTTTTTTTTTTTTTTTTTTTTTTTTAGTAACTTCAGTCGTTTGTCCTTCATCCCAGTATTCTGCAGTTCTTCTACCATGCTTCCCCTTCCAGTTGTCCTTGACAGCAGGAAGTGAATCAGTGGCTGGAGGACTGAGTAGTTTTATCTGCTCAATCTGCCTGTTACTTGCCGACAAAAAGATCTGATGCTCTGTCTTTTCTATAACCATCTTTTGACTAAAAGTATGATCTACTTAAGGTGCGAGGGAGCAATGACCTTTTAAACTACATTTTGAACGGGCATAGTAATTAAATCTGGGAAGGAGCAAGGCAGAACATACCATACATCTGGAATTTTAGCTTCAGATGCTGGCCATTTGACTTTCAGAAGTTCAGATGCAATGTGCTATATGCTAGTCATATTCTAATTTTTCCACTTACAGACTTGCTTCTTAGTGTTTTCTCTTTATTTGATACAGGAAAGACCTTAAGCTATTGGTGTTTCAGCCCCGGATACAGCATGCATGAGCTTGTTCGACAGGGAGTCAGGACAATTATCCTTACTAGTGGGACTCTCTCCCCCCTGTCATCATTTACAATGGAAATGCAGATGTAAGTACCTATATGTGTGAACAGTACCGTTACTCAAAATTCACAATCTGCTCTCGTGATTTTAGGTTTTATCTCAGGATTTTTGAGTGCTCTGGACTGGTAGCCCATAGGGAGTCATATAATGAGTATGACTGGGATCTTACTTTTGTGTTTCTTTAGCCCTTTTCCTGTTTGCTTGGAGAATCCTCATGTTATCGATAAACACCAGCTCTGGGTTGGGATCATTCCTAAGGGACCTGATGGAGCTGTGCTTACTTCTACCTATGAAAGAAGGTAATGAACTTCCAGGTGGAATTCTGCTTTGAAGTCTTGGGTTCCGACATTTTGGGTTCTGCTTACAGGAGGGCGCTGGTGAAATAAGCGATCTCTCTAGTTCTTGGATAAACACCACCGTGTGCTGAATAACAACACCCTTTAACCACTACTGTTGAAAATTTAGAACTAGAGGGCTGGGATCAAATGCCAGGGCACTGAGAGCACTGACAGTCCTTAATGGCCCTGACCAGCCTCAGCTGGGACCTCCACCCACAACCATCGCCCAGGAGCTCCACTTAAGGTCTGGCATAGGCCTTCAGTCACTGCCCAAGCTGTAGGAGTACCTGTCTCCAGCTCTATCGTAACCACGCCTGGCCACAGACCTTGTTGATCTGACCCTGACCTACTGATTGACTTCCCGGTTTGACCTCGGACCTGCCTGTCCCTATGGACCCGCCTCGCCATCCCTGGACTGTGACACCCCTTACTGTCACTGGACCTGCTCCTGGTTTACTGACTTGCATTCCTGGCTTGACCTTGGACCTTCCCCATCACCATGACTTTGCCTGATGATCAGGACTAGTGATTGAGCCCGGCTACCGCATCAGAGTCTTTCCTGCTTGCCTTGCTCTGTTAGTGTGGGTCTGGCTGGCAAGACCCCTGCCCTGCATGCCTTCATACCATGCTCAGGTACCACCTCCCTGTCCCTTAGAGCAGTCCACCCTCACTGACACAGAGCCTCATCCTAAATTTCTTTGCTGAAGGCTTAATTGATTTGGAACACGACTGGCCTTTGCAACAACTATTTTTATATTTAAAGCTTGTCACCATGACCATGGCTCTCTTTTACCTCTGCATTGCCTTCTTAAGGAAAATGTATCCAAATATTTGTCAAGCTTTTCATCATAACTTTTCTTGCTTTTCTCTGGTCTTTCATCATTTTGCCTGTGTCTTTCTGTCCTTCAGAGTAGACAGTGCTTCTGCTGCAGCTTCTGCTGCCAACAGAATATACTGCCAGCAAGGAAGGCCAAAACTTGATTTCGCTGTATATTGACTTCTGTTGTGCAATATGATAGTCTCATTGGCATCTCTGCATATAATTTTAAAAGGCAGTTTCATGCTTTGGTGCACATGGCAGAAGGTTCTGTGCTTGCCAGTTCTCTGAAGTTACTAAAGAGTGGCGTCGCATTGGTGCTAGTACTGTGTCTAGGGATGTAATTCTTCTGTAGTATTTGAGGAGCAGTTCCTTGTGCATGATGCGCGTATTCTTCCATTTAACTTTCTTCATGTAGGACACACGTTTTTATGTGTTGGCACGTTCTTAAATCTATTTCAATTTCAACACTTTAGACAAACCTCTGGCTGAGAATTCTGTAATTTAACCTGCTGCGGGCCTGACTTACTCTTTTTCAGCAGAAAATACAGGAAAATAAAAAAATAGATCTCAAAGAGCTTTTAGTGAAAAAAAGGGAAAAATGCCAGATGTTCCACAGAACTGGAAAGGGACTCAGCAATTGTAACTGATTTTTACAGAGAAGTAGTAGTCTGGAAAACCCTCAGACTGTATTTTTCATTTTCAGAAGCTTAGTGTGCCGTTTCAGTGTATTTTGTTGAAGATACTGTCTTTTGAAGGGGGACGGTTGGGGATTCCCCCTCCTAAGGCCTAGAACACTCTTTTTTTTTTTTTTTTTTTGAAGGAAGGGAATTCACAGTGGTTGCTGTGTTTTGACAGCGTCTGTGTGGTGATAAGGTTTTTTTCCCTTGCGTATGTAAGTTTCCTGGGAAAACATTATGCAAAACTACAGGGCACTAAAAAGGAAAGAAACATAAAGGCGTGCGAGAACAGTCAGGGCTGGAAGAAACAGCTAAATACTGCTCATTGTAGAGCAGTACTTTTTCAGTCAAAGCAAAAGTAATTTACTTGGCTTATGCCACGAGTAAATAATAACCATAGTAACCAAATTCACCTTTTCTGCCCCTGCAGCCTCACCACACCTAATTCATCAATAATTATTTTAAATAGTTGTCATGTTAGTCAGGCTTGGCAGCATCTGCAGATTTTTCTGACAGAACTATCACCCTTAAATTGTTAGTATTAATCATAAAACTCATATGGCTGCCCATTTCCGCTTGTTACATTTTGATAATATTGAAGCTTAGATCGTCTTCAGTGCTAATAATAAGAATATTTAACAGTAATGTGTAGTCAAGGTATTACTGATTTTGTGTCCTTGGTGTGGGTGCTTGCCACAGGAAGGAGAGCAATTGGGAGTATGGATATGCTATTTTAGATGAATATCAGAGGAAGTCAATATGTATGAAAAACATAAAAAAGGAAATACAATGATGTTACTTGATTTTTCTTCTTTGTAGGTTTTCAGAGGATTATTTATCTTCTTTGGGGAAAACAATTGGTAAGTGAAGTGTGAGGATTTCGGAAATGGGTAGTTACACAGGATTTTTAGAAATCTCCTAGAAGGAGAAATACTAAAGACGACATAATAAGACAGAGAAAGGTAAGGGATCGCATTGCATATCTGAATGCTGTCTGGTTTTGTATGCTTCTGTTTGCTCAGGCAGCTGGCTTCTGTAATTGCATACAAAAATGAGTTTGAGTCCTTGGTTTAATACTTCCGAGGTAGGAGTTCATTTTTTATTGTCAGGTGTTTGTGATTGGGTCAAAAATGTGGTTCCTAAACAGCGTCAGAAAGTGGTGCAAACTAGAAAATCAACGCGTGGAGACGATGCAGCCAAGAATCGTTTGCAGAGCAATTAAGGGTCACAAGAAGTCAATGCAATTTCTTGTGATACTCTTAAAGGCACTGTGTCAAGCCTGCCTTAAGTCAGCATTTATTGTTTTGGTAATGTTTTACAAATATAATAGAACTACAAAATTTTAACACATGAGGACAGAGTAAAACTAGAAAATCAACGCGTGGAGACGATGCAGCCAAGAATCGTTTGCAGAGCAATTAAGGGTCACAAGAAGTCAATGCAATTTCTTGTGATACTCTTAAAGGCACTGTGTCAAGCCTGCCTTAAGTCAGCATTTATTGTTTTGGTAATGTTTTACAAATATAATAGAACTACAAAATTTTAACACATGAGGACAGAGTAAAAGAAGAGCATTTGTGTAGCTTGGCTAAGATCTGATTGAAAGGAATCTGTTAAATCTAGAAGTGTTTGAAGGAAATGGAGGAGAGTGCTCTGAGGTGTTCAGCTTGGCCTAAAAGGTAAAATTAAGAAAATGTTTTCACAAAATACCAGATTAATGTTTTTTCAATAAAGTGTATACTATTTGACTAGAAAACTCTCAAAAGCAATCTTGTGGTACCTCATCCATTGCTTTGAATGTTTAGTGGACAAAGAGTGGTGAAAATGATCTAAAAATAGATCCTACTGTCACAAGGGAAAATATGGCAGATGATGATGTATCTCTTTCATCTATAGTGTTTGGTGTAGCTCATAATATCTTTTATCCTGTTAACACTACATGTTAGAAAGCTAGTTAGGCGTCTGTATTAAAGTTTATTCCTTGACGAAAGGTAAGGGATCATGATGTAAAAAAAAAAAACCCCCAAAAAACCCCCAAAAAACCAACCAAACAACTCCTAATGCACGAACATTCGTGTCAAGAAAGCAGAAAAGATTTTGGAAGGAACCCATGCTGTTAGTTTATATTTTCCTCTGCGGTCCGTGTACTCCATCCCAGGATGAAAATGCCCTCAGCTCTACACTCGCCTGTCTCGTTGCAGGTAACCTTGTGCGAGTTGTACCGCATGGACTGTTGGTGTTCTTCCCATCGTATCCTGTCATGGATAAGAGCCTGGAATATTGGAGAGTATGTTAGTTGCTCTGCCTTTATTAGGTGGTTTGGTTACGCACGTCAGACAGTTTGTAGTTATGCTATCTAACCATGCTCATTAAAAATTCTTTGTTAATAAGTAAATTATAAAATCTGGAAAGTAAAAACCCAGGTCAAGCTGCTTTTATTTTCATCACAATACACTGAAATGCAGTGTTGTAGAAACCAAACTCAGAGGAATCTTAATACATTATCTCATCTGATCTGATCTCAAAGTTCATTTAATTTCACCAGACTTCTCTTTATTAAACCTCTGAATTATAGTTGGTCTAAGTGTTTCAACTCTTAGGGAAAAAAACCCAATGTGAGCATTTCTCTTTTTATTTTTAATTCGTAACTGTTGCAACTGTAACTTTTGTAACTGCTGTGCTCGTGACTTGAGTGTCCCTGGTGAGACTCGGTAGAACAGTTCTATTTTAAATGCTCCTCCTCCTTAAAAGTGAATGCTGGGCCAGAGGTGGATGTTGGGAACTTGCAAGTTGGAAGGAAAAGAAACAGATCTCCCATCTGCGTAGTGTCTGAGTTGCACCAACTGCAAGGAGTCACCGTTAGTGTTAGGATTGCATGTTTCTGCTTCCATCTCTTCCTACGTTTGGCAAGAGAGGAACAGACCGTGTTGGGGAAATCTGTGGTGACCGCTCCTGAGCATTTCCTTTCTCATGGGCGCTTCTGGTGCGTGCTTACTTTCACATGGCCATTTCTGATATGTTCATAATCTGTTTAACAGGAGCATGATTTTGCTAAAAGAATAGAAGAAGTGAAGCCAATGTTTGTGGAACCCAGGAACAAAGGAAGCTTTGCAGAGGTTGATTATTTGCATTACATACCTGTAACATTTTCAGAAACTGTTTTTAAGTTTAACTACCTTCTCTAAGATGTGTTTGGGTGTGAAAACACATTTTATCCTAGGATAAAATTAAAACTCTGAGTGCTTCTTTGAAGTATAGTTCTGTGCATCCTTCCTTTACTCTTTTGGCCGGTTGTGCAGGGTACACTCTTCATTTGAAATCCAGTGATGTAACAGCGGCTAACATACACATGTACCGAGTAATCGAGATGGTAGAAAGCTGTCACTTCAATAGTCAGCATCTTTTAATGTTTGGCGGGACATTTTCTCCCAGCTTGTCATGCTTTGGGTGTTAAGGAATTGTGCAGTGTCATCTTGTTTATTTATAGCAGCTCTGTTTACTTCTTAGAGTAAATTATATCCTTGAATTGCTTTCCTGGTTTGCCTATTTTACTCAAGGATCTGCAGAAACACAGGACAGTCCATGTTTTACCTTCTCATCAGAAGTATCTGACATTAATCTTTTATGCTTACCCAGATGTATTCTAGATTTCACAGTAATGTAAGGATTTTGCTAAGCAAATGGCTTCTCGCATTTGCAATTAGTAAAAGTAATGAAAATTATACTAAGCCAAATTAATCACATTTTAGATCTTAGTGTACAAGTCAAATTTAGCTAGAACAGCTTTCTACTTATGCGTATGCAAAGGATAATACCATTCCTGCTCTTGCTTAAACTAGTTTATCTTTTAGGTAATGGATGCCTACTATGACAAAGTTGTCTGCCCTAAGTCCAACGGTGCTGCTTTTTTGGCAGTGTGTCGGGGGAAGGTAATGTAACTGAGAACTTGTTTTATCTGAGATCAGATTATATAGCTGATGGAAAAACATCATTCTCGATTTCAGTACATTTCTGTTATTTGACTGTAATTATATGTGGAGGAGACCCAAGAGAAGTAAGATGCCCTGAAGCCTTTTCAAAATTATGTCAAGTTTACATATGCCTCATTCCTGTTTTTATTAAAGGGATACACCTTTGAGTTCTTCATAGGGGATAAGCATCACACATATTTCCTGTTGGCTGCTCACCAAAACCTCAACCCATTAGATGAGAACAACAGCTTTGGAGGAGAACTAAAAGAAACATTTGTAGTCAAACATGTTAGAACAACGCTGCTGAAAACCCAAAATATTGCTTAGCTTTAAAAAATTTGCATTAACTTCAAGTCCTCTGGACACATTTGATGGCCTTTCATCTGCATTTTCCAGTGCTGATGATAAATTGATTTATGATATCGGTGGAAATATTTGCAAAATCGTAAATTAATCCTAGGGCCTTTTTGCTGCTGCTTACTGCCTACAAAGAGAAGATTCAGCTTCTTCTGAACCTTCAGTCCTGCTCTCCAAAGCAGCTGTTCGATCAATGAAGGCATAGCTCTTTTTGGGTGGGACTCTCGATTGAATATGCCTGTCCTTCCAACAATAGCGTATTACCCTGAGAGGAAGAGACTCTGTGGAGAGATCATGCTTTGCAGTAACACACAATTGAAGGATAGACTGTTTAGTTTATTGTAGTCACAGGGTTAACAGTATGACTGCAAAATTGGAATTATTTGAGAAGATAAACCAAGAGAGACATGTTGTCAAAAGCTCTAAAACTAGCTCCCTTCTCAGCTGTCACTGCAAGATTCCCTCCCAGGTTGTTGCTCAGCTTTTACATTGGCAGTAGGTTCTAGCAAGCTTTTTGTGTTCTCTGTTCCCTGAAAGAAACTTTAAAAACCAGTTCTTTTTATAAAGAGGAGATTCTGTCCCAGTTGCTCTGGTTCTTCTACTAGCTGTATCTAGGCCTGGGGTGTCTTTAAAAGTTCACAGGAATTTTCTTTCCTGTTTTGAGGGGGTGAAGGGCAGGTTTGGGTTTTGGTTTGTTTTTTTTTAATTAGTTTTTTTAATTAGGGGATTTTTTCTTGTTATCTAAGGTTGGTCTTCTCATGCTTTTATTAGCCTGAGGGGTTTCCTTTGTGCCCAGGATAAAATGTCCATAAATACAACTATCCAATTGCTAGCTCCAGGTGGATTACAGTGCATGTTGTGATTGCTGCTCTTAGTGGCAGTGCTGGCTTAAGCTGAGTAGAGTTGGTCATCCCACCTGCCCGTCCATCCCTGATGTTATATTCCATCACAGCTGCTTGTGCGGCATGGTAAATGCGATTGGAGAATGGATTCAGCTGAAAAACAAACCAACTTCCCCCCCTGAATTATTTTTCCAGTCTGTTCAACTCTGATTTTGTTCATTTCACAAAGTGATTTGCCAGCACAGCACGGGACGTGAGCACGTAGGGGGGGATGAGCGACAAATATTTGAACCGATGTAAGCAGCACAGCTGGTGGATATGACACTATAGTCTGGTGGATTCTGAGCAGATTTCTGGTAGCATTCCATTATTGCTTTGAAATTATTCTGTTCATTTTTAGTATCAGAGAAGTTTGCTATGTTCTTATCATGTCTTGTTAACAATTCAGGGTATGGAAGGTTTAAAGAGAAGTATTGACTGACATTTTGTGCCATATCATTCATATCTTTGAATACAGCTGTTCTGCTTATCCAGGAATAAGACACGTGCATTAATGGTGCTGGCTGAGGTATGCTTTGTCAGGGCCTCCTAGAGGAAAAAGCTAAGTTTAAAGTCCCGGTAATAAAAGCAAAAAATCTAGTTGAAACTATTCATAACGTATTCATAAACTACACTTGGCTTGGGATTTAATTTAATGGAGAAAAAAGGCCAATAACTGCTGAATTGCTCTGAAATATCGCTTCAAATCCTGTTGGTAATGGAAAACACTCTCTCTTCAGGCCAGTGAAGGCTTGGACTTTGCAGACATAAATGGACGAGGCGTCATCATTACTGGGCTTCCGTTTCCTCCTCGTATGGAGCCCAGGGTTGTTTTAAAGATGCAGTTCCTGGATGAAATGAGAAGAAGTGGTGCAGGTGCACAGGTAATACTGGGCAACTTTTCACTGTTGGCTGTTTGCGGGTTCGTGTCATTGTTTCTCCCTCTTGTCCCTGTGGATTTTGGCTTTTGTTGTCCTCCCAGCCTCATGGGACCATGAATATCAAAAAGCCAAACAACCTTGGGAGTTTGTCACAAATAGTCACCTTTTTTTTTTTTTTTTTTTTAAACAATGTTAAGGGTTCCAAATTCTGTCTCCAGTGACACGGTCTCAATCAAATATAGGCTCAAAAAATGGTATAAAGTTTCAGTCAAAATCTCTGTATGCTTTGGGGATTTTTGTTTTGGTGGTTTGAGGGGTGGGTGTTTGGTTTTGGTTTTTTTGTTTTGTTTTGGGTTTGTTTTTTTTTTTCTCCTATTGCTTCAGGCATGAGAATGAATGACATTATAAATTTAGTTTATTGTCCTGCAGGATAGCTGTTAGGTCTTAAATAATATGGTGCGTCTATTGTACTACCAAGGCTGTCAGTGCATCATATACTAAATAGCTCCTCAAGCTGGATATTACTACTTGAGTTTTCTGTGCGCCATAAGTCAGGTGTGATATTCGAGTCAACCTGTATTTGGCTTTCCAAAGCTTTCAGAGATCTGTCAGATCTTGTTTGATACTTTTTTAATTTTTTTAGAAAGGAATAGTGACTGTACAGCACAGAGAATACGTTTTACCTGGTAAATAACGTTAATTCTTTCTCCCACCTATTGCAGTATTTATCTGGGCGTGAGTGGTACAGTCAGCAAGCTTCCCGGGCTGTTAATCAGGCTATCGGCAGGGTCATCAGACATCGCCAAGACTATGGTGCTATCTTCCTATGTGACCACAGGTGAAATCTTGGCTCTAGAACATAAAGATACATCAACATCTTTATATCCCAACACGGGTATTGGTATTTTGTATATGAATGTGCTGACGTTACTGTTTGGAGAAGGCCACAGTTCGTAAGTAATTAAATTATTTTATATAACAGGTTATAGAAGTATTGTACTACTTTAAGAAAGTAACTAGACTGTTATCTTCTGCTCCCAAAATATACTGTCTTGGAGCTGCAGAAAGAGATCAATGGTATTAATGCAAAATAAGCCACTTTGTTGGATTCATGTTCGTAATGCTACTGGAAATTACGTGATAATAACTTACGGTTTTGCATTTTCTCCATCTCTCATTTGAGAAGGTAGTCACCAACACTGCAGTTTTTTGAGAGAAGGGGGATGAAAATGGGGAAAGATTATATTGCTTGAAACAATAGAATATATATTAATATACTATATTAATGCTATATTACATTAATATCCATTAATATAATTAATATAATATGTATATAGTAGGCAACAAGAGTTTAACTGATAGCCTTCAATGCTGAGGCTCGGCTGGGGACAGTGAGAACACCACAGTTCAGTGCTACGGTTACTGTTGCGCAGTTAGAAATTTTATGGAGGAAAGATAAGAATTGGCTGATCGCATGGTACGTGGTATCAACAAAGCCCTTTTCTCCTGAGTGAAGACATCACCTCATTATATTTACTGCACTGTTTCGATCTTTTGTTGTCTTGCTGCTCTTCCCTTGTCCTTTTGGACCCTGATCTAGTGTTTGTTTAATTCATGTAGGCCAACCTGGCAAATAATTCTCTCTTTTTCCAATCCTGCACAGGTTCACAACTGGTGATGTAAGAGGCAAGCTGCCTTCATGGGTCCGCCCTTATGTGAATGTTTATGACAACTTTGGGCATGCAGTCAGAAGTGTCTCCCTCTTCTTCCGTGTTGCTCAAGAAATTGTAAGTGTCTTAACAATGAAATAAAATAAAAAAATATTTCTTGATCATTTTGGAAACTGGGAATACTAATCCAGGTGAGAGATGTGACAGAGTCACTTGCCTTGTCACTTCTCAACATTGGAAGCCTTACAGGAAAAGAGATAACGCCTCATCTTTCTCCAAGAGTGAGCTGGGACAGGATGTGTTGTCATGCTGTGCAACTCATTAGGTTAGGTCACAAAAATAACTTCTTTTTCCAGTCCCTCCTAAATAAACATAGCTTTCATTGGATGGTATGCAAGTACTGGAACTGATGTTAGCATCAAAAAGCTTTCTACCTCACCTTCAGGGGGAGGGTATGTGTGTGGAAGAATCAGTCAAACCCTTAAATTTAAATCGAAGCTGACTGGTATAAGGAGTGAGTCAAACCCATCAGTTATTATTACAGTTCACCACTGGGTCATCTTTACTAATATGGCTTCTCTCTTAGCATTAAGAAGCTCTTTTTCTCAGTAATAGTTCCCTGATTTAAAAAGTAACATTGTAAAAAGACTTTCTAATTGACTGGAGAAAGTCATAGCAAGAAATGGGCTAGAAGCCAGAGTGGGGAATTCTTTGTCCCCAAAATGGAGATTAAGATTAAAATGAACACTTAAGATTTCACATACAGACTTGGATGACTTCCTGGAACATGCTTTAGCCAAATAAAAGTTCAAAATAATAAGTTACAGATGGATGATACTGGACAACTTGATGATCTTTTCTGATCATAAATGAGAGCCTCATGATAACTAAGAACCACAACCCAGCGTGCTTTGCCAGAAGGAGCTGTGTTTCAGGAATAGCGTTAGCAATTGCACTTGCTGCTCTTCCCTTGTCCTTTTGGACCCTGATCTAGTGTTTGTTTAATTCATTTAGGCCAACCTGGCAAATAATTCTCTCTTTTTCCAATCCTACACAGGTTTACAACTGAGAAGTGAAGCAATTGTTCTTTAGCAGGGCCATGACCCTTTTTCTGCTACACAGGTCACTTAGTGCTAAGCCTGCTTACTACACTTAATCTGTGTCACTTCCTAGGTATTTGATCCCTTTTTTCAAAAGCACATAAATCCCGAATGCTTGACAATCTTGCTGTCAAGGGTTATTCGGGAAAAAGGATGTGTCTTTGGTTGTTGCTGGGATTTTTGGTTGCAAAGGAAGTGCAGTAGAAGAGTAGCTTTTGCTTACTGTAACATTTTGTAAACTGCTTGCAGATGCCCCCACCCCTGCCGCAATGCCCTTCTGGCTCTGCTGGTTCCCTAAGTGAAAGTGATACGTCACCATCTACTTCATCTGAGCAGATCCTCTCCCTGAAAAAAGCCAAAAACTTGGATGACCATGTTCCCAGTTTGAAGAGAAAAAGAAAAGGTAGGTTTGGGTCCTCACAGATATACTTTTTTGTTTTAAGCTGAACCAAAAAAGGAGGAGCAAGAGACTAGGAACTGGAATGGGAGAGAAAGAAGGAGAGCTCAAAGGCTGATGTAAAACTCTGATCAGAAGGGACATAGCTCGGCATTAGAAAATGGGGGAGACAGTTGCAACTACAGAGCAGAGAGGCAGGTGGGGCCTGAAAAGGTGTCCTGCAGAACAGGAGGAGTTTGGTGGGATATCATAGATAGTTTAAAAAATAAAACCTGGAAGTCTGTTTCTGACTAGCACTGACTTTCATATGTCCTTCTTCCATCCTGTTGTATAAATGACTCTGTAAGAGTAATCTGACTAAGAAAACAGAAGAGGGCATTGACCTTGGAACAAAACAGTATTTTAAAATTTGTGGTTAGCTAATACCAAAGAATAAAGTATTTCTCACGTCAGATATTCTTTCAGAATGTTCCACTCTAGATTGCTTGCTGTTTTGGAACAGAACAATGAAGTTGTTTTTAAAACTGTGGTTCCAAAACTGTTATGCCTGAGTGCGAGGGTGATTTCACATTACATCTAAGCCAGTGTGACTGCAGGTTGTCATTGAAGGGGATTAATTTGGCCACCACTTTTTTCTCCCTCAATTTCCAGCCATGCACTTATGCTCCTTCCCTTGATTTGAATCCATCTATTGTGCAACTGCAGAGCAAGCAGATGAGCTTGCTGAACCAATTTACCTTTCATCCATGTGACTGGTAGATCCATCTCAAAGGATGGGCTGGAATGTGTGACTGGAGGTAAAGGGAAGAAGCTGCATTGCCTCTTTTGATACGGATTTTCAGTTGTAACATCAAACTGCACCTGTAATGATAGTTTTGGCTAAAGAGTTTCTTGTACTGACTTTTTAATTTATAGTGTAATATACTTCCATTCTTCTCAAAAGAGTGACTTTTCTTAGTAACTGGCTGTTGAAGTAATTTCACAAAATAGTGGAAATATATTTTGAAGAGAATGCCTTTTAGAAGTAGCAAACTGATACTAATTTAACACTACCTACAACTCTTAAATTCTTATATTTAAACCCAAATATACCTGGATCCTGATTAGTGAGAATATGTGTTCTTGGGACCTGAGGGTGACTGTGTCTGATACCGTGAGAATTGTAGGCTTTAAAAAAAACTTGTTCTGTTTAAAAATAATAAAACGTATTTCATGCCAGAATCTCTTAAAAACAGGAACTCAGCTTTTGGGAAATCCATAAAGCTGAAGTAGTTAATCACAGACAACTGTTGCAGTAAGACTTTTTCCACTGATGCTAAGCCATTTTGAGGTTAAATATGACCATCGCTTAAGTAAAAGTTTGAGAGAAGTCCACCAGGTTGTGGTAACAAATGCTTGAGCAATTTTGGGAGAGATTAACCAAAGCAGTCTTCTTGCTAAGTCATATAGTGCAATTTTGCAAGATGTGAAAGGTTAAATACATCAACACATCTTTGTGGGTTGCTACGTAACGTTCTGAGGTCTTACTAAGTCAAAGAAAATGCAAGAGATAATGCGGGATGTTAATTTGTCATCTGTATTATGCTGTGATGCCAGTAAATGGAGATGGAGCATCCAGCCTATGCACGGAATATGAACAAGAGCTCGTCTCACCTAGAAGACAATGTATGGGGCTCTTGGATGCATTGGAGCGCAATGAGAAGAGCAGCGAAGATGCCGAGGAGGAAAGTGACTTGTCAGGAGAGGAAAAGGTAATGGCAATGGTGTAGCAAAATACTTGCTTATAAGTGAAAATTGTAGGCTGTAAAGCAAAATGAGTTTGGCATTGATTTCAGAGTACCTGTTCAACCCACTTTCAAGAAAAACTCGCTGTGATCGGCGCTGGTAACTGTAAGTTCTCATAATTTAGCTTAATCAAAGGGTTTCTTTGCCATGTTCAACTAGATGACCAACAGGTACAGACTTGTGCTGTGCTCCATAGCTGCTGACCGCAGAGATTTCTGGAAGTTAACTGTGCTCTCTGGAGAGCACAGAGCTCTCAAAGAAGAGGGGGGTAAATACACAGTTCCTCCTGGGTGGAATCTGTGTCAGCACTTGGTATGTGACCAGATACTGAGTTAAAAAAAAAAAGGTGGGGTGGGATGTTTATGAATTAGAACTTGCACTTTCAGGTGAAAATCTTTGATTTGCCTCAGAGAATGAATATTGCAGACTTGAAGAATATCTTACCTGAATCAAAAATCCACTATTGCATTAAGATCAACAAAGCTCCGTCTGTGCTGTTCACTTTCTTTCCTCTCGGATTGGTACATCAGTGATTAGGCTGTGTTCCTCTTGCTTTCCCAAAATCCCTGTTTGCTGTTGTTGGTGGGGTAGCTCCATTACGTGGCTACCATCAGCAGGAGGATTTTACTGCTAGCTCGCAGAATTGGTTTGGCTGATGACTAGTGTGTGGACTCCAGGAATGCTTATTGCCACATACCTAAGGAGTTTGCTTAGGGGAAGAGTGCCTAAGGGAAAGTGTGGAGGTGTAAGGAGTATCTGGGGAATATGTAAGGAGGCCTAAGGGAGGTAGATGGAGACATACAAAACAAAGGGAACGTACAAACTTGGAGAAACGAACAAGGACAGAGAATATTTGTGTTCAGCCGATTGAGAAATTTGCTCCGTCACCCACGGGCTGCCATGGCGTAGACACCAGAACTTATTCTTTGGAAAGCCTGGCACATCTCCAGCAACTTCGTAACTCAGCTACAGTATCTTGTTAACACAGCTGCACTGCTTTTGGCATAGTTCAGCATTTCCCTAAGTCAGATAAGCTGATGGTCCTAATGGCTCGGCAGTGAGTCAGCTCGTGTCCCGCTTTCTATATTCGGCATTACTGCTGATCTGTGGCTTGCAGACATCTGGGGGGTCATCCTGTGCTGCACCTAAATTGATGACCCTGGCGCCAGAGACCTGGGGAGTGTAGTCCTGAGACATGCAGTGCCTCTGAGGGAGCCAGCTTTCACTCTGAGTCTAGTAGTGAGCTGATTTTAATAAGCACTGGATTTGGGCTGATAAGGGGGTCGGTGTGCTTTCATATCTTTCTTCACCATCCATCATAGTATCTGTGTTACCATTTTTTTCTTTTATCAAGGTTATACTGTACCCTTGTTCCCTAAATAATGGAAGTTTAGCTGCTGTCATTCTGAAACAATTTGCTTGGGGTGAAAAAGAAGAAAAGAAGCCTTTGTCATCTCAAAAAATCAAAATACAAGAAATAGTCTCTCAATCCATTTAAAGAATGATTTGACAGTTCACCTTAATCAGTTTTCCTTGTGAGATACGCCTTATGGAAACTTGTCTTCAGAAGCCTTATTTCTTCTGGATCATGCTATTCAAGGTGGTGCCTTTACATAGTCCAGATTAAGAAGATGGTTTTTGATTGTTTTTCTGACTTACTGCGTGTATCATAAATGCTTGGCTTGCTGCTTGTATTCCAATTCTTCATTCCATTACATGATGCTTAAATAAAATATATTTAAATGCGCACTTAAATCATGGTCAGGCTTGTCTGGAATTCAGTATCCTCGCAGTATTATGAGTGCACTGAAGGTTGTATTTCTGAGTATCAGCAACTGACTCTACGAACTGCTGAATCTGAGGTTATTGGCTTAGGGTTTTGTTTATTTTTAGTGGTGGTGTTTTAGTTGTAGTTAGTTTAATTTGACTCTGAAGCTTTGTGATCTGAATAGACATCTTTAGAAGTCACAGCGGAATATAGGGGTACTGTTATGTTTCACTAGTTCCTCTCACAAATGAACAACACTGTACTGTAAATGCACTGATAATCACATTGTTGCTATGAAATTCTCTTATTGGGCAAGAGCGAAGAAATAAATCCCTTCACATACCTGCTTTCTCAACAGGTATGTAGAAACCAACTGGCAATATGGGGCTATCCTGCAGTTTCTTCTGTTACTTACGTGATTGTCTTTAATGTGGTTGATACTGGCTTGATCTAATATTGGAGACTCTGCTATTAAGCAGTTCCACTGCTCTTGCTTATGCCCGCTCACTTCTCTTTTGGAGCTTTGTATATACCAATCTTCCCAGTCACTGCAGTACAAGCGCAATTCTTTGTTGCTGGGAATGGGAGATGCTAAAGAGCTTGTCAAGCCACAACTGTTTCTGCTACTGTCTCATCCTATATGCCCTAATATTTTCTACAAGACTGCTTAGGCTTCCCTTCTCAGTACCCCAAGAAAAGCCTGATACAGGTTTTCTTCAGAAGAGAAGCACTTTCAGGCAGGAAGGGGCATGTGAGGCATTAGTTACACGCAGGTGTGTGTACAGTCCCAGGGCTACCCTGAAACAGTTAGTTGTAAGTCCAGCTTTGCTTAATTGGGAATCTGCACCCTCAAGACCAACTTTGTCTTTAATGTCCTCTGTTTTGGTCTCTCTTTCTGAATTGTCCACTCAGTGATTACCTTCTAGAAACATGTATGTGTCTCAGGCTCTGTTGCAATAATTTAGGTTGACTTGTTTCACTTGCTTGAATGGTGTCACAAACTGGGTTAACAAGCTTTACTACTGGAACTGGCTACATTAAATGGACAATAACTTTGAAAAGCATGTTTTTGAACCTTTCTTCTTTTCTTTTAATCTTCACAGGCACAACGTCTGTCAACACTTTCCCTTCAGTATGAGAAGAGGTTAACAGATGAGCAGAAAGGAGGAAGGAAGAAAATAAAGCTAGTCAGCAATACAGTATGTGTTTTCATGTGTCTGTGCCATCCCTTTGATCTGCAGACTGCTTTAATTTGAATTGCAAATTTCCAGGCAGACAGATGACTCATGCCAGAACAATTATGTTTTTTCTCCAAACTGTAAATATTCATCAGTGCACATCTGCAATCTATTTCTGTCATGCTCTTTCTCAAATCTAGACATCACAGACCTAATCAAGCACAGGTCCAGGTAGGGCTAGTAGGTGAAAAGAATTGTTATCTGGCATTGACTGCTTTGTGAACATCTTCTCCCATTGACCAGCTGTGGTGGGTGGTTTCATTCTTTTTGATTAGAATAGAATAGAATAGTTCAGTTGGAAGGGGCCTACAACGCTCATCTAGTCCAACTGCTGGTAGAGCCTCAAATGGTATTACTGACCAGTTTGGGGTAAGTGATCTCATTCTAACCCCACCTGTGGTGGGTCATTGTTGTGTGTTATGTTTGCAGTTGTGCATTATTGTTTTGCACTGTCTCCAAGCTCAGTTAACTCATTATGCAAGCTAGTTGCTTAAGGGTCACAATAAATCCATGAGAATCCCCAGGTGATCTTTGTGTGCCAGTAGTTGTCTGAGGTACTGTCCTAGCTGGGTGCTGTCTGTCTGTCAGACTCCCAGTCACCTGGCAAACAAAACTGATAAAAGTAGTCACAGATCCAGAAGCTGATAATATCCAAGGTGTGAGGAAGGGAGCAGGTTCATTGCAGAAGGTTGTGTTTGCAGTTTGTTGCTATGTGATGTCATGATGAGTCAGCCTAGCCCTCAAGGTTTGGAGTAAATGTCATTTCTCAATTAAGCCTTCTCCTAAGAATAGAATTGTGCAATGAGACTTGGCTGCCTTCTCTAGGAATACTCCTCTTAAGCAGTCAGTTTTGTCAGCAGAGAAGGTGAATAGCATCGCTCCTCTTCTGTGAGGGAGTGAATGCTCATGGATGTTAGAGGGATTAATTTTTTTAGAAATAGATATAATAATCATCTGGGGAAATTAACAATATACTTGTGCCTCGGGATTGCCCCAGTGACACTGTTTTTTGTCATGAAGACATGTGACAAGGGTCCAACAGCTTATATGTTCAAAGTGTGTGAGCACATTGTAATGCACAGCCACTTTCATAAAGGAGGGGTTGTTCTGAATCTTTTTCGAGTCCCTGCTGCTTGTGATTGTAGAAGAAGAATGTTTCCCAACACGAGGGAGTAATCTGACTTGCTCATGTGTATAGTGTCTTCAAGCATTTTTGTTCCTCTAAGACATTTCTTGAACACCTTCCATTCTTTGTATCTCCTGCTTCAGAGATTCATGTTTTTCAGTTAATTGGACGTTTCCAGGCAGTAGGCCAGTTAGATTTGTGTTTATTCTGTGGCACTGAAGCGGTTTTGTTTTTTCAGGAAATAACACATGGGTACGGGGGTGTCTCCCATAATTGCAAGAGACAGTAACCTATTAGTTGAAAGCATTTATTGTTCTATGCGCTGGTGGAATTGTAAATATATTGCTTCCATCTGAATTCATGTGAGAGTAACTCCTCAAGTCATACTATTCACTGAAAAGTCTTCCTGTCTTCGCAGCAAGCTGATAAGAAAGCAGACCTGACGGAGCCGAAGAAGGCCCGAGCTACATTGTACATCGCAACAGTGAAGGAGACCCTAAGCCAACAGAACTATGATCTCTTCTCTAAGGCTCTTCAGCACTACAAGAAGACAGATGACTTCCATGCTATGTTATCTCAAATGAGCTCCCTCTTCATAGAGGATGAAAAAAAGCATATCTTATTACGAGGTATGACAACTTCCCTAGTATATTTATATGACGTGACCTTTTCCTTTTAAATAGTATACTTGGGTATTTCAGATGTAAGTGTTTTGGATTTGAGGTACAGATCAATCAGGATGATAATCATTAACATTCATCACTTTATATCCCCAGATCACTGTCGTGGTTTAATCTCAGTCGGCAACTAAGCACCACGCAGCCGCTCGCTCACTGCCCCCCACCCGGTGGGATGGGGGAGAGAATTGGAAGAGCACAAGTGAGAAAAAACTCGTGGGTTGAGATAAAAAACAGTTTAATAATTGAAATAAAATGATGATAATAATAATATGATAATAATAATAATACACAAAGCAAGTGATGCACAGT
>NW_008795687.1:63193-84172 GCF_000699145.1 Aptenodytes forsteri | reverse complement strand
AGCAACAACTAAAACATCGGTGCGTTATCAACTTTGTTCTCATCCTAAATCCAAAACACTGTACCAGCTACTAGAAAGGAAATTAACTCTATCCCTGCCGAAACCAGGACAATCACACAGAAAATGTTCCCAATCTAATTATCATACGTTAGTTTGCATCTTGACAGGCCTGGAAAAAAAGTCACATTCCATGGAAGCTTGTGTTATTTTAAACTTGGCCTAAAAGTAGTATAGCTTATTCCCTGTGATTTAGGAGGTAAGATCAAGAGTGTCGTTGTGCGAGTTGGATAGGTGCATTCATAAGGGTTCAGTGTTAAAGCAGTAAACAAATAGACAGAATATCTAGAGAAACTTTCTATTTAAATAATGGTGAGTATAAAGCAAGTGATCTGGGCAAGCGTGGTTAGTTTACTGGTTTAGCTGGTATTTTCTTGACTTTTAACAACTGCATTGACAGGAACTGGACTCCCACCAACATTTCTTTTAGTTTAACAGTGTTTTCTCTGTGAATTTTCCTTTCCCTCTCAACTTGTGAGCAAATGGGCAGATTTTTCTGTGACTTCTTTCATGTACTAAAATAAAAAAGCATAGTTACTCATCTTGTAAATTGTTTAAGGTTAATTTTAAGGTTAAGGAATGGGAAGCTCAGTGTGAGCACTTGGTACTAATAGTAGCCACAGTCTGTTTCCCAATTTGCTGATCTTGCTATATAAATAAGAAAATATTTGATTGCCAAATTAAGGCCTGATTCTAGTTTTCAAAAGTGACAGGCACCCGAAACATAAAGTTCATTTGACGTTTAGGCTTTTGGTTGGCAAGCATTTTATGGTAAGTAACATGAGGTGTAAAATTAACAGTATATCAGTTATTTAAAGTGTCAGCCTGGCAGATAATTTGACCCCACGGTTTATGAGGTAGCTGATGACCTTTTGCTGCAAGTACCTGTTTTCACCAAGAGGTAAGCTACTTCATATTTACAGTGAAAAAATTACAGTTATTACCTATTGGTGGTAATATTACTGGAAGTTTGCATGGTAGCTGACCTTTGTGTAACTTATAAGTGTGCTTATTGTATACATATTAGATAATGGCATTTACATTGTAAGTTATTTAGCAGCACTTTTTATCTTCATATTGCCTAACCTAGAAGTCCTGCCATTGTAGGTTTCTGTGGCATTAATTACCTGTCGTGGACTGATTTTTTCTTTTTTTGTTGTTGTTTTTTTTGGTTTTTTTGTTTGTTTCCCACCCACCCGCCCACCCTTCCCTCTCTCTAATGAAAGAATTTTACCAGTTTGTTCGACCTCAACATAAAAAACAGTTTGATGAAGCATGTTGCAATCTGACTGGAGTGGGCTGTGGCTACAAACCTGAGCACAGCCTCCTGCGGGAAGAGAGAGAGATACTGGCCAAGAAAATAGGTGAGAAGCTTGTTTCAGCACCGGGCAGGCAGTTGCATTGTTTGGACATTGTCCAGTGGTGGAGCAAGACACATCTAATGTGTAGAAATGCAAGGGTGGAAAGCAATTTAGTTTAATCCATATCGAGCCAAGTGTCTGCTCTGCACGATCCTCTTGCCTGCCTTTCCATAAGCACACGCAGGTGCCTGAGCATTAGTTATTGCATAGTTAGTAATGATGCCATTTTATTTCAAAAGGGGATTTTACAGATCTGTTTAAATCTTGAATCTAGTCTGGATTTAAAAACTTTGTGTGTATTCCTCTGTCGTCTTTGCTACCCACATAGTGCCACCAATAAAGTCCTAAAAAAAGCAGGGTGTTAGCTCATCCCCTTTTATCACAGAAATACATCTACATCTTCAGGTATTTTCAGCATAGAATGGCGTACTTTAAAATGCACCATTCTATGTTCGTGCTTCCCTAAGTTCACTGTTAATGGACTGGTTTGATTTAACAGAAGAAAAAGAGAGTCAGCAGAAAACAGCATTCGCAAAGGACTCGTGCAGTCAGCTAAACCCTGGACTCCACTTGAACCGGGGAGGATTCCACTTGACAACAGGACTGAATAGTGCAGGTACACTTTATTTAACAATAAAAACACAGTCCCAAGGTAATACATGTTATGTTTCATTTCGTCTCTGACTGTAGATTCTCCTGGTGGGAACCAATGTGTTTTGTGTTCACCTAGCACAGTGGCTTGCTATCTGTAGGTAGGAGTGATGGTAATTCAGAATTTTCAACAAGGATTGTACAAAACTACAACAACTAAAGCCAGAAGTTTGTGCTGGAGACTGACCTAACATACGTCAGTGAGGGGAAGGGTGAGTTGAGCACAAAACTGCTGGGCTTCCTGTTTGTCCAGGGTTCATGAAAGAGAGCCATTTAAGGAATGTAATTTTAGATGAGGTCAGTGTGAATCCAGGTATGAAGAAGAAAACAGTTCCTGTTTTGTTATTGGTACTGTGCACACTCATGTGGGCAGTCTGGTTTTTTTCTGCAGAAACGGAGACTAGCAAATGTGTTCTCAAAATTGCACGTAATCTCTGTATGCATCCCTCTAATCTCATACTGTCCAGTATTTATCTTTGAAGTCAAAGGCTCAGTTATTATTTGATTACAGATCTTCCTGAGAACAGCTGGGAATTTTTTGTATTTCTCACAAGGAAATGAGTAGGATAGTTGGACAGCTTAGAAGTCTTTCTTTAGAGGGTAAAGAATAGCTAATCCTTTTTTTTTTTAAAGCCGATGTTTCCTGGAAGGCTTTAAAAGCTTTTCATGTATGAAGCCATGTTGTTCCTTTGATTTGTTTTCCTGTTACGTTTTGTATTTTAAAAACATTTGAACAAAACAGTCTTTGGTGATTATTTTGTCCTGAGGTCCGTGAGATTGATTTTCACAGGAACTTGTTTCCACTAAAAGTAACTGAGAAAATAATAGTGATAAATGCATGTATTGTTTCTGTTGCTCACTCCTTAAGTAGAGTATGCTCCTGTGAAAGTGTCAGAAAGCTGTATGATAGGCAATAAAAGATACTGATTATAAAGCTCACACCCGTGTTTTGCCCCTTTCAGGAAATTGAACTAAGCCCATCTTTTAAAACTTCATTATCTTCTTTAACTTCTTTAAAAGTTCTTTAGTGGAGAATAAAGATCTAAATACCAAAAGATGTGGCTGGTTATTTAAATCAGTTTATTATCATAAGCTTCATCCATATTTGCATGCCTGTAATATGCAAACCAGAACTTTTTCCTCTAAAACGTATCAGAAATCAAAGACCGACATTTTGAACAGAAGTCCACTTGGAGTTTAGCAGGATGTTCATAGCTGCTCCTACCTTCTGTTGTACTCCTACATTGCTCTTGTGCTATCTTGTGTGTTTTTTCAGGTTAGATATGCTTTTTTGGCACTATGTTTTTCCTGTTGGGAAACACACACATGCCTCTTCTCCTTTTATTAATAAGGGGTGAGAAATCTATTCTTTAAAATTGCTCTCAACAGTTTACTTGCTCATGTGTCAGGCCAGCACAGTTGGTTAAGCCATCTGTTTAAAATGCCGCTACTCCTTCAGTGTAGAACAAAACCTGATTTATGGCTGACCTCCGTGCACAGTGTCTTCTGTGTCACCTTTTTCTCATTCCCTAGTGACCATCTGACACATTTCTCCATTTAAAAGATCAAAAAACTCCAGAAGATGCTAAAAGCGATCCCTAGAATTAACTTGCTCGGTTGCCGTTTCCAGGAGCAGGCCTTGGCTCTGCCCAAGGCCCTGCCAGAGGGAGGTGTGTGGCTGTGCAGGCAGCGTTGGCTTTACCGCTTTGAAGTAGTCCAGGAACCCCCTTCTGAACGAAGAGAAGTCGATACAGAGGAGTGACCTGTGTGCCTCTGTTCGTCTCCAAGCCCTGCTCACGTGTGTTCTTTGTCTCTCAGGGCAGAACACCAGTCGAGCTCCAAGGAAAGACACTGAAAAAGCTTCAAGCTCTAGGAGAGATCACCACCAGGTCCTCAGGGCTACTTATCTCAACGACGTGAAAAGGGCTTTGAACAAAAGCACTTACAGCCGTTTCTATGAAGCATTGTTAGCTTACAAGAAGACAGATAACTATGATGCTATGATATCAGTGATAGCAGCCCTCACCACTGAGAGGCCAGAAGACTTTCATCTCCTACAAAGTAAGGGGTTTTGTTTTTTTTTTTAAATCACTTTTATTTAGTTGAAAAGAAGACGTGTAGGTGCTGTGATCTCGTGTGAGCAATAACCTTTCACTGGTCATTAGTTTGCAAATTCTCCACTTCTAGGAAAAACTTTTAGCATTGGTAAACTTCACCTCTCCCATCTTTTGGTTTAGCAAACCAGCGAAATGGAGCAGCGGGAAAGATGTGTTAAATGAATGTCAGTCAGAGAGCAAAAAATGTCAAGGTTATGAAATGTTATCTCTGTTTGTTCAGTTAGAAATTGTCCATTAAAAACATTCGATAAGGCCTCAGTAATTCCAGTCCTAACCTTCAGTCAAGCTAACTTCAGTCAAATAATCATTGCCTTTTTTTCCTCCTCAATTACTACAAGTGATTGCTCTTTAGAAAAGACAGTGCTGACTATCGCAGTGACTCAATTTTGTTCCCATGACTGTTGATTGCTGTACTGGTGCTAAGCTCTTAGATCGCTTCCAGGTTTTGGCATAAGCAGTCACACTTTTGATTCACTATTCTTCTACAGACCTTTACCTGGGAATAGTTATGGAACTGTGCCATAATTTAGTATCCTTATCATTCATCATAATCTTCTAGAAATTTCAAGCTGATGTTTATTTTCTCAAGAAGTGGTTTGGTTTGGGGATTTTTCCTTTCATGGGTTTAATGATGAAAGGATTTTAGGAAGCTACAAGCTTTCAAAATTTGAAATTGGGCTTTAGTTTAAAAAAAAAAAAAAAAAAAGAAAAAAGAAAAAAAAGATTAAGAAAAGGGATTATGTGCTGGTCTTGATTGCCTTGATGGAGACATCTTGTCTTGTGCTATGTAAAACCTCAGTTCCACCTTCTCCCGTGTCTCCGGTGTGAACTTTGCGGGAAATTATGTGTGCGGTTTATGCTGGGAAATGCTGATGTAGTTTTGTTTGTTGTCTTTAGGAAATAACAATAAGTATTCCATTGACCTTGAATAGATGTCGTAGTCTCCAATTTTTAGAAACTGATTTTTTTTTCTAATGCGTTAACTAGTCAGATTAGTCTTGGCACAGTGAAGAGTGGGAGGGAAATGAACTGTGTGGCACTGTGACTCGTAACCTCCCCCTGAGCATTCCTTCTCACAGAGTCAGTATCTTTACTGAGCAAATGTTTTGACCCCAGAGGACTTTGTGGTAGAATTGTCTGTGCTTGGCAGTAAGTCATAATTGGGACTTCTTAGAATTTCTGTATGTGTGTTGTGAATCCTTGTCAATCAAACAGTAACAAGAGATTTCCTTTTTGAGAAAGTCTTTTTCAGATATTGTGTATGTACCTGATTTCCCTAGATCAGGTGTCAGGTGAAGGGCTGGATCAGGTATTTATGCTTAGCTGTAGAGAACGGGAGAATTTTGAGGTAAGTTGAGATTATTTTCAATACTAAATACTTATCTGTCTTCAGGCAAGGAAACCCCCATAATTATAAAATCAACAAAAGCATCAAGTGTTCCACCAACCTGAAGATACTCTGAGGAATATGGCTGATACTCTTCAGCTTCCAAAGAATTTCTCCCCTCCAAAGCAAGGAGTCTTCCATGGTCAGGCATTTATTTTCCTATGCATTTGACTGTGTTTTCTTTTGGACAGGGTTTTACATGTTTGTGCGCCCTCATCACAAAGAGCAGTTCAAAGAGATGTGTAAAGATTTGACTGGAATGGTCTGTGGCGAGGGAGAGAAGCAATTGCAAGAGCAGGTGCAAGGGGAAGGGAGCCCTCTGAGTTTGGAGAGCTGGTGCACTAAAGGAGAAAACAGCCACGTACAAGGTTGGGAATGAACATTGGTCTGAAGTTTAGAATCTTATTTATTATTTATTATGATGGGTAGTGTCCAACAGCCTTAGCTGTGGGCTGGGGCCTCCCTGCACTAGGTACGTCAAAGAAGATCAAAGCAATTGGCCACATCCAAAGTGAGTTAAAAAAAAAGGTGTAAGATAGAAGGCAACGTGAGGTGGGGAAGTGCAAGGAAACAAGAAAAAAATTGTAGTGCCATCTTCTTTAAACTGTTAAGCAGGTTAGGGGTGAAGGGAAATTCTTTGCACCTAAGTGGGGCGCGGGCAGGAGTGGATCAAGATCCACTGTGTCTAGGAAGAATTTGCCACAGAGCTATTTCAATGCAAAGGGTCCCTTTCAGTAATAATGTGTGTTAGTATCAGAAACTTCTGTTACCAAGCAGTACGGCATAAAAAAATAGTTATTCAAATTGTTTTGGTCATCTTATACAATGAGAACTTACTGAACGTACTACTAACCGTGTCTTGCAGCGTCTGTGTATTGTGTTCTGCATTATACTGTTTTGTATGCTGGTTTATTTGGTTTGTTGTTTGTTTGTTTGTTTGTTTGTTTTATATATAACCAGATGCAGCCACTTCTAAGGATGAGGCGCCAGAGAAAATTCAGACAAAGATTTCCTCCTTCTGCTTTAATCAGAAAAGCAAACTTGAATTTCCAGTGACCAAAGTATCAAAAGAAACCAGTAACGTGAGAGCACCCACAGGCTCTGGAGCTGTGCCTATCTTCCCCCTAGAGATGGAGCCAGAGTGTGGTAAGTATAGGTGAGATTTTGGATGCAATTCTCTAATATCAGGAAAAAAGATAAGTTACAGAAATGACAATTATGCTGGTTATCAATTAAATGATAACTGGTTCATGCCCATACTTGCTCAGGTGCAATAATGTTTAGTGCGGTTTGCTAAGTAAAATTTGTACTTTCTGCCACTTGCATATGTTCTCACAAAGTAATTCCTTGTCTCTATCACAATGATGTAATAGTTTCTTGAGAACTTGCAGATTTTTCTCGACAACTTCCTTGTAAAGCAAGGATGTAACCTCAGTTTCTAAATGGGGATCTGAAGCACCGAGAGACTGAGTTGAGGTCATGTGAAAGAAATAATGTAACAGGGCCAGGTATTGCACTATTAAGGTAGTTCATAAAGCTCATGGTCATTGTTTTCTGGACTGCACTGGAAACGTGTATGCATGAGAATTTCACAGGTGATTACTGGAGTTTAGTCATTTCCTCCTTCTCTTTCTCTCTCCCCCTCTCTCCCTGCCCTTCTCCCTCTGTTCTAGGAAGATTCCAGTGCTCTAACTGCAAATCTGAGGATGATGTGCCTTTTAAATGTCCTTTATGTGACTTCACTTGCTGCAAAACATGCTGGGAGCAGTTCTTAAAGGTTATCTTGTTTACTGGTTTCAGTTTTTCCTGAAACTGCTGGTGAATTTTGTGCTTTTCAGGAGAACCGCGTGGACAGCCCTGGAAACAGAATTCCTCTGTTTACAGAGAGAACACCTAAACCCTGATGGAAGATTTATCACTTCTTTCATTACTTTCCATGTTCTGCAACTTGATTGGAGGCAGACCTCTGCCTTATGCTGTCTTTTTTACACCTTTGCAGCTCCTTCTGAGCTTCCTCCAAATGTTTTCCCGACTAGAGCTATGCAGGCAGCAAGCTGTGGAGTCAACTTGGGAAAAAAAAAATTTCTTTCTACATCTGAACCTCTACTTTTTTTTTTCTTGCTTAGTTTCATGATTTTCCCCATCTAAAAACCTACTCTAAAGCCCTATCATGAGATAAGGCAAATTCACGCTCAAATATCTCCTGTGTTATCCTTTGGTTTTCCTGGCTGAGTAAATTGGTGGTTGAAATTCTTTAGGTAAGAGGATGTAACTGATCCCACAGCACATGTGTTTGGTAGCATCTTACCCAACATTTGATTCAGCAGCCAGGTATTAATAATCTGTGACCCTGGGCATGGAAGTCTAATACAAGAGTTGAGTGGTTTCTAAACATTCATCGGTGATGAAGAAGGCTGCTCATCAGTGGAGCTCAGGAACCTACCTGAAAACAGTACAGAAGGAAAAGAAATTTCTTCAACTTGTGAATCTATAAGCAAGTACAAAATAATCAGTCATTCCAAGTTCCAGAGGAAGGTCTTTTTCTCAGGAAGAAGACACTGTGAATTGTCAGCTAATTGTAGAAAATAAACAGTATACTAACATCCAGATAAAATATAACGACCAAAACAGACTTGGTCCAAGAAGAATATAGAATAATGTCCAGACTGATGTTCTCAGACATAAATCTCCTAGAGGGAATTCAGAATAGCTGTTCAACTAAATCTCATCCTCAGTCTGCTGTGCCATATTTCTTTAAAAATGTTAAAATCCGAAAGTATTCGATTATAAGGAGCATATGTAAGAAAGTACAAGAAAGCCAAAGGAAGGCATCTCATGTTTGCTGCAGATTGGGCAGTCAAACCAGTTGCCTTCAATCGGCATTACCACTGAATGCTCATTTGTTCCTTCTGTGCCAAAGTATAATGGGGATGAACATCTGACAGTTGGCATACTCCACTTCAGAAAAGATTCTAGGAAAGCCATGACAAGAATTTTGCTAGCGTGTTTTCATAACCTCTGCTGCTTGAGACTTGAGCTGATTAAGGAACAGAATGAGCTCCCTGGAGAGGTTTCTTTTTGGTTAAGCAAACAGTTACTATCCCACAGGGAGGTGATGTTATTTCAGACCATACATTTTTCTCTTATAAATGTCTGGGGAAAAACTCTCCTTTTGCCAGTAAGATGTAACTAATAATTGTTGTTTTGTCAGCTTAAGAATCCACAAAATTAGAACTGTTGCATATTGAGCAATTGCACTGCCCTGTTCTGTGGTTTTTGTCTTGAAATTGGTAATTCTGCGGTCTGGTTTTCTCCTTAATCCCCAAGTTAATATGTATTTTCATAGCTCATAGATAAATCACAATTTGCTCAGCCTCAATTTTTTTAATCACTCCTTTTTCTGATTGCACATCTCTTGGACTGGGGATTAGATTATTTCAGATTCAGGTACTTGAATGCATCCAGAGGAGGGCAACAAAGCTGGTGGAAGGGCTGGAAGGCACGTCCTCTGAGGGCAGCTGAGGACTTTGGGTTTGTCTAGTTTGGAGAAAGGAGGCTGAGGGGCGACCTCATCCCTCTCGACAGCTTCCTGAGGAGGGGACGTGGAGAGGGAGGTGCTGATCTCTTCTCCCTGGGATCCAGTGGCAGGACGCATGGGAGCAGTTCACAGTAAATATTAGGAAACATTTCTTTACCGAGAGGGTGGTCAAACACTGAAACAGCCTTCCTAGAGAGGTGGTTGATGCCCCAATGCCCTTAATAATATGCTTTAACTTTTGTTCACTCTGAAGTGGTCAGGCAGTTGGGTGGTGTAGGTCATTGTAGGTCCATTCCAACTGTAAGTATTCTTTCTGTTCTATTCAGATATCGAATACAAAGCCATGTTTGAGGAAATGAGTCATTCCCCATGGGTCACTTGTTATTAACGACTTCCATATTTGCCACTTACCTGAACAATCTTGCTAGTTACAGTGAAACTTCATCCAACATTGTACCTCCCACGCTGTACCGGGGGACAGCATGGGAAGTAAAATATCTGTGTTTTTATTAGCAAGGTGAATCAGAGCTTTGCCTTGTGATAGCATACCACAGCCCTGTGAGGCAAATACAGTCGTAGAATTTGTAAAGATCAGGAAAGGCAGATAGAGCTTTAAGCAAATAATCAGAACGTAATAGCAGACATACCGAGTCCATGACATAAAGGTCCATACAACCCAGCATTCGGTCTCTGACAGTGGCTAAAAAAGCATGGCTAGGAAAGGATAAAAGAACACGGTAGGCATGAGTGATGATTCTTGCAGGTAATCTCTCCGCCCCAAAGCTATTTGCAGCACAAGAGCTCCCTGAGCCAAAGGTTGCTTCTGTGTATTAAGAAACCTCTGATGTGTTTCCTTCACATCGTCCAATTCCCTTTGAACACAAATGAACTTGTCATCCATGTCCCGTGGCAAGCACTCCCACAGCTTAGCCAAACGCTCTGTGAAGAACCATGTCTTTTTTTTTTTTGTTTTTTGATCCTGTTTCTTGCTAGTTCAGTTTAATGCCCCACTTGTTTAAAAAGGACAAACAAATACTCTCAAGAAAACATGTCATGGATATCCTGTCCTTTGTCAGTGCACCTTTGGAGTCTTTCTACGTACACCAACAGTGTGATCCATTTGCCTCCTCCATAGACAACATACATCAAAGTCCTTCTTTCTAAGAATATTTTTTTTTTCTTGCTCTGAACAACAAACTATTGGGTGTGGGGGATGTAAGAAGCATCTTCTCTCCAGCTGAAACCTTTGCGCTACTGTTCAAGCACCCCTCGAGGCTCAGCATGACTGGCATTCTATAGTCTTTGTTATGGAGAACGTGAAACTACATGGTCTCGTCACCTTTTCTTATCTCACTTATGGCACACCTTTCTAGTGATGAATGGTTCTTGGTACACAGTAATGTTAGCTTGCTTATGATACAATTCAAGCGTAGCTTGATTAATGAAAAGTCAAATGACGTAGTTTGGGATATTACGTGAGGACTGATGGAGAGAGACGCTTCTCCCAGTGATGAGGCAAAACTGTTCTCCGGTAGTCATGCGGATGAGAAGGAAGAATAGCTTGGTTGAGAGCAGAGCATCGCAAACAGGAAGAAGATTATTTCATGTTTCTCTGAAACCAATCCCAGAGGAACCATCTCCTAACACTTCCATCCGCATTCCTACCCGTGCGTCGGTTTGTTGTACAGACAACAGACTCCATTCATGGCCGGGGCTCTTTCTGATAGAGGTCCCCTTACCAGCAGGAAGTGAGCAACCACGTTGGTTGTGTCCGAGCTCTGAACTCTCATCAGATGGCGTCGGGCTTTGTCACCACTGACTGGGCTGGATTTGAAAACTCATCTTTTTTTTTTCTTTGCTAACAAGTTACTCACTCTGTTTCTTCAGCTCAAAAGCATTTTGGTGCATATTGTCCTGTGAGGAAGTGACTAACGGCCTGTCATTCAAAATGCAATGACTTGGTTTTTGCAAATTGTGATGTCTTTTCCAATTTGTTATTTTACTGAAATAGTGGTGGGGAGAGGCGGTGAATAATTTTGGAATGTTTTGGAAGCTTTTGGAGGAGCAGACAGAACTCCCTGCAGCCGGAGGGATTAGTGCCGGTGCATGTTGGGCGATTTTCAATGCGTTAGGGGAAGCCTTGCAGAGACTGTGCCGATATACGCTGCTTTTGGTTTTAGTTTTCTGTGCAGAGGTCTACTGCTGCTTTTCAATGGTTAAACGCATTGTTTATTCATGCTCTTTTTGCAGGTATTCCAGAGAGACTGAGTTATTCTCATTTGGGCTATCTGTAATATGGGCAAATAATATAAGATTTCACAATTATATATTACACTTAAAATTTTCAGAGCTCTTTGATAAATCACTGTCTACTGGGAAGTAAAGTGAGTTTTCCTCTCCCCCTCCATTTAGGGTATTTCAATTAATGTTTCTAGACTCGAAATACTAGTGCCCGAACCTACTTTGCAGTCTACATCTTTTGTTACAACGATTAACTTCCATACTGTAGGGAAGCCGAAGCCTGCACAGTGCCACTGATGTAGGTAGCCATCATTTTAGCCTACTGAGCTGGCAATTTTCCCACAAAGATTATTTTTTTTCAAAAATCTTTCACTACCACACTTTTTGAAATAAGCAGAGCGTTTTAGTTTTACTAGTAATTTGCAAGATATAAAAAGAACAGTTGAGGCTCATCTGCAGGTCAAATGGCTAAAGACCAGACTTTAAAATTTAAGATTAGCGAAGAAGCAAACTGAAACCTGGGTGGAGAAACGGTTGCCTCATGTACCCAGTCTTCTGCTGTTAACCGAGAAAGGTGTGTGGTGGTATGAAGAAATAAATGTATGTGGTTCCCCTACAAAAGTCTTGGTCATGACCACATGTATCACCGATGTGCTGGTACGCCCAGGAGATCACTTCCTTCTCATCTGTGCAAGAGGAAGCAGGAGTTCAGGGAACTCATCAGCCATCTTACGGGATTTTACTAATAACAAGTACAACTATACTTCACAACAGCTCTTGCAGGCTCTCTATTTCCTTGTTCCTGTATTTTAGTCTTCCAGATATGTCATAGCTGTAATTCATCTGAGACAACTGCTGTAAAGTTTGTTGCTACTTCACTGGGAGGCTTTCTTTTTCCTCCTTTTATTACTAGCAGTTAAATAACTGACTGCACGGTAACACTGCCTTTAAAAATAGTAGGTACGGTATCTTGGGGACTATCAAATGACTAGCGCGGCTTCTAGTTCATACTGGACAATAACAAACTTGATAGAGAAATTTAAATATTATCTATGTATTTTGTTCACTTATTTATATAGATGAGGAAGAAGTGCCCAGAGTGCCGCAGTGATGTGAAGAAGCAGCGATTAATCCAAGTTTTCTTCTGGTCATAATCTCACCGACAGAAAGGGCAAGTATCTGGTATCAGCAGAAAGCAAGCGCTGCACTCTGGCTCTCAACCTGAACGGAAGCAGGATGAGGTTCATTTGAATATCTTTGATCCTTCGCTCTGGATTACGTGCTGTGCACCGACAGGTAGCATTTCTTCCTGCAAAGGTGATCAAGTCTGAAAGGTCTCTCTCCTTCACCACTGGCGGGAGACAAAGCAGAATATTGTCCTCTGTTGGAACTACAAAAGTTAATTCCCTATTTGTATTAGCCTGTAAATTCTACTGTGGCCACTCTTAGGCCGAAATTTTATATCCTGGAGGTGGCTGTCATTCATGGCCCCTTCGGATTCTGGAAAAACCCCAGCAATAGTACTGCAGTGGAACTGAGCTGGCTAAATAAGGAGGCCAGACTACCCATCCGTACCTCACTGGCGTTCCTGGAAGAAGTGATTCACATTCACTGTTTGGTGTTTGGCAGCAGCTGCTGTCTCCAATAGCAGAAGATACTGAAAGGATGATTTTCTTTAAAAACAAATTCCAGTGGTTGGATAGTGAACAGAAACACTCTCTTGGATCTGCTGTGCACCCTGAAGCCTGATTCCTTCCATGGTACTGGGATTTTTGGAAACATGCTTCTAAGGAGGCTTTATTTTCTGCTCAGTACTGATATTTCCATTCTGCCTGTGTTATTCGAAGTTTACTTTCCAAGAAGAAAAAGGAACTAACTGATTTAAAACTTTAAAATAAATCAAGTTAAATGGGTTAAAAAAAAATTCCTTAGTACTTCCACTCTCTGTGAGTAGTGGATATAAGTGGTTAACCTGAAAAATTGTATCAATTTTAAATCTTCAGTAGCTCCTGTAAATTAAGCTATAAATAAAACTGGTTTTTGTCTTAATTGGGTTTTGTTTGATTTTAAAAAAAATAATAATTACCAGCTATGAAAGCATTGGGTATTGAGTCCCACTGGCCCTGGTAGGAGTAAGCGGAGAGGTTTATACTGTGGGATTTTTGACTCTTGAGTATTCTTGTTTGACAAAAATGAGCAAAGGATTGTATTCTCACTTGCTAATTAGTTTTGGGGTTCCTGTGATGACAGAGGCACTTCATCCAGTATATGTTTTCAGAATTTTCTGGATGAATATATTCTTAAATAATTTTAGGAGTGTTTTTTTTCCTCATCCTGTAGGTGGATTTCATACCGATGGAATTTCGGGAAGTTTTATGTTAATAATTGATAACTCAAAATTGAAAGGTGAGCTGCATTTGAAATTTTTGTTAGAAGGTTCTTATTTCCCCCGGTTATAGAATTCAAAACCTCTGCCAATTCAAATCTCGTAGTTGCTGGGACATTGGTCCTCACTGAGAAATTTCTTTTTTCAGATTGGAACCCACTTTACCTAGAAACAGCCCCGTAGTGTGTGTGGTACCGTGCCTCTCCTGCGTTAAAATGTTGAGTAACGTGCGTGTAGTCAAGTCGGGGTTCACTGCGGTCAGACTCTCTGAAGAACAAGAAAAGTGGTGTTCTTAAATGGCAGTGAAACAGGAATTTTCCGTACTTCATTAACTAATAATTAGAAATAACGAAGATTTAGACAGGAGGAAGGTAATTTTGGGCTAGCATATATTCTGACGTTTAAATCTGTGAATGAATTTTACCTTCTATCTATTCACATATCTATTCAGTGCACTACTGGTAGTGGTTTAGATTCTGGAAACAAGAATAAATAATGCAGAGAAAGCCCTAGATAGCCGAAATGTAAATGGGAAAAATCACAGAAAAATGTATGTATGTATGTGTTGTAAAAACGGACAGAAAATGATCTGGAGCGGTGGTGTCCAGAAGGCAGTAGTGTTAAACTCTTGTCCTTCAAAAGGACTCCGAGTTTTGTAGCCTGGTGACTGCATTGTGTTTGATGGAAAAGCTACATTTTGCTGGACTGAAATAGTGCCAGAAACATGGAAGACAGCTTTGTTTCCCAAAAACAAAGCAACTCCCTACCTGAAATGGACTTGATTTTATTTGTTGGTCAAGGGGGTTTTGTTGAGGCTGCACCTTCCCAAGTTGCGCCCCGTGTTCTCTATCATCATTCGTTCTCTTTCGCCTTTTTAACGAGTATAGCGATAACTGTTGCATTGCAGAAGTTTAAAAAAGAAAAAAAAAAAAAGCTGCTCTCGGGGGAAAGCAGATCAGGCCAATGCTGACGTCTTGCAGCCGGCAGCAGCTTTGAGGCCATCTGAATTCTCCTGTGGGACGAGGCTCGCAGCTGCTTCCGAGCAGGTCCCTGCGGCTTCTTTCGGATGCTCGTTTTGAATTCTCGGTGCGTTCTCGGCCTGGGCGAGCAGTGGAAGGGGAAGTCTAAGAGCTGAGTGAAGGCTGGGAGCAATGAACAGTAAAATGTTGTTTAGTGGTAAGATATTTCAGTGCCTTGTCTACTCTGTGAAGATCTCTCCCGGAGGAGAACTGCAGCTTACTGCTTGTGCCACAAGAGGGAAACCACAGCATGGGACATGAGCTTTGAACATCTTCAGAGCGCGAGTGAAATGATGGCTTTGTTTAGGTTTGCCTGATGGAAATTATCCGCTATAGACTGCAAAAATGCTGTAAGGGCCAGCGAGACTAAACAAAATACTTAAGAGGTATGTGTGATTTGCTGGGACAAACATTATTACACTTCCCCCCCCCAACTAGAATAGTTTTCTAGCTGTGCTTTTTCCTTGCCACTGGAGTTGTTTTAGCTCTAGAGACTGTTCCTACTTGGGAACGCTCCATTGTTAGTGAGACGGGGCAGAGGAACTATGTTAAAAATATCTCCGTGCCTTCAAGAGATTCACACGTTCCTCCTTTTACTCTTCAGCGGTTAGATCGTCTCGTTACGTGCCTTCACTCGCTGAACCCACCCTGACAAGCTCTGCGACGCTTCAGTGTCCCCATCAGTGAATCTGCTGTTTGCAGATGGAATTGGTTTGGAATCGGTCTGGTTTTGGTTGCCGCTTTTCTGGTGTAGCGGGGATTGCACTGCAGTGGGTCTGGAAGTCTGGTTCCCTGCTGACATCGTCTCTCGGGCAGGAGAGATGGATGCTGACGTGTGCTGGTGATGGGAGAGCATCCAGCCTGAAGGAGGTTGTCCTTCTCTGCGGCTTATCTGCTCGTCACTTAGTTTTAATAACGACCAGAATTTAACTATTCTGTCATTCCTGACCTGTCTCGGAGAGGTTTGCTGAAAAGTTATGCCCATCAATTAAAAAACAAACAAACAAAGAAGGCAGGCTGCTGCAACCCTGACCAGCGATGAGCAAATAGGCTCAATGTGGTATTGTCCTTCCCCGGGTCTTACTGTAAACCCACAGGAACTCCTCTTGTGGGAGAACACAATTCTGAACTTGAGGGTAGGTCTCGAGGTCTCTACCCTTGCAGATCACTTTGCGTCACTAAATAGCAACCCCGTTACCTGTTCGGAGAGTGTTTATGCTGGGGCTTCCAGGGCATCCTTCCCTGGTTTATGGCAGATGCCCGGCAGCGATGTTACCTGACCTGTGATCAGACCTCTGGCCCTTCCCATTGCCCGCCTCTGCCCGGCAGCTGAGCACGGCGTCGCCCGCACGGTCCCCGTGGCAGGTTGCTCGAGAATCGCTTCTCACAAAGGACTGCGCTCGCGCGTTTCCACTCCCCATCTTCCAGAGAAATGTTGAGGCTTGTGTGTCACTGACTCTTCCGTGATGTCAGTATGGTCCTCCTAAATGTGTTCAGAGTGCTGCTTCCTCCCATCCCTGCCCCAGCAATAAAGCTGCTTCCAAGGAAACCTTGAAGAAGAGGGTCTCCAGGAACCAGCTGTCAGGACGGGCTGCAGACAGCGATCTCTTGTCGTCTTGAAACGAGCTGAATTGACAAGAAGGAGAGACAGAGACAGTACATTATTTATGAAGACCAAAAAGTGAAAACAAGAATTGTTTCAGAAAAATCGACGTTGCTGTAAGTGGTTAGAGGAACTGACCCAAACTACTGAGTGCTCAGGGAGAAGGAAACCTATCATGGATACTCCTTGCTGATTTTTGGGAAGCAAATGACACGTGAGTTACAGATAATGAAGTAAGTAGATACTAATCTCCTCTTATTGCCCCTGCCTTGCGGTGCTGTGACTATACCTGGAATATTGTCTCCAATTTTAGTGGTGTGTCACTGAAAAAAGCTTTTCCTGCTGTCTTTCCCAAATAAAGCTGAAAGGACTCGGGAAAGAGACCAAAAAACCCCAAAGCAACTGTTTTATCAGGAAAGAGAGAAACTGTGTCTTTGCTTGGAGAAGTGGCTACTGACAGAGAGCGAGGAATTTCTTTGCTTTTCAGATTTTTCTCTGAATATTAGTGAGACACCTGATTTTGCGAGAGTAGCTTCGAAAAGCAGTGCTGCTGGACACCCTGAAGCTCTCAGAAGTGTGAAATGATGCCCTGTGTGGGGAAGTGAAATCAGACCCATGAGAATATGATGCTGAAGTCCTTTTCTAAGCTACCTCCGTAGGTCAGAGAGTCAGTAGCGAGTCGAGTTGTTGCTTTCCAGCGATCAGGCAGTGACCCCATAAACCCATTCTGGGAGGTTCGTTGGGCAAGTGAAAGAACAGACAGAAAAAGATTAATCGAAGGTCGTCGTTCTACCAGACTCTTACCTCCCTAAAAGGTAGAGGTTGCCTGGGGAAGCCCTTTCTGTCCCGTTGACCCGGTATTTCACCCTCTAAATATTAATCTGACAAACTTTTGTCATTGTTAAATTCAGAACAAACGTAACCGATGATACCACATTGCGGTGCGGTGAGGAGCTGCCTACTTGGAGTCTCCTGGCGTCTTGCGCCCATCCCAGCCGTTACCGTGAGCAGGACGCAGGGACGGCCGTGAGGTGCCATCCAGGACCTCCCACCTGCGATCGCTTCGTCCATCTTGTGGGTTCCCCCGTCCATTAACAGGTGTAAGCAGGTGTTCCTAGCAGGCAGCACGGGGACGGGTGTTAATGTGGTCTGGTGGTTTTCCTTCAATCGAAGCAGAATACCGAGGGAGACAGGGAAGAAATGAAGCCGTTCGGATTACTTTTGAGTAATCCTTCCACAAACGTCGCAGTATGACTGTTCATCACTTCAACCGACTCACAAGTTTGCAAAAGGCTAGATGACCTGATTTCTGTTGCAGCTTCTTGGAAAAGTCTGGATGTGTCAGCAAGGGGGCTGGTAACAGGCTAAAGAACCATGTGAAATCTACGGTAGGAAAACAGAGATCAACTTTCTGCCTCCCAGAAAAGGAAACGCGCGGCTGTTGCCCTAAGGCTGCTCTGAAATGCCAGGCTGTCCTCGGATGGGGTGAGAGCCGCGGACAAAAGAGGTCTCGCTTAAAATCTCCAGCCGGGTAAGCTGCAGTGCGGGGCTTCGTGCTTGATTCAAACTAGCGGCGAGTTTCACCCAAAAGAAATATCCTCAAGAGGACGTGCCTCAGCCCCAGAGGAAGTCCCAGGGGAGCGCTGGGAGATTAATTGGTACATTTAATTACTGAGATGATGCATAATGACAAAGCAAAGCCCCGGTAGTCCTTGGCTCAGGGATTATGTTACAAATCATCAGGATTATTTTGGGGAGCTACAAGTGACTGAGATAAACCAGCAGTAGAATTAAAATCCGTTTTAGAGTGGCCTGTGAAAATCAGCCCATCGCCTGTTCTGTGTAGAGCGCAAATAAACGCGGCCCAGGCCGTGCCCTCCACTTACTCTCGGACCAAAACATTGAGCCCCTTTGATTCCAGCTAGAGTCAGAGCTTTTTCTTTAACCGTGATGGGTAGAAACTGATCTTACTGGAAGGAGCTTTGGATTCCTTCTGACCATCGGGGTTTACTTCTCCTTCTGTGTAGCAGAAAACTGGGTTTCGTTTTCTTTGTTTGTAAATCGTGTGTTTAGCTCTTGTAGGTTTGGTCTTTAACAGCGTTAAGAATAAGGTCCAAGAGATTCACCATCCGCAGCCCCAGCGACTGACAGCTGGAGGCGAGAGGCTCATTCTGGGGTTGCAGAAGGCCAATGCTCAATTGATAATTCTCTGTCATGAGACAGAGACTTGGCTGCTGGCTCCTGAGGAGAAAAACCTCCACGTCCTCCCACCTCCTCACTACGGCTCCTTTATATTTCCAGAGACTTTGCATTTGCTTTTTGAGTGCGTGATCCGGTTTGACCGTTCACGAATGCCTGTTCAGAGAGTCTCTTTGAGAACGAGATGCTGCCGCCTCCTCGGGGGTTGCTGGAGGACGAGGGGAGGCTGTTAGGGACGAGCTCCCCGTTCCCCCTTCCCCAGCCGCAAGCGCCCATGCACCTGCTCTAGGTACAGCACACGTGACTCTTCAGGGCACCTTCTAGACGGTGTCTGGGTACAAACAGGGTGTTCGTGCCCGGGCCGTATGCGTGGGGTAATATTAACGTAATAGAGGTGACTATACGTGGAGGGAACAAGTGCGAAGAGAGTATTTGGGAACACGGAGTGCTGGGAGATGAGGACAGAAGGAGCCCAGTTCATGCAGAGGAGAAAGACACCGCGATATAGGGCTGCGGTTCAGACCCACGGCTCGGTCTGATGTGTAACAACTCTAAAACGGGTAAGGCATGCCACGCAGCGTGGTGTTGGGCCTCCCAACGCAAAACAGAGTACAAAATTTTCCAAACTAAATTTTTCCCGCGATTCGGTATTTGGTGTTTGATGCTCCTGACTGCTCAGTGGTCTCTGACATGCTTTTGTTCTGAGCAAGCAAGGCTTTGCCGGCTGACGGTTGTTATCCCTGTTTTATCTTGAGAGATGGAACGGGGGGCGGTGCTCTACCGGTATAAAACCTACCAACTAGTGGTCGGTATAAAACCTAGCAACTAGTTTGGTTTTTTTTTTTCCCTCCTGCTGTTCAACATGCCAAGCCAGGGACGGCAGAGCCCTGCCTGAGGCAAAGGGGGTGGCCGGGGGTCCCGGGAGCCGCGGGCTGTGCCGGTAGGAGAGGCCCCGAGGAGTTTGTGACCCAGGAAGCGGTGGGGTTTGTGTGGCGGGCGGCGGCGGTGGCCCAGCGCGCAGATCACAGCACACGCTCTTGCCCTTTTCACAGATGCAGGTGGCAAACCGTGACATGAACAGGGGTGTAGTACAAAACCCACCAGATTTTCCAGCTGAGTGCTCTGTGCATAAGGATGTGATTTGTATGTAGGTGGGTTTTTTCTTCTCTTCCATTGACTGGAGAGTTTAAAAACAAGAAAAAAGCTAAACTTTTTTTCTCAGCTAGCTATTTGGAATCGGTTGCAGCTTTCCCCTTCTCCTCTTCCTCGTGGCACTGTTCCTGACAGGAGGGATGGTGTCTGGGAGGAAAGGAAAAGGCAGGTTTTCAGCTAGAGTACGCTGTGCTCTTCAGGGGCTCGGTAAGGAGCTCTCCTGCTTTTACACCAAAGAGCAGGTAAATCCTGTGCTTTTCCTCCTTCCCCCTGTGCTTGCGGTGCGGGGGGACCAGAGCAGGTGCAGCTGGAGTTGGAGGGACAGCGAGCTCTCCAGCGTGTGCCTTCCCAGCACGTAGAACACTTTGCAGAGGTGCCCTTGGATTTTCTTGCCTTCAGAGGGAATCTGGTGAGACGGGGCAGAAGGACAAAGTACACGAGTCTGATGTGTTTGAGCAGGGGCCGTGCAGAGTGCGCAGGCACCGGTAAACGCACTCCCGCGTGGCTCCGCTAGGCGCTGTACCTGTAAGGCTGAGCTCAGTTTCCACTGAAATCTTTGGAGTCCAAGACTTACAGCAAAGTGTCACCTGTAAGGTATTTAAATGCCGACCTCCTCGGCTGCTGGACGTTGTTACGCCACAAAAGGTAACTCTAAGTGGTTTAGCGTTGCGGCTGGAGTTGTAGTATCATCCTCAGTGCTCCTGAAAGGAGAAAGTTGAAGCCCTGAGCCGGCTTCAAGAATGTATTGCCTAACCACTAAAAATCTGGGCTGTTTTAGCAGGCTTAGTGCCCTCGCGGTGTGCGGGAGGCAGGACGGGGTCTCACGCCGGGGCAGAGCGGGGAGGTTGCTCGTGTTGTCGGCTGGAGCGGTGCCGGTTTCACTGCTCACAGCCACGGCCAGAACTGGCACATCCGTGCTGTGTTTGGGGACAAAGTGTGCCCCCAACAGCGAGAGACAGAGGCTGTTACTGGGAAGTTAGTTAGCATTTACAGCCAGGGAACAGAGCGTTGGCAGGGGAATTTCCCTGCCTTTCCCCTGCCAAAAAAAAAAAAAAAAAATTCCTCTCCGTACCGCTGTAAAACTTGCAGCTGTTGAAATCCCACCTGCCTCCCTGCCCCGCTGCCCCGAGAGCTCCGCTCCTGATAGGCAAAACCAGAAACGGGAGCGGAAAGCAGCGTTTAGACGACGGCGAGCGCCGGGCTGCGGGGAGGGACGGGAAAGCGGAGCCGGTGCCCGCCGAGCCGGGAGCCCGGGAGGGGGTGAGGGG
>NW_008795687.1:28323-63018 GCF_000699145.1 Aptenodytes forsteri | reverse complement strand
GGGATGGGGATGGGGATGGGGATGGGGAGGGCCTCGGCCGCTGCTCCGCCACCCCGCCCGCTTCTGCCCCCTCCTTGGCCGCTGCTGCGCGTCCCGCCTGTCGCCGGGCTGGAGCCGGGAGCGCTTACGCACGTCGGGGCGATGAGTGCGTCAGGAGCGGGGTCGCAGCCTTCCACCGGCGAACCGCTTCGCCGCCGCGCTGTAAGACTCTGCTTCTGTCCCTGGGCTGGGGAGCGCCGGCACCTCCCCCGGAGGAAGGACTGTTTGAAAAGCAGGTGAGAAAACCCAGCCTTTCATAACAGTCCTCGCCCGTCTCTCTCTCTTTCTGCTTTAAAGCTGGACGGCTAGATCAGCGCTGCTGCTGCAGAGAGGAGCTCCGACTCAGCCGCTGTCCTCGGAGCCGGTGCCAGCCTCGGAGGAGCCCCCTCTGCCTCCCCAGGTTTCTGATCGTGGCGCTCGGAAGCCCTCGGTGCTATGCTATCCTGCCACGTGCCGAATTTAAGGCATCCATCCAAGGTAACGTCCCGTCTGCTCTTCAGGTTGGGCAGGCACGCTTTGACAAGGAAAGGGAGGATAAACCAGACTCTGGGGTTCTCCGGTCCTATGCCAAGGATCTGGGTTTCCCAAAAAAGTTGAGAGTTCCTATGGAGCACGCAATGTACTTGCTAGTTTGGAAAACTTCCCTTCTGCTTCTTGACCTGCAAAGGGCTTGCCCCAAATGGTGGGGAACTGACTGGGGTGAAAGGAGGAGAATGCGCTAGAGCTGCTTTTAGTACCAAAAAAGGGAAATGGGGTTGCGAAGGCACCACAAAATGGGTTTGAGAAGCATCGTTTGGGAAGGATGCTTTGTCACCTGGGATGGCAAGCGGAGGGCGATGGGGAGGCACGTGGGGGGCAGCGGCTGGTCCCCGGTACCACCGTTGCTTTGCTGCTGGGGCAGGGGGAGAGCATGAGGTGGGAGAATAATTTCTTGCATCTACGACGGTAACGAACGCTGTAACGCAGCAGCTGCGTTTGCTGCTTCTGCCTCTGCGAGAGGCCGAGCTAAGGGCTCTTTGCACTGTCTTTGCTGTAGTGGATGTTTGCCCCTCTCCTCCTCTTCCTGGCTGAGCTCGGCTGCGGCGCCCAGCCCACTTACCAGTGGAAAGATGCTGTGACAAACGAGAAGCTCACCTGCCAGCAGTGCCCGCCGGGGACCTTCGTGGCACAGCACTGCACCAGGGACAGACAGACGGTGTGCGAACCCTGCCCGGATTTGCACTACACTCAGTACTGGAACTACCTGGAGAAGTGCCGGTACTGTAACGTCATCTGCGAGGAGAAGCAGGTGGAGGTGCAGCAGTGCAATTCCACCCACAACCGCGTCTGTCAGTGCCAGGAGGGCTACTACTCGGAGATGGAGTTCTGCATCAGGCACTCCGAGTGTCCGCCGGGCTCCGGCGTAGACAAACTGGGTAAGTAGCCTAGCCAGGCGGCAGTGGTGTGCGAGCTTGCGAGGCTCTTTTCATCCCGAAATCTCTGCTGGAGCTAAAAATCGAGGAGAAAGCAGCTGATGATTGCCCAGAGCCTGACTTTACTCCCTTTTTGCTTACCAGCGCAGTGCTGTCCTTGCTGGCGTGTGAAACTGCTCCTGGCCTCTTTTCCAAGGAACGGTTTGTTTGGGTTTTCCCCCGCTTTCGCTTTGAAAGCCTTTGAGATCCCGCAGCACCACGCTTAGATGGGACCCGGCAGTCCTGGTTGCCTGCTTCACCTGCCGCAGCAGGCAGAGCCGGGCCGTGATTCACCCATCCCTGGAGCAGCAGCTCGCCCTGCCAGGGCTCTCGGCAGGTGGAAAGGTCCGAGCGGCTCCTGCTCCTCTGTCAGCTCCCTTCTCCTTGCAGGCAGGTAGCCAGGGAGTAGGGAATGCTAATTATCTGGACCGAAAAGGGCTGCTAATGATACAAGGGCAGGGCTGGTGAATGTGTGTAGCTCTGGGGTTGGGTTTTGCAGTTTTTATTGAGCAATTTTGAGAGGCTGTGTTCAAAACATGAAATGGATACATGGACAGGTTCCAAAGCAATAAAATCAGCCTTGTTTCGATTCACGTCTGAGGGAGATTCACGAGTCCGAGACTCCATCCCCTGGCGAGATGTAAGTCACGAGAGATTTTAGGGGGTTTATTTTTCTGTTGTTTCCTCAGCACAGATTTGTCTGGTCCCTTAGTTGCCCCCATTTGTATGTGTGCAAACTTTCTAAAAATACAAGTTGCCTGCGAGCAGGTTTCCCCCTCACTCTCCTCTGAATCACCGAGGACCGGGCTCTGCCTGGAAACTACAGCTGGTTATAATAAAACAGCCTGGGCAGCATCAGCAAAACCAGCATTATCTTGCTTGATGCTTTCAAATGCGGAGGCTTTTGAAGTCCTTCCATGCACGGCACAGAAGAGCTCCAGGCTTGCAGGCCGGAGGAGGAATACCTGTTGTCTTCAGTTGATGCTTATGGTTGAGGTTTGGGGTTTAATTTTTCTATAGGACGTGACCGTTACAAAATGCAGTCATGCAGCAATGGTGAATTAGGTCTTCAAACAACACGGGGAAACCCTTTGAAATTAAACATCAAATTTGGCTGGAGGGTTGGCTGTAGGACTGAGGAGCCATGTGAGCAAGCTGGGGCATTTGAGGAGAAGTTAATTTTTTGTTATTATTATTATTTATTTACAAATGGCTTCTTGTGTGGGGAATGATGGCACCCCAGCCCAGACATCTGAACCCCACCGCAAGGACCAAATATCCAGCGTGGGTGGGCAGAGCCCTGGGGCTGTGAGCGCTTGTGTCTGGACGGGGACGATGTGGACCCTGTGATTGCAGGGCTGTGGGCAGACCTCGCTGGCCTTGGGGTTGGACGGGTGCTTTGATCCGTGTGCGGTTCCTCCGGGGACGTGGGCTTTTGTGGATTTCCCATTTGCAAATATTGACTCGGGTGTTGGGTTCATCAGCTGGGCCGGCTAGGACATCTCCCAGCGAAGCCAAGGCGACGGCCTAAAGTGGGTTGCAACAGGGTAGAAACCTTGTTTTTAACTAGATATGCGAAGAGGAGATGAAAAGGGGTGTGAAATTTGCTCCCGTCAGGGCCGTTCCTTCTTCTCCCAAGGAATGTGCAAGACACCCTGGTGCGATCTCGCTCACGTGGCTCCGTGCCTGTGAAACAGCAGCGGGTCTGGCCCGGAGTGGGTTGCAACAGGGTAGAAACCTTGTTTTTAACTAATGATGCGAAGAGGAGATGAAAAGGGGTGTGAATGCTCCCGTCAGGGCCGTTCCTTCTTCTCCCAAGGAATGTGCAAGACACCCTGGTGCGATCTCGCTCACGTGGCTCCGTGCCTGTGAAACAGCAGCGGGTCTGGCCCGGAGCCTGGGTGGGAAACTGCAGCGCTGCAAAAGCGAGCAGAGCTTTCACCTTCTCAGCGACTTTTACTTTCACTTGGCCAGGAGCTTCCTGACTCTGCTGTGAATCAAAGGGCTGGTCTGGCACTCAGCTCACCCATCGTCCCAGCTGGTGTCTCCTACCCAGGAGGTGGCCCTCTTCAGTAGCAGATGGGATCTGGGTGGGTTAGGGTGGTGTCAGGAGGCTGGCGGCAATTTATCAGCACGTGCCAAAAGCTTTGGCTTGGGAGACGACTGGGGAAAGCGTTGCTGTGTGCCCTACAAGCGGATGCACGCTTCCCAGGGGAGTTGCAAGCAGCGATCATTTCCAAAACATCACCCTCGTGCTCGAATTGGTGTCGGGCACTCCTTGCCCTGCCGGCATCGGCCCCAGCGCCAGCCCCTGCTCCCTTGCCAGCTCGTCACCGCAGAGGAGTGTGGCTGGGGAGGGGTAGGCTGACGGTCCCCTTGCCTCCCCGCGCGCAGGTACCCCCTTCGAGAACACCCGGTGCCGTGCCTGCCCCCGCGGCTTCTTCTCTTCCTCCAACTCCAGCACCAAGCCGTGCCAGCCGCACCAGGACTGCGAGCAGCAGGGGAAGGTGACCAACGTGCAGGGCAACCAGTATCACGACACCCTCTGCACCTCCTGCAGGCTGGGGAGAAGCAACAGCACGCAGGGACCAGGTGAGCCACGGCTCTGCGGGCGGAGGGGGGATGCCGGGACCACGAAGCTGCCAGGGCGAGAACACACTTTCTGGTGACTTCTCTCTACTTAGATGCAAAATGAGGTGAAACAGCTTGTAAAAGTATGGAGTGATCCATAATTAATAGTAATTATGGACAAAATACAGACTGTCTGCCGTCCTCCCCCTCCAGGGTCGGTCATGTAGGGCAGGGGCAGGGTACAGGGCTTAAGCAACGGCCACTGCTCAGCCAGAACAAAGATCTGGCAGTGAAGTCCTGCCAGCTCTTACCAGGGACTGGGATAACTGGGGATGCCGGGACACGAGGACAGTTTTGGCAGCCGTTCGGCTGTAACTGATAGCTCGCAGTGATAACCGGTGGCTGGCGGTCATGCAAACAGATGTGGTGTGAAGGGCTGTGCCACCCAGCTCGGCTCCTGGCATGCCTCCTGCGCTCACGTCTCCCGGACTTTCAGCCTGTTTTCCAGGAAGCTTTTATTGCGGCCGCAATCTTGTCTCGTGCAGGTTGAATGGAGCAGAGTCCGAGGTTCATTGGAGCTGATATAGGGTGGATTTTGACCTGTTAGGTGAAAAAATAGAGACGTGGTGTCAACTGTGTCACCATGATAGTGCAAACATAGCGCTGAGCCTCGGCGGAGGCTGAAGGTTGGGCAGGAGCCGCCAGCGGGCACAGATCATAGAATACCAGGCTGGAAGGGACCTCAAGGGTCATCTGGTCCAACCTTTCTTGGCAAAAGCACAGAGCAAAGGAGCAGGGGACAGCGATGGGCTGGCTCCGGGGGTGCTTTGTAACATGCACCCCAACAAGTTAGGGGATGAGAAAGGGACTGAAAACCATCTCGGGGGCCTGATGTCAGTTGAGGTGAGGCAGGCAGCCATTCCGAACCACCCACTCTTACCCTGAGCATCCAGCCAAGATACATGGGAGACAAATTCAACGTGACTGATCTGGGTGCCGGTGAACCTGCACCCTTGGACTTCCAAAAAAAAGAAAAAATTAATAATCAATCGTAGCGCCATAGAACAGCCCAGGCTGGAAGGGACTTTGAAAGTTCATCGGTCCAACCTTTCATGGGGAAGGGAGCCTGGATGAGATTATCCGGCACCCTGTCCAGCCATGTCCTGAAAACCTCCAGCGATGGGGACTCCACTGCGTCCCTGGGGAGGTTGTCCCAGTGATCGACTCTTCTCACTGTAAAAAAATTAATTTCTTCCATCAAGACGAAGCTTGAGCTTCAATAAGAGCTTCTCCTCCGTGGTGACACAGCAAGGAGGCTGTTCCCCCCGGCAGCGTGCGAGAAGAGCTCTTGCCTTTCCATCCTTTCCCGGCACAGCCGGCGCGGGGCACTTCTCCGTACGAAGCCTGACTCATGTCACGAGCTCCTCGCCAGGAGCGTGATCCCACCGGAGAGAGGAGATGGAAAGCTCTGTCGTCAGCGGGATGCCGTCCCGGGGAGGGGGGGGGCCGGTCAGGTGAGAGCAGCGTCAGCAGCACGTGTGCTGCGGCTCGTTAGGCCACGGCACCCGTGGCCAGAACGGCCTTTCAGCTATTTATAGAGCGAGAGGAGACCCGTGAGCAATGGGAGCCGAGGGGTATTTTTAACTCTAGTTTGTCATGATTTCACTGGGGAGGCACGTGGGCTCCTGCCTTCCTCCCTGCTGCAACGGCAATTGCAGGAGCAATTCAGTATAAACCCCGAGTTTGCAGGAGAGGCAGAGTCTGGGCAAGGGAGCCCGACCCACCCCACTATAACCAGTGAAACCGTTCCCCGTTTACAATGGCACAAAACCGGACTAGTCTTTTCTTGACCGAGTAATCGCTTGGCCTTGAGGTCTTGAAAATTCTTTGTGATTTCATTCCTTATGCTGGACACGCTCCAGCAGCGCTTTCACCAGCTGGGACCTGGGTCTGTCCAAAAGCCCTGGTCGGGGCTGCGCTTGGGGCTTGTCCTGTCCCGAGATGTAAGAATGTGCATGGGGAAAATAGAAACTTTCAGGAAAAATAACGTGTGTAAATACTTACTGCGATTATTTCAGTTTTTCTGGAGTTTCCCTCTTCCCCTATTCCCCAGCAGGGAGGAGCATGGGAAAAGGTATATTTACTTTTTTCAAAATTAAAGGAACTTTTACACGTTGTTTTCTAACTGCCCTGCATAGGAAGGGCTGCTGCTGGGAAATCCAGCCTTCCCCGCCTTCCAGGGCAGCTGGCTGGCAGAGACGGGCCTTGGCCAGTTCACGGTGCTGTATTTGGTGCTTTCCTCCTTCTTCTTCCTTCCAACCTCACTTTTGCCACTTGCAAAACGCTTATTCTGACCTGTTTGTTCCACTGCGTACCTGCCGGCGGCGCGAGCCGCCTGTCCTCCCTCTTCCCCCCTGACTTAGGCAAAGGGTGAGCCTGCTGGAAGCCAGGTGCTGCTGCATCCTTGGGCAGGGGCTCGCCCTCTGCCTGGGCACCCGCCTGCATGGGCAGAGCTGGGCAGGCGGTCCCCAGCTCGTGTTCATGGATGTACGTGGCCGTGTGAGCTAAAATACCCTCCCGAATCTGGAAGATGGGTTGTGAGGGGCAGGTTTCCCGGCGGGGCTCACTGGGCTGGGACCCCCGGTCCGAGCCGTGGCTGGAGAGCAGTGCCCAGGTGAGGACAATGTCATAGACTCACGGAATGGTTTGGGTGGGAAGGGACCTCTCAAGGCCATCTAGTCCAACCCCCCTGCCGCGGGCAGGGACATCTTCAACTAGATCGGGTTGCTCAGAGCCCTGTCCAGCCTGGCCTTGAATGTTTCCAGGGATGGGGCACCCACCGCCTCTCTGGGCAGATGTCCCACGGAGAGGCTCAGTAGGGCTGTGACCTGCTCTCCTGGTGTCCCACGGTCACCTTCCCGTTAACCTCCAGGCGGTTTTCTTCCACCAGCTCTAGGAGACGACGACTGTGAGCAAGCCATGATAGATTTTGTGGCATACCAGAACATCCCCATCAGAAAGCTGAAGCGCCTGCAGCAAATCCTGGAGCGCTCGCCGAGGAAGCAGGCGCTGGGGACCAGGGCAGCCATCCAGGAGAAGTTCAGGGCTTTCCTCACCCACCTGAAAGAGGGACACTACGAGGTCACCAAGGAGCTGCTGGATGCGCTGCGAGCTGCCAAGCTGCACTCCGTCGAGGAGAAGGTCCGCGAGCGCTTCCTCCTGCATTGAGAAAATGAACTGAACTTTTCGGGTGGTTTTTGTTTTGTTTTGTTTTTCTTCTGTGGCTTCATTAATTTATTAATCTTTCCAAACCTAACTAGAAATGCAGCGTAGAGATGAGTGATGGGTCAGAGCTGAAGTGTGCTGTGCCAGCTGCGGTGGGTCCTGCTCTGCGTGCGGCTGTATCGCTGCCTCCGGGACGGGATGCGGTGAGCAGCAGCATCCCTGCGCCAGTGGCCGGGCTGGGAGCTCCCTGGGTGCCGGCCGCGGATTTTCCAGCACTCAGCAAGGGTCAATGTTTTATCAGAAGAGAAACGTGCGGCCAGGGTCATTTTTTCTGGGGAAGAACCCAGCTCCCCCTTTTTAGACAACTGTCTGGCTTTGTTTTAAACTGTGTGGGTTTGTTTTTGTTGGGGTTTTTTTTAGTTATTTAACAGTATTTCCCACAGAGGATTCATTTGCATTTGTTTGTCATGCTTTGTTTTGAGAAAGGAGTTTACTGCTGAGACACACGTTGGGTGTGGGATGCCCCTGGAGTCACTGGTACAGCCAGCTTTAAATTTATTTCTAAACTACCTGTTTTTATACCATGTGTGAGAGATGTTTTCTAAAGAAAGAAACCAAAGAAGTTATTTTATTATACGATTCTCTGTCACCAGAGTCCTTTCCTAGTCTCATTTGGAGGAGAGAGGTGGTGTTGCGAGTCCCAGACCATCATCTTCCGACTCTGCTCACCCTTACCTGCTTTTCGCACGTGCTTCACCCCATGATCACACAACCCCAGCCATCCCCATGACACAACAGCACACCGAAACCAGCCTCCGTGAGCCACGGCAAGGCCGCGTGTGAGCGGGATGTAGCCTCTCTGCGTTGGGATTTGCCGCCAGCGCGGCCAGGGTGAAGCTCACATCTCTTGGGTCAACCCAACCGTGTCACCCTGAGCCCTGGGTCTGTCCCCAGACCCGGCCAGATGCTGCGGCAAGCGAAGAGGCGCTTGGTCAGCCAAGAGCCGCGCCTTGGGGCACTTGTGCTGACTGCAGGCGGGGTTTTTTTAAGCCTTGCAGATGTCACTTAGGGAAGTCAACAAGGGTGACCCTCTCGGGCATTTTCCAGCCCGTAGCAATGATGACACATAGCCTGCATCTGCCTTGAATGAGTTTGGCTTTTTTATAGCTCTTTTTTTAGCTGAGTAGTTGCCAGGAATTTGTGGTTCAAAAGCAGAATATTTCCCCCCCCGGCTAGGAGCTGTTAAAAGCACTCTGAAACATGTGCTATGTGGAAGTGGCCCCACACTTCCCCCATGCGAGGAAGGCTGACATAACCGGGTACAAGAGGGGATTTTAACCTCCCCTTGCTGCCCACAGACATGTCCTGGGCTCTTCCTGCTGCACTGACAAGTTGTTCATCCATGGGGGCTGGATGAACGGGGCTGATCCTGGGGGCAGCGCTTGCCTTTCCGCTCCTCCTGGCTGCTCCGGAGCTCCGGAGTCCCTGGACGTCTGCTTGCACCTGCCTGGCTCTGCAGACTTGCAGCTGGCGATCCCAGACTTGCAACCGTCTCACCCCGGTTTTGGGCTCTGGGGATGAAGCAGTTCAGTGATCCTGACATTGCCCTGGGTCAGTTCAGCCAGGGACAAAAAGAAGCAAATGGCTGAAAAGCAGCAGAGGGGACCCCTCGCTTGCACCTCTGCGTTGAGCCAGGACTGATCCTGGCAATCCCCCCGCAGCTTTGTCAAGCCTGGCCTTGAAATCCTACAAAGGAGGCTGCACCGTAACTCCCCTTGCCAATGCTCAATTATCACCAGGTCTAACCTCTGCCCTGCTGAGCTGCTTTATTCCACGCTCAGTCCCCAAGCGTGACTTACTCTGAGTCCCTTGGCAGTAGCAAAGTGCCGATGGCACGGTCCAAGAGCAGCTAGGGCAGGAGACGAGGAGGGTTTCCATCGGAGTACTGTGAGAAACCAAGTACTGCTGCAGCGCGGTGCTTTTCTCCAAGGCAGAGCGCGAGGTAGGACACCCAGCGCTGATGGGTCAAAGGCTGGAGCAGCCGGAGCCTCCGGCATTGGCCGCGGCTCCTCGAGGGATTCCTGTCCTGCTGCATTGCAGTTAGTCCTGACTCAGCGCTGGGGATTTCATGTCCCTGGCCTAAAGGAGAACAGGAATGGAGGGTTGTTAGTGTAGGAACTGCCTCCCGTTCTCTGTCCACACCACCCTGGCTTCTTGAAATACGTATTTACTGTGAGAGTCGGGGGGAGGGAGGGAAAATGAGGGTAGTATTGGCAAGAATCTTGGATGCTGGCTCAGTTGGGTAATTTTTCCAGAGAAAGAGGTGCCTTTTCTGTGTATTTTTTGTGATAAAAGACCTCAGTCCTGAGATGGAAGTGCCCGTGGGGCACTGTGGCTGAGCTCGGGGTCTCAGGACACCTCATGTTGCCCTTGGAGCCTGTTGCCCTTCTCACCAGCAAGGCAGGATCTGGGGCGTGGGCTGGAGTCTTCCATCAGCTGCGCAGCGAGCCAAAAGGCAGCCAGCTCCGGGTCCCCGGGCTCCCGGCTGAGCTGTGGCTGCTCACCAGCGGCTTCTCGTGGCTGCGACGTGGCTGGGGGCTCCATGGGAGTCGAGGTCTGACCAGGCACTGGCAGAGGTTAAAGCAGAGCAGCTGTGGCTCAGCCGTGCTCAGTCCTGTTCTCATCTTCCCACGTTAACATGCTGAGCGATGCCAGAGCCCAGCGGCTGATAAACAGACTGGGCAGTGATCCCCCGCGTCTCCCAGCACGCATCCTCCCAGCTGGGCTTGCCCTCGCCTGGAGAAGAGCCCAGGAAACATCTCTCCTGCTGGATGCCAGTGCAGAGGAGGGGTGGTTTTGTTCTTTTGTTGTTGTTGTTTTGGGGTTTTTATTTGACATTGTGAGTGCTCTGTCCCATCTGGACGTCAGCCTGCACAGATCCTTTGTCCATTCGGATAAAGCAAATGCAGCAGCTGCTTTTGTAGGCCTGCTCCCACCCAGAGGGTTGCAAGAGCTTAGGTCCCGCCGCTGTGACTCCAAGGGGTCAGACACCCCCACGTGCAGGTGGTGCAAGGGTGAGGAGAGCCGCCCGGCTCCTTCCCATCCTCCTGAGAAGCGATGCCTTGCTGAGCCCCCGCAGCCCTCCCAGCACTGAGCGTGGGTCCGCCATGTCCGACCCCTCCTCGGAGGGGAGACGATGGGTGTCTGTCACCCGTGTGCCGTGCCAGATTGCGGTGGGGGCCACAGACCTCAGCTGGCCGGAGCGGGAGAGGATGATTAAACAACCGGGGATCGCCCAGCCTGTGTCAGACGAGCTCTGCGCTGCCAGGCTCCCCCAGCCGTCGGCCGGCGCAACCAGGACCGAGGGTCTGGGGAAGGCAGGTGATGCCCTGTGCCATCCGGCAGCTCTCCAGCTCGGTGCTACCAGCGTGACTTGCTCTGCCAGGATGTCTCGTGAGCACCCACGTGTTGTTATCTCGCTCTGCCGAGGTGGTTTTGACCTGGCGGTGGCTCGGTGTGCATTTGGGTGTCGGTGTCTTACAGCCCAGCGCAGGCAGGTTGGAGCGTCCCTTTAGGAGCTTTCCAGGCAGGTGACGTTTTGGGCACCGGTGCCGTTTGCAGGCTGTTTGTCGGCAGTGCTAGACCTCTCCCCGGCTCGCCCTGCTGCCGTAGTTGGCAGTCTCCCCCCGACCCGGGTCCCCTCATGCCGAGTGAGTTGGAATTTCTGCACAGCAAAGTTTCTCCTCACGTGAGCTCACAGGTAGTGTGACAGCAGGGGATCTTTCTGGTAAATATTGACCTTTACAACCGCGTCCAAACACACCAGCACGTGAGTCCTGCTCGGTTTCCAGGAAATGGGCTTTGCTAGAAAAGGCTGCATGAGGATCGTGCGGTGCTGACCCCAGCTCTTCCCGCCAGCCTCCCCTGCTCCGCTCCCACCGCCTCGCACCCAGACCACGGCAGGCGGTCACAGACCAACCTCAGACTGATCATAAGTTTAATTAGTTGAAAAGGTGGAATAACTTAAGAGCATAAAAACCCCTTTTGGTTTTCACTGAAGTTTCCAAAGCCCAGAGAGAGAAGAGGAACAGTCAGCAGCGTGAGCTTCTTCCTGGTAATTTAAATGACTGCTTTCCTTATAAGCTGTGGCTAAGGACAAGTACATGGTAACATTTAAATGTGGATGTAGGTCTCTCCCAGGGATGACTCAGATATTTAGTACACAGAAGATCATTTTCCCAAATGCTATGAGCACTACATAAAACGCCAAGCCCATGCTGTTCTCCGAGTCGGGCTTCCCTGTCACCTTATGCTGTAAAATACTTAAAATAGGAAAAAAAAAACCCCAACACAAAACCACTAGTTTATTAAATAAACTGCTGAGGCACGGCCGCCTGTTACGTCTGTGCCACGGGCTGACTCGGACACCTCTCGCCGCAGCCAGGTGTGGCAATGACTCAGGGTGGCAGCAGCTCCTCAAACTCACGAAACCGCCGTCGGCAGGAGCCAACTTGCTCATCACGAGAGCGGTTCGGACACGTTAACGCTTTAACGCAACGAGACTACCGTGTGTGCTGGCCCAGCGCCGGAGGGTTTGAAACGGGGCTAGGTAAATGATTAACGTTAGTTTAAGGAGTCAGCGGGAGTTTTTCTAGTGAGGTCATACGTAGCTGGCTCACGCCTCGACGTCGCAAACGAGGGGAGCCAGGATTGCTAGAGGAAACCAAGGGGGGATTTTTCGAGGTGTGCAGAGGGATGCAGAGGGGATGTGACCAGTGCAGACTCATAATCCGGCTTGTCGAAACAGACTCCAGCCACCCTTGGCCCTGGGGTTACAACCTAGTCACAAGACGGGTAAATCCATTCTTCTGCCTGCAGATTTCCTCGCGTTTTCGTTTTGCTGGTGGTGGTCCTTCGCCCCCTGCCCTCCCGCGGCGCCCAGCAGTTGGTGGTGGGCTGAGCCCTCCAGACACTGTGGGAGAGGACTCGGGGAGTGCTAACACACCAAACTTGTTTGAATTCGCCCATCGCTATTCCAAAGAGGCGCCAATTTTATCTCCTTTTGAAGCACGCATCTTTTTTTCTTCTGATTGTAGGTTCTTTCTTCTGATTGTGATCTGCTGTGTTGCATGCCCAGGCTTTCCCTGCTGAGACTCGTCCCTCGCTGCTGCACGTGTTATTTCTGCAGTGATCCAACGATGGGACCGAGCTCCTCCGGTGCCAGTGCTGCAGGTGGAGAGCGCCGGCCGTGCCGGGGAAGCAGAGGTGAGACTGAGGAAGTCGGCCGTGTCCAAGAGCAGGAGCAGAGAGATAGCTGAAGCGTGCAGGGCAAACCAACCTGTGCTCAGCTCAGGGGTACCTGAACTGGGGTGCCAAAGGACGTGACCTGAGAGAGGACCCCTGACACAGGCAGGGAAACGGGTGCTGTGATGCTCAGGACAAAGCCATTGCCGCACCTGGTATCGCAGCACTGGTGACGTTGCCAGGCCAGACCCAGACCTGCTGCGATGCAGCACTGGTTTTCACTCACCCTGCTATTGTTTTCCAGTCCTCCTTTGCTGCAGGAGGTCTTTGTACACGTTTCTGTCTGAGCCTCCCGTGGCTTTCAGGGGGGTGAAGTCTCAAAACAAGCGGGAGAAGCAGAAGTTGCATCCCTGTTTTTACAGAAAACGGTTACTGAGGTGCACTGACCCGCTCCATGTCACCGGCAAGCGTGCTGGCTGCACCGGGGTATCGAGCTCGGCCGTTCTGCCCACGGCAGGTCTCCTTTCGCAGCACCCATTGCCCCGCAGCCGGGCTCTGCTGCCACCAGCCTCGGCCACAGGTGTGGGACCAGGGAGGTGCTTTTCTCCCACGGGGTTTCACCCCTCGTTCCCCTGCCCTCGTTTCTTCCCCTCCTCAGTTTATAATTCCTGTTCCCATTTGTGTTCAAGGAGCTTCCTGAGAGTGGGATGTCTCAAAGAGCAAGCGAGAAGAGACACAGCAAGATGTGACCCGTTCCCGGCCCGGGCCGGTCGGACACAGGGGATCCGAGAGGTCAGGACCAGGCAGCCCCGCGGCGGGTTGGCGTCGGTTCGGCACGCCAAGTGAGGAGATGGACCAAGTGCTCTTGGGCTGAGCGTGGCTCATAACCGTTGATCTGCACCCGGCCAGAGCGGGGTGAGACTCTGCCTCCTAATCACTTTTCCCCATATTTCTTTTAATGAAATGAGAATTTTTGCCTCATGTTGACCAAACCCAGAATCTGGCTGATAAATCCTTTTAATGAAAATGTGAAAACCTCAGTGAAAAACATTAATGAAAAGGAAACAGTTTGGTTTGTCAATATTATTCCTATTACAGAAGCTCAAACGCTTTGGCAGCCTGATGACCCTACAGGTGTTGCCAAAGGGTCTCCGCTTCAGAGCCGTGTCTGGCCTCGGGGCGCAGTGCGGGCTGGGGGGTCGCCCCCCCCCCCTTCCCTCACTGCCCAGCTGCCTGCGTTGGTCCTCAAAGGCCCCTTCTTTCCCCCCTTGTAAAATGTGATGAGCTTTCTAGGTTCCACATTTCAAAGGTCTTCAGAGGTCTTTGCAGTAAGCATGTTCCAGAAAAGCAAATTATTGCTGCCTGCCGCTGAGTAAGGCGAGAACAGGTGACAGGACCTTTCATCCATGATCTCCCTAAGTAGATTCAGTTATTCGGGAGTATTTAGTACCCAGCAGACTTGTTCAGACAGTGCTGTAGCACTGACTCAATAGTTAAAACGGGAGCTAAAGAAACACTAGCGAGAAATTGGGTTTTTTTAACAAAACTTTGGATCCTTTCTCTTGTGGTGGTTACAGAGCACAACGCTGTAGTTTTCACTTATTTCCAGCGTTTGCTTCCAAGCAAGTGTTGGGAGGATAGTTGTCCTTTACAGAAAAGCTTGCTTTTTCCCTGAGAGGCTTAAAAGGTCACTTACAGGAATTCATCCAGCAAACGGGGTCACATCCAAAGCACATTTCTTCTATCTGTTCAGCCATTGTTTGGCTCCCCTGAATTTGCTCCCAAGATATAGCCTATAATGCTCAGGTCTGGGCGCTGCCTCCTCTCAGCTTGAATAAAAACAGAATATATTAGTAAACCTTCTGATGCCCTTTAGCTTACATCTGTTTTCTGGGAAACATGGTCAGGAAGCTTGGGATGACTACAGCTATAATATCCTTAAACAACACCCTCACTGTTTAGAACCGCAAGCACTTTATGTATTATTATCTGAATCAACATAAAACAGGAGTCTTCCTAAAACAACTGTTTGCTTACCCTTTAAAAACAATGGCATTTTCCATCTTACACAACGTTTAGGGAGAGGGCTAGAACAGCTGCTGTTCCTAAACGACTAAGCAGTATTGGAGATCGGAGACCTCGTAGTGCCATACGTATGTGGGGGAGAATCAAGGCCCCGGTTGTTACGCGGGGTGTCCCTTACCACCGCTCACCCAGGAATAGCACCAGGCATCCAACGCACCAGGTGCCAGCAGTGTCCCGTGCTCGGTTTGGGTCTTTTCCCGGCTGCTCTGAACGTGGCAGAGCTCCAGCTGTGCCGTGACTTAGGTGTAACACAGGGGAGCGGAGCCGGGAGACTTGACCATTTTCCTATGGAAGTGCAGGGAATGACAACTTCCCAGCTATCGCTACGAGGACACGAGCTCAGCGAGGATGTGCGTTGGGTGGTCTGGCTGCTGCCGCCGAGTCTCAGGCATGTGGACTTAAGGGCATTTTCGACTATGAAGCATAAGGGACTAGATAAAGGTTTGGAGAGTTCAGATCGGCTTCAGGGACATGCTCTGAAGTGCTTGTTCAGCCTCAGTCCGATCGTATAGATTCCCCAATGCTGGTTTCTATTTGTCTGTACTTCTGTCTGTGATACTGGAGCTTGGTAGGTGATTTATTGGACTTCTCTCAGTCTTCCCAGAAGTTAAGACAAGGACTCTTTAGTTGGGAAACTTGGAAGATAAGAATAGGAGTGTACATTCCCCATTTCATGACTCTGAACCTGAAAGAACAAACCAGCTCTGGCAAGATCAAAACCAAGTTCTTCTTTCGCCCAGTTTCGTGTGTTGTGCACTGACATGACGTCACGCAGGCACAACCTCGCCTGTGATTCAGCATCTCTTGTTTACAGAGATCCCCTGCCCTTTGATACAACAGTTGTACTCATGGGGCATTTACTAGGTCTTTCGCAGCCTGTGGCGTAGCCGATCCTGCGATCCTGCCTCTTCTCATGGCATGGAGATGAGCTGTCAGAATTTCTACCACACTGCGGATGTGGGCGCAGACTTGGGAGAGCTTAATCCTTGCAGAGGACGGGGCTGCGTGGGATCAGTTGCTTTCGATTCAGTAGTTGTCCTTCCCCCTTCCACAGGTGGCCAGCTGCCTTTGCTGCCACCGCTTTCACCTCCAGCGTAAAGGTCTTCTGTTAAAAGCGTGGTGCTCAGCATATGTGGGTGTTATGCATAACTGCAAATATCTCATGTAAAAATAAGCCTTGTTTGTGTCAGGGGAGCAAAATCTTTCAGCAGGGCAGGATAACCCTTGGTATCTCACAGGTCGCCTTGTTCCCCCGATAGAAAAGCACGTCTGAACGAGCAGTGGGCTTTGGTCACAAAACCCGGCAAAATCTCGGAGTGAAATACAGGGGCTGCCTGCGTATTCACTTGACCATTACCGTTTCAGGGGTAGGCAGTGAGGAGCTGCTATTTGTAATACCAGTTTCTGGGAACAAAGAATTCCTTATTCCTCTTCACGACTGCCTTATAGAACTGTTCTGTTTCTTTTGTCGGAGTGTGACTCAAATAAAAATTGCTAAAGGAAATCTACAGATGTTAGAAATCTGCAAGTTATTTGACTTCTGAGAACTAGCAGAGGAGTTCCTGGCTATGAATTGAACTGGAACACAAGTGGGAACACAACAGAAACAACTCTGTAGGTTTCTGTTTCAGGAAGGCAGTTAAGGATACAATTTTACAGGGAATTTAGTTTCTCCTCAGAGCAGTGCTTATGCTATATACTGAATACAGATGTCTTAAGGCTGCACTGGATCACAGATTTGAATTGGTTCTTCCAAATGTTTAGCATGACATCCGTTTAGCTGAAGGATGTGTACTTCAAATGAAGCTTTTACTAAATAATGCCGTGCTTGTTGCACGCCGGCAGCTGCCGAGCAATTCCCTAGCAGAGCAGCAGTGAGCGCAACAGCTGTGTGTAGCTGCTTGCTTGCGCTTCATGTCCCGGGCACTACTGGCGGCAGATGATTCTGCATGTGAGAACACGGGTTTAAGCAGGTGGGTTTAAGCCCTGGAGTCCTCCATGGTGTGTGCTAGCTCCGGGCACGGCCACAACGGCAGGGAGCAGCTGTTAAGAGACGACTGGATGGAGGAAGCATAAGTAAGTGCATTTGTGGACGGTAGAAAGACAGTACCATCTACGGACATGCACCAAAAGAAATTATTACTCACGAGTTAGTAGTGTTAGTACAGATTACTACATATTCATCCAGCAAAGATTTTGTTTCAAGGAAAGGATGCTTCATCCTGTGAGTCCTTAAGCAAAGGAACTGCCTCATTTTCACAACTACTTTTGATTGCATGTGACAACGTGATTGTGGGAAAGGTGAGACTGCTGCAATGACATCCTCAAAGAAGGATGTGGGGAATGTGGTATTCAACAGATGACACTGCTAACAAAATTGAAATTTGGAAAGTCGTTTGGAATCAGCAGCCTTCAGCTTTAAGGAACGACAGTGCAACTGAGAAGGAATGAGGAAATTCCTGCCTCCAGAAACTTATTTTATGTGTTTAGAAAGAAATGTCAGGCAGAATTCCACAACTGAGTAATTCACTGCAAGTGCTCCTCCTCTTCTTGTTTCCACTTGACGATTACCTAGTTTATGGAAGAAATTTAGGTCATTTTTTCCCCCGTGATGTTGCGTACTGTGCTGTCCAAGTTTCCTGCACCAGTCCTCAGTCAATTTCCTACATGAGGTTCTGACCGCTTTTAGTACCAGTTTCTTTCTTTCTTTCACCAGAAAATTTAATCAGCACTCTCTTCCGAGGTAACAAGTGTCACAGGTGAAGGCTTGTGATCAGATTTAAGTTGTGCAGATGAAGTTGTATGAGAGCAGGCACTACTGATAGCTGGGACTGTATCCTTGTAAAGTGGTTTTGGATATAAAAAAGCCTAAGCGTGCATAGAGAAACTAATGGAAAGCCCCCAGTAGCTGTCATGGAAGCTGGTTTTACCAGAGGAGCAGAAAAACAACTCTCTAAGGGATTTCAGAAGCACGAGAAACAAAACCAAAGTGCAATGCTGCAGGAAATGCGTGAGGTCCAGCAAACAAAATAATGTATGTTATACACCAGGAATGTTTCATGTGGGATTTCCAACTTGTATAAAATTCCAGTGTGAAAAAGCACCTGCTCTAGTTTCTCTGACATCCTTTGTCCTGATGAGAGCTTGGCAGAAGGCAAAGGCTCTTCCCACTTCTCCACTGCCCCTTATCTCCCTGGAGATAGATTCAAGCCAAATTTTAAGAGAAAACTGTGCCAAAAGGGATTTTTAAGAGGGCATCCAGCCTATAACCTGTCTCCGTGGCAGGGTCAGTTCAGCCTGTTTTTCTTGATTGTCCAAATTGCTTTTGGGAAACCTATAGACAAACAAACGCTTGGGAGTAATTTCTTTCAGCCTCTGAAAATGGTCCCAAGACTGAAGGCAAACTCAATCTGCGGTGCTTCTTTTGGTAAAAGCTGAGGAGCATAAGCAGAGCTGCAAGCGGAGGCAGAATCCACTTTCCTTCATGTGTGGACACTGCTGTCTGTGGCTGCCAGTCAGTTACCATCTACATTAATCAGATTTTTTTTAATTTAAAGGGATAATGGTCAAGACCAGTGACGGTACCACTCTTCGCCTTTCTTAGCAGATCCCTCTAGAAGTTCTCTCCTCGAACTAATAGCGCTTGCCAGCAGAGAAGTCCCAGGATACTGTTTCAAAAAATAATGAAATGCCCAAATCAATTCAGAAACCTTCAAGTACTTTAATCCAGGTTTTCAGCTGAGGACTGTTGTGACCTTACGTTTTCCAGACCCACAATGGTACCTCATAGTTTGTTATTCATGAGCACACACTTCTGGAAATGATGACTAACCCAACAGTCTCATGCCCAGCTAAAACATCATCACTGAGGAGAAACAAACTTCCAGGCTTGCAGTTAACTGCCCTTTCTCTTGAGATTGCTATCATCTGTAATGTGTAAAGGCAGATCCTTACCTTAAATGAACTGATGGATGTGCTGGACTTGGTGTACAAATGATGTTATAGGATGTGTCAGCAGTACAGCAGTAGGATCATAAGGAAGGAGAGACTAACAATAGATCGATTAGGAATAAAACAATCCTACAGCACTGGAAAGGGTATTAAGTCCACCTCTCCATTACAGGCTGATTTCAGTTTAGCAGAGAGTAGGAAGGATGGCTGGGGGCATATCCCCCATACCTGCCTTCTGCTTGCTTCTTCACCGTGCTCTGAACCAGATGGTACTGGCCAGAGCCTTAAATAAGATGTTGGACTTAGCGCGAAGCTGTGTCTGATTTGTCCTGGTATTTCCCCTGGTTCTGTGGGACGGGATGTCATGGCGAGTGGGATAAGATCTGACATCAGCACCACTGAGAAGCAGACCATCAGGCCGCTGCAGCAAGGCTAACACATCGCTGTTGCCTTGCACTAGGATGGGACAGGATTAGGTAGTACCAGCAAAAAGTGCTGTAACTCAGTTATTCTCTGTCTTTCCATTGTTCCAAATGAAGATGAAATTGCCACCATGTGGACAGCACTGTGATTCATACAGTACTCAAAAGCATTAGAAGTGGGTTTTTGTGTTGTTTTGTTTTTTTTTAAGGAATGCTCTTGCCTCCTGCTGCTAACAGCTAGTAAATGTCTGCACAGCAGGGAAATTCCAGATGGGTGAGAGAAAGTTAATCTTCTGCCAATGTTCAAATAAGGCAAGTAGAATAACTACCATGGTTATTAGACACTTAGCTTTATCTCAGTGTAAAGCATGCTAAAGGAAAAAGTGATTACTAAGTACGGATGATGAATCTGTTTCACCTTGGGAAGATAAAGCACCTCCTCAGAGAAATAAATTGCTGTAAACAGGCATGGGCAAAACAGGTCCATCTCAAATGTATCAAAAATCTGAAAAACTGATTACATTTGAACTACTCAGAAACGTCCTCGCTTTGGTTGGAGGTCTTGCAGGGGGGTCACTTGCAATGCAAAAGCATTTTAAATCAATTCTGTGCTTTCTGTAAGGACTTAAATAAAGCACAAGTCTAAAATATTGTAAATTTTTGATTAAATTGCTCATCAAAATATAAAATAGTTATCAGCTACCAACATATCATAAACGTCCTCGCTTTGGTTGGAGGTCTGGGTCACTGGTCACTTGCAATGCAAAAGCATTTTAAATCAATTCTGTGCTTCCTGTAAAATAAAGCACAAGTCTAAAATATTGTAAATTTTTGATTAAATTGCTCATCAAATATAAAATTAGTTATCAGCTACCAACATATCATCTTGGACTATCTCAGTGGGATTTTTTTTTTAGTGGAGCTTATGCATTGACTACCATCCCTTTTCAGAATGCTTTTCCCTGTCAGTTCGGTCCTATTCCACTAGTCCGTACTGAGGCATCATTAGCAGAATAGACCTGCTTATAGAAACCGAAGCTGCAATAAAACCAACTGAAGGAGGAAGTCATCAGTGTCCTTGTGTAGCCATTTATGACCACGTAGAGCAGATGCAACCAAAAACCCCAGCTGACTTCGCAGCACTCCATTGTCTTTGTGCTTCATGTAAAGTAACTGCACATGGTACACGATCAGCAAGATCCAAGCCCAGGTTGTGCTTGCACAGCGAGATCTGTATCTTGCACCTGCCAGCTGATCAAGCTGAAATCTTTCACTGCAGTCATGCTGCAGCATGGAGGACACACCAAAGGAATTCAACAATTTGTTTATCTGCTGGGCTTCCCCAGCACTCAGGAAATCTTTCGACAGTATCGGTAGGTACACTTTATCTGTAACAGTGGAAAAACCTGACTGCAAAGCTCTTTCCTAAAACAGACTCTGGGAGCCAAGCAGCTACATCTGTATGCCCCATCAGGTAACTGCTGTTACTGCTCTAGAAGCTAACTGAATGATAGCGAACCTTTCACTGCCGGTTTCAGAGAAATCCTCCCTGATTTTTTGTGGACATCAGAGCATGCTCATACTTACGTATCACAGCTGATGCATCTTTCTGGGTGAAAGACTCCCCCACCCTTGAGAACTTGGAATTCTGAAGTCAAAACGTTTGCTTTAATTTAAGACCTCCTGCTGATATGTGCCACAAAGCAGTCTTTGTGTCTAGAAACTTGTGAGAACAGCTATGGCCTTGAGGTTAAAACTGTTCTTCCTCCCTGGTCTCCTAGGGAATAGGGAGAGGAAGAGATCTGAGAAGAGTATGTGGAAAGCTTAGAAAACCCCTGGTGTCCCATTAAACAGGCATTTTAATTTACTTGACTAAAAAGCGTTTTGTTTCGCAGCAAGGCACTTTTGTCCACCAGTCACTGTTTACATCTTCAGCTTAATTGTTAGCACCAACCCTGCCAACTGAAACAAGAACCAGGACCACAGAGATACCTTGAAAATACCCAGGCTTTCAGAGATGGCCAAGTGAGAGAGATTTCCCTTACAGTCAATGGCCACTGGGTATCAAATACTTTTGTACACTTGAAACTCTCAGCCCTACATCACATGCAGCACTTAGAGAACGTGCCGCTTCTTACAGTGAGTGCTCTTCAAGGGATCCTCTACATTCACAGAGTGTGTAAGAAACCAGAGATGGGTCACTAGGTCTGAAGGACCCTAATGAAACCTCTGGCGTCTGAGTTAGATGTACTGCAGTTTAATTCTTCTGGGCTATGGTATTGACATTGGCACCATTCAAATTCAAATACCACCTGTTCTAGCAGCAAGTAATTGAAAGGAATTTGATATCTTACCTGACAGTTTGCCCAGCCGCCTTCTATCCTAGCATTACTGAGAAGTGAGATTCTGCTCTCCAGTATGCAATTAGTTCCACTGACTTCATGTGCTTAATGACATAACCCAGCTGCCCTCGCGCTTTGACCCAAATGTGAGGGAATGAATTATGTTCTCTCGTAAAAAAAATCTGCAGTGAGTTGCATGCAGAAAAATTAGCAGAAAATTCTTTGACAGATGCCAAATAACATATCTTTAAACAAATACTACCGTCTAACTTGCTCAACTAGAGCTTGAATAATGTCCCCTTAGTTATGTGAGGAAACAGCACAGAATGGTCACCAGTGCCAGGAGTAATTAAAACACGCGAAGAGCAACACCCACTGCCAAATCGCTGTAAAATACATGTAAAAATAGATATTTGGCAAAATGTTAGTGACATGTCAGCAGAATTACTAGCTGGGTAGGCTACATAAGAAGTGAGCACTATTTGACTTTGAGAGCTGCCTTTCTGTTCTTTCTTGCATTTCAAAAAACTAGAGGGCTAAGTACCGCTACTTCCGAACATCGGTTGTTTCAGCAAGAGAAGTTCAAAGAAGTAGGAAGCTTTATTGCATACTGATTTCTCCCTGCCTAGAGGTTCAGCTTTCGGCCTAGAAAGATCACAGAGAGGGCCTCAATTCATTCCAGTTACAGAAGATACCAATTATTCTTACAATTAAAGAGAATGCACAACAGAGAGATTGGCAGTCAAAGCAAGGCAGTGCTTCTGGAGTTCATGTCCTGTTAAGAATACCCATTTTAAACAGTGTACCATTGTGCAGTGGCTGGCTTCCATATCTGCATTTACCACAGGTAAAAATTACGAATCAACATGTCGACTGAAAACTGAGTTATAATCAACACTGTCTCTCCCCATTATACAAACAGCAGCATAACAGGGCCAGTAACACCACCTAGAGTAACCATGGGGCTGGAGCAGCAAGGTATCTTCTCAGTTAGGAGGGACAGCCATTCCCCAGGTTCTCCCTCCCCTTTCATGTTCACCTATGCAGTTCCTTCAGGAGTTCCTTCATGTCACTGGCCTCTAGCCTGTTAGACTAACAAATCAAGAATCACAAAGTAATACAGTAGAAAATTAAGTCCTTTGCATCTGCAACAATATGTAGATTGCCACTCAGTCTATGCTCTCAGGCCAACGACTTAATACTTAATGTAAGAGATTCCCACCCCCCACCCAGTCGGAATCCTTTGCTCAAGTTTTTTTAGACACAGAAAGAGAATGTTTGTCTCCTAACTTAGGAAAGAATCAGGTGTAATAGGAATCCAGTGGACCACCTTCTTTAAAGAGAACACAAAACTGTGTGGAAAAAGACTGTCCGTTCCTTGGCTGACTTGGAATTTCTTACGTGATGTCCTTCTTTCTCGGGGGCCGGTGAATATTCCTCACCACACACTTCACCATCCATTCAATTCCCTCGTTCAGTCCTTTGCTAAGGAAATAAGATAAGTAGACAAGATTTAAAAAAAGAAAAAAAAAAAAAAAAATAAACAAAAAAAAAACCCAAAAAAAAAAAAAAACCAACAAAAGAAAACCAACCAAGAACAAAAACATGGCTCATGTAGTCCCTAACTGAGCCCTTACAAGAGCAAGTGAAGGGTTCTGCAGTTATTTATTGGCATTACTGTTAGTTTCTCATACACACAAACAATGGGGATCTGATTTCTTTTAACTCGGTATGTAAACTCCATCCTTTACTTTTCTGGTGTCTGTACAAGTCTACATCCAATTTAGTTAGTCATCGACTCTGTGGAAACCTTGCGATGAACAAGCATCAAACCACTTGACAGTCAGCTGGTTTGAAGTTATTTTGCTACAAGCCTCAGGCTAGTTCTATCAGATCTTCCAATCCTGGCTACAACTTTCTGTAATCATCTGTGCTGTGGCTGCAAGCCAGTCGCCAGCTCACTGGTCTGCACAGCTTCCCAGCCATGACCCACAGTTTTTTTTTTTTTTAGTGCAAACTGAAATTTTGAAAGGAAATTCCACACAGATCAAAACTAGAAGCATGTGTACAAAAACCACAACAATTGAAAAGGTTGCATTTCATAAGATTATTATCTAATACTTCTCTTCCAGTCAGTGCTTAACCATTGTTCTTGTGGTCATTCATCTGCTTAACGGCATTTGATTCTTAGCAATGCAGACAAGAGATTTTTCTCATGGTGTGACGGAAAGCAAGTCGCACCCTCACTGGCCTGAACAGCTCCCCAGCCATGACTTCCACAGTTTTTTTTTTTTTAGTGCAAACTGAAATTTTGAAAGGAAATTCCACACAGATCAAAACTAGAAGCATGTGTACAAAAACCACAACAATTGAAAAGGTTGCATTTCATAAGATTATTATCTAATACTTCTCTTCCAGTCAGTGCTTAACCATTGTTCTTGTGGTCATTCATCTGCTTAACGGCATTTGATTCTTAGCAATGCAGACAAGAGATTTTTCTCATGGTTTAAGAAGCTTTTCTTAACCTTTGCAGTAGCTTGTATAATAATACAGCTTTCTTGCTAGATTAAAAAAAGAAGAAATCTCAAAGCTCTGGATTCAGCACAGGCAGTAGTTCAGACAGGAGTATTTCCAGCCATCCAGAACAGTACTTTTGACTTATGCCAAATAGCACTTTTCACCCAAAGACCTGAAAGCGTAACCAAAGTACTGCAAGACTCAATGTGCAATAGCGATGCTAAGATGTCAAGAATCTAGTGGGTCGGTCAAAGTCATGGCATGCAGCTCTGTGGCGTGCAGCTGCGTAGGCCTGAAGAAGAATCAGTCTCCCAAATTTTGTTCTGTTCTAGTCATTGTATCTTAAACCACAGGCATCCCCAGTGTAAGAACACTCTTGGACATTGTTATATTATCTACATAACAAAGCTCATCTGCACACTAAAAAATATGAAAGCAAGAGCATAACCACTCTGCCAACAATGGAACACCACTCATTTCTTTGGCAGTGTCATAAACAGCTATATTTTCAACTGACTTCTTACATAAAAGCCAGGAGCTGCAGCAAGCCAATGACTGCAAAGATTATTGTGTACGGAGAAGGGATGATAGAGGACAAGAATCAACAGCTCCATATGCCTCCAAGTCCCGTTGCTCTCAGCCAGTAGTACATTTTCATCGTGTTTCATAGGCGGGATTTACAGATGAAGTTACTGACCTAGTGCAAGTCCAAGGTTCACAAACGAGTATCTGCCACTGCTGGCAAGGAAGCACAGCTCCCTTTCAGGGGTTATTGAATCCTATAGTACTGCTCTGCTTGTGTGACACCCTGCAGCTGTTCAGTTAACCAAAACGCCATCCCTTCTCATACTTACCCAGTAAGAGCAGAGCAGGCTTGTGTCAGGCAGTCTCTCTTCCCAATTTTGTTAATGCAGTCACTAAATGCTGTCTTGATGTCGGGTATTGACAGACAAGTCTGCAAGGGAAACCAAAGAAGAGCTTGCTTTCTATGCTACAAGAGGTGGTGACCTTCTTCCAAAATGAATCCTACCACATCCACAGTTCTGCTTCAGTCAGGATGGCACAACGCTGTTATGTCAAACCCCCTCACCCACTAACACAGCAGATTTACTTCTTTACATTCCAAAAAAAATGAACATATTCTTTTTTCACCAAAGAGAATGCTATTTTCAGACAGTATACACGCACCTCCCTGATCCTCAAGATGTACATTTCTAAGCAAATAGTCATGAAAACAAGCACAACCCACACACCCTCAGGACACTCCTTCCAGGCCACCCCAACCATCACACACAAGTTCTGTCTACCAGAACACTACAAGAGCGCATCTGTTTACAAAGCCTTTTGAAACGGTGTACCTGGCAGAACCCCAGACAAGCCAGTTCCTGTAGCCGACTCTTTGCTAATGGCCTGGATCATGTGCCCCTACACACGCACTCTCAGAAAATGGCTTGGACGTGATTTTTCCTAAGTTCTCAGCATGTTCCTTGACATCAAAGGCGTAGCTGGTCTGGACTTGTGTGTTTGCATTTTGCATGCAGGAGAAAATGCTGACAGCACTAAATGCAGCACATGTTCTGATGCCCGGTGTCACTTTGTTCTTGATCACCATCAGGTCTTGCACTTGTGTAAGGCTGCTAGGAGATTGCTGAGAAGTGGTTTTGAAATACACAAATGCATAACCCCCCCAGTAGACCAGTGGATTACTTTCCTGACATAAATCACAGTGTTACCACAAAAATTCTATTCTTAGAGTTACAAACACAAACTTGCCCTGCTCAAGTCCAGACTTGCATCTTCCTCCCTGAACACAGGAAGCAGGTACAAGAAAAATCACCAGCCTGTAAATCCTTTTCTGATCTCAGTGCTCACTTTTTCTTCAGAAGCCTTGGACAAGCCATTTAAGCACTTTAGCTGGCCACGAGCGCAGCTTTCTTCCACTCTCTGCAAAGGCATTTTGGACCTTCAATGAGGCTCGAATACACGTTTTGGGCAGGTGCTTACTCAAATGCCAAATCAGACCCTTGTGAGTCTCGAAGATTAGTCCAAGTGGATGTACGCTTTGAAAGAGCAGACTACTTGCAAACAGGAATTCAGTCTTCTACAAGTCTGGGCCTTAACTTAGCAGAAAGATGGAAAATTTTGCAAAATACTGGTTCTGGAGAAATTCAATACAGGAAACTACTGTGGGGATGACCGTGTGACAAATAAGCAGGTTTCAATGCTTATTTATAAGAAGGGTTCTTAAGAAATGGCTTGAGAGGAGTTTAATGACACCCAATTCACCCAGTGCCCTTGAATCCAGAGACTTGTGATTTTCCACTGTGAAGGGCCTAGAATCCATTAGTTGTGCAACTTTTGATGACTGTACTTTCTTATGACCTAAGTTACATTTCAAACTTGCAGTTTCAATCAATGAGCTGGAAACTGTATCCAGAAATGTTACTTACTTCACTGCACCAAAGCCCTAACAGCTTACTTCAGGATTTCTGCCAAATGAAAAACCTGCAAGTCATAAAGATGAACTGTCATCCACAGGATAAATAGTTAAATAAATTAAAAAAAAAAATCAAATGCTAACTTTAGAGGGAGTCAGACTGGACTTGGGAGTTGGAATTCATACCAGTAGGTCTGGAAGATGGGCAAGAGATGACTACCAAACAACCATTCTCTACAAGTTTGTAAAAGATGCTACTTTAGTTTTGGTATGATGTTCACTGCCAAATAAGAAAGGCAAGGGGTCCAACTGCCTCTTGATTTAAGCCAAAGCTCTAGACAAGTCAATTACCCAACAACTGGGAAGGAAGACGACCTGCACGTCAGTAATTTGAGCTATTTTTCATGTCGTCGCTTTTTTTCAGCAAATGAGACTTGGCAGCAGGAAGGTTAAATCCCAAAGCAGCTGAAACTGAGCAAACGTTTCTTGAAATATACACAGTTTAATATCATAGTATAATAATTTCTCCTTTTCTGAATGATGATATATTTTAAAATCTTTTTAAAATAAATTTGAGAGAAAGTGTTCAAGGTAGGAAACAACAGCGCAGAGCATAATCATGCTGTCTTTTATTTCTGCTTGCACAGGCCTGTGCAAAGCAACCAGGCAATGGACTTCCCAAAAACCACCAGCAGACCAGTACACCTGCACATATCCAGCGGCACAGAGAATCCACCTCCTCCACCTTGTCCATCTCTGAGGCCTTTGAGAAGTCCACTCTTCCCAGTGCAGCTTACAACTGCTGTAGCCATTTTTTCCCCCAGCTTAACCCGTTATAATCACCTCCCTTTCTCACCCTCTGGTATAATCGTGGCCTGCTCTAACTTCCACAAAGCTGTCCAGCCATTGCTCTCCATAGAAATCTGCATCAGAAAGAGTTTTGCTTCTGAGGAGACTTTGCACCATTTACATTGTTTATAGTAGGATGTCTCTGCATCACAACACTACACCTGTTTTGAGGAACATCTTTTTCCCCTTGGCATGAAGTACGGTAACACAGCAGAGGGGACAGCACCACTACCAGAGAAGCCTTGTTTTAGTGTTCAAGGGGAAGCCGTGAACTGGAAATCTTGTCTTACAGCAGAGGATGAGGCAGATTACCCATCACTTCAACCATCTGAGCTTCTCATGCTTAGCAGAAAATGTCAGCTGCGGCTTCCAAGTTCCCCTCTTTTCCACCTCCCCATCTACATTACAAAATATTTGTTTACAGATGTGTTTTGTTCCTCAACTGAAACCACATAAACCAAGAGCAAACTAGGGAAGCTGGATTTGTGATCACATAAATAGTGTACCATTACAATAATAAAATCCACAGGTGACCTTTCTGGAGCGATGTTATCTGCCATACATTTCAGAGGAAACTCACACAACTTGACAAATTGTATTTCTCTCAACTTCCCCAAAAGAATGCACTGTAAACCACCTTTTCATGAAGGCTCTTCAAGGCATAGTCTAGCCAGGACTGACCTGCCTGCACAACCAAATTCCTTTTATGAAGGCTTCAGAACAGCATTACCCAAATTAAGACTCAGGAATGGTACACCTAGAAATGTATCAAGCAGCAAGGCTCCATTTCTGGAGTCACCTGCAGAAAAGCATGAGTGGCTGTTTTAGGCAAAAAAGGTTGCAGTGTAGAGTCTTTATCCATTTGCCAAATCCACTGCAGGAATGACAATGCTGCTGCTTGGCCTCAGATCAGGATAAAACCTGAAGTATAGACTCTTCAGCCATCTCAAGAGTAATAGATCGGCAGAATGGAACTAAAATGGAAACAACAGAAAGGTGGATAGCCTAAGGAAAACTATTTAATAAAAAGTCTAACCAACCTATGTTCTGTGCTAGCTTTTCTTACAAGCTTATTCTAAATTAAAACTTAAGCTTGTTTAAATTAAAACAAGCTTATTTATTAAAACGAATTTTACAGGGAAGCTGTGGTATTTCTTAAGTTGGAAATTAGAATGGCCATCATGCAGAAGGCCTATTTTCTAACAACTGTGTGGAAAATAGATAACACTATGAGTCTTCAAATACATGCTGCTACTCACCGTGACTCCTCTCATTTTCCAAAGACACGAGGAGTCTTACCAACATTCTGGAGATTTCAAATTAAATTTCCAAAATTTATCTTAAGATTAGGAAAGCAAAACTTCCTCCCAAGGACATCATACAACACCCGATTATTTTCGTATGTCATTTTTTCAGCTCAGCTTTTCCAGTATTTTTAATAGCGTTGCAAAATGAGCCATTCTATCCTCAAGTTTTAACAGTTCATTGTACAGCTCAGAATTATACAGCTTTTATAAACCTTTAAACAGCTGCATTCACATCAAAACGGCAAATATAAATTCTTACTTTGCAGCTTTTTCTGCAGTAAACGGTAGGTAAGCAGAACTGCCTAATATTTCCAAAAGTGGCATTCTGACTTGAAAGGGAGTCCACATGAATTATTATATATTAGAAATTTAATTCCCCTACAAAGCAATAGTTCCTTTAAAAAACAAAACAAAACAAACTCCCTCCCACAACACACATTTGACCCAGTCTTTTAATTAATTACAAAACGATCCAGTTTTGAAGCCCCTGCTAAACACAGAGCATTCTCCTGGTACAAAAAAATTAATATACAGTATTGTCATGATATTAGAATTGGTATTTTGCAGTCTACGACTGTATTTCATCTCCTGATGTGGCCAAACACCACTCATGCTTGGCAGTGCTGAGTGGATGCAGTTTACCCTAGGGTATTGGTGCCTACTAACGTTGGAATTCTTTTCTACAAGGAATTTAGCGTCAGGGCCAAAAAATTCTTACGCTTTATGCAATTTCAGGCATTTCAGACATTGAGTCAGAACTTGTGTTAGCTTATTGAGAGGAATGTAAACTTGAAGAAGAAAAAAAAAAAAGTCAGACACACTACTTCTGATATATTCCACAAGTCTTCTGCCGGCCTTTAAAGAGGCAATCATTGTGAATTATCTTTCATCCACATATACCAGCAAGGTTAAGATACCACTTACCCTCCCGTATCATGATCCACGTTAACGACAGAGGGGTGCTGGTGAGAATTCCCCACTACAATTATAAGTCTGGGGATCCAGAGCAGAAAAATCTCTACCAATGATAATCCTGTAACGTTCAATTTTCTTCCAGACATCTTCAATTCTGCTAGATCAGTGGAAGAGAAACAGGCCTTCCAGTTTTCTAAACCTTGCTTAAGGGAGCCTGAATAATTACTGAAAAATAAGCTATAGTCTCTTTAATGTTTTATTAATAGCATTGATGTCTCTCTGCTCTGTGTCCATATCCAAGATGGCACTCTAGGAACAGACCTCTAAATATACAATTTAGGTATTTCTTAAAAACAGGTATACCTCCGGTCGGTACAGTTTTGCTAACCTCTTGTCACAGTTCTACGACTGCATAAAGGCACTGAATCTGTGGGCTGGTCTTGGACCCTCCAGAAGGGGCAAGGAGTCAATCACAGTTTTAATCCCAAGGGCCTGTTCCAACTACCTCTTTCTAGTTGTATAAAGAAGTCCACTTGTTCAACCATTTTTCTTTAGTCTGGCTAGAGTGCCGGAAGAGCTGGCTTTTGCAGTATGCCCATGACAAAATATACATATACAGCCATAAGGAAAATCGGAACAGCTTTCCAGGTCACTGCATACAGTTTAATGCTCAACAGCTAAAGGCAAGAGGGTAGACTGCTCCCTGCTGTAAAGCCGTAGTGTTGCATGGAAATATGAGAGTAAATATTCTGGTTTCCACACAGAAAAGACAGTCAATTTCCCCACACACGAGATCACAGCAAAGTCAGGACCATAAATCAGGAGTCCTGTCTCAATCTCATGCTGCCTTTTAAGTGGAACTACATTTCTTTTATTTCTATGACTAGATAATCTTATGATCACCCAAACAAATCTTTTGTGTTGTACACGTGAAGCGTAACCAAATCCTCCTTTAAAGCCAAAGTGATTTCTATGTAAGTCCCAAGTATTTCCCACAAGTACACTCACTGAGATAGGTGTAAAGTCCAGGGGAAGAGCTGGGAAGTATTAGCATACTTTGACGCAGATATGACCACAGCTGCCAGGGCTGGTACTCCAAATTCTACTGAAAGTCTCTGGCTCCATCTAGAGATTAGTCACTCGAACTGCAGTACTGGAATTCCAGGTACAATGCATGGAAAGGAGGAAAACATGGAAAATACCACGACCATTTTAGACACTCTCTTCCCTTTTTTCCATGCCCGGGGAGACGAGGACTGCCCTGGATGCGTCACCTAAACAGTCACACTGTAGTGCCCACTACCTTGTCAAATACAAAACAAGAGTTTTGCAGTTCTGGATATGCTAGAAAGAATTCAAATTGTACTATCAAGAAAAAGTATTCCTTGCCATTCACTGCTGTCGTTGATGGAATGCTCTAGGACAAACGGAATGTTTCATTGAACAGATCTTATCCGGTTATGGGAAAAGGATGCTATTGCTTCACATACATTTGTTGTGCTGTTCCCAGGTAATAGTAGAGCAGCATAAACAAAGTGCACTAAACATTTTTTTTGCTGAATAAACAGGAAAAAACAGTATCAAGATACCAAGTCACGGTACAAGACAGACCCACCATAGCTACATAATCTGTTCTGTTTACATAGAAAGTTCAAAACAGCTGAGATAGGTGTGCCTGTAGTACACTCACTTATGCCACTGGAAAAGGGTTGGAGGAGAAGGGAAAAAATTAAAACTAAATTCAAACCAACTATTCCCAGCAGCGGCAAAGCACCATAGGATCAGTCCAGGAATGTGAAACAAATGTAACATGAATGCAGAGGTCACCTTTCCAAGGCTTATTTGCTCACTTAAGAAGTAAATCTGCAATAATCTTACCTCTACATCCTGCTTGTTAGCTAACACCAGAATGGGAACCCCTTCCAGGGCTTCGCTGGTAATCATCTTCTCTATAAAGCACAGAAACAAAACCAGAGGTTTAGTCAGTTCTGGAAGATACAGTTGTGCAAATGCCTGGCACAGACTATCTGGACACAGGGATAAAGCAAGAGGCTCCTTCTTGCATTACAGTTTCATTTGATACAACCTTTCAGGTCTATTTTCTTCACAGATTTTTTTCCAGATCAAACTCCAAACTTGATTTTGATCAACAAGCATGATACTGAGAATTAACAAGGTGATAAATGTAGAATAAGGAATAAAAATTCCAAAATCATTAGCATAAGCACAAAAAGAGATTCAAGGTCATTACAGGTAACAAAAGTGAGTCCTGTGTTACAGACAAGACAGACTTCAACAAAAAAGTGCAAAAGCACTACAGGTGTGTCATCAACAGGCCACACAGCTTACTTCAAGGACACAGGAACAGACACGATAGTAGTGAGAGAACTGTGCCGCAATACACGATGAACTCACGGTACAGGTAAAACACAATGTACTCACCAAAAGCTCTTTTAGATTCTGAGAGCCTCTCCTCATCAGTGGAGTCAATAACATAGATCACTCCATGAGATTCAGCATAATACTGAAAGGATAACAGAGATATTAGTGTATCTGTCCGTTAGGACCATTTGTCCCTCTTCCTGATTTTTTTTTTTTTTTCAATTTGGTAAAATTTTGATACACGTTGGAGAGATCAACCAGTTAGAGCCAGCTGTTTCCACAGTATATGTCTGGAGAGGAGAATGGTGGCACACAGAATGCACTGCCTGTTCTGTTTGCAGGCCTACTGAGTACAACAGGTGAAAAAGCTTATCTGTCCCCCCAAAAAGCTTCTCTCTACTGGCACAACCCTCAGATATGGGTTGGTAATTGCTGTCTGTAAACAATAATGCAAACATTAAGCATTATCTTTGCTAATCTCGCACAGATATAGTTGAAACTCTGGAAAAGTGTTGATGCTAAATACTAGGGTTACCAATAAGCCTGTATGATTACTAAATGATCATACTGCTTCAGTTCTAAAAGACACAAAAACATTTCTAAAAGAAAAAAAATACATCTCCAACCTTGTCCCAAAGAGACTGTAGCTCCTCCTGTCCGCCAAGATCCCAGAACATTAGCCGAGTTTTGCCAACATCAATAGTACCAACTAGAGGGAAAGAAGAAAAAACAATCCAATGAAAACTAAAGATGTTCTCTAAAGCACAAACACCTGCGCACCCCCAAAGAAATCTGGGGTAGAACAGTCTTCTAGAGGAACAAATCACATCCAGTGGCTACTTTCAACAACAGAACAATACCTTTGCAAAGAGTGACTGCTGATATCAGATAGAGTTGTATCAGTGCGAGTAACAACAGAATCAGGCCAACAAATGACCTCCAGTGAAATTCAGCTTAACCTCTGAGCAGAGCGCTGAAACAGGATACTTGGTTTGTTAAGACTTCAGGGTTTTTTCCTCATAAGCTAAGCAAGCCTATTTTATTCTCTTACAAAAAGACATGGGGAGTTGGGAGATATGACCTCTACTTCCAGGAACTATTTTGCCCTTGTCAATTCTTAAATATTTCAAACAAGAACCAGCTGTTGTCTAATTGTGCAGGAAAGCTGAAAAAAATCCAGACAGATTTACTTACTGTTTAAGCCTACAGTGGTTGTGATTTTGGACAAACTCATCCCTTTGTAGTTCTTGTTAAATCGAGTTTTAGTTTGTTCAAGGAAGGTCTGAAAAGAAACAAGGAAAAGTATTTACTCTCAAATATTTTACTGGCTGGGGTAATCCTAACCCAAACCTGCCTTTTCATTTCTGCAGAATCCCGCTCCAACAGATACTGCCCTCCCTAACCTTGGAACAAACCACTCTTCTTGTTCCCTGTTTTAGCAAGGAAAGAAGGGATCACAAGTGATTACAGGATTACCAAAGCCTCAGCTACCTCCCTGAAAGCTTATGCTAAATTTAAGTAAGAGGGGAAAGTTGATTCTTTGGTGTGATATCACTAAAATAACTCACAATACAGCTGAAGAAAGATTGACCTGTCTGTTGGAAGTTTTATCTTTGGAGGATGTTTAGAATTGCGTGTGCCCTCCATACAGTTGGTAATAAACAGCACTTACGGTTTTACCAGCATTGTCCAAACCAAGGATCAAGATGCAGTACTCATCCCTCTGGAACATGTATTTATAGAGTCCAGACAGCAGAGTATACATCCTGCTCCTGCAACAAGTACCAGGAAATCATTAACAAACAGGTCATTTCCAAAAGTCTCTCGTTCCACAACGCAAGTTTTTCCCAACACCAGATAAATAAATGACGTTATACTTTTATCAGTAACTCTCATATTTAGGCAATCCAAGGACAAATCACAGATCTAAGAGAGATCATGCTAACAGCTCAAGACCAAATTTTCAAATGCACACAAGTGAGGGATTATCTTCCAAAGAGCTTAACCTCTGTTTCTGCACGTAGTGCCCAGCATCCACTGCAAACTCAGCCCTCATTGAAAACTACCCTGTCTGCTTGGGGGCTTAAAGGAGAGCTAAAGAAGAGCTTGAACGTCTTTTGCGGTACACGTAAGACCCACAGAAAATGAAGCCAACTTCACACAAATACACAGAACGGGTATTTTGAGCAAGATGTACAGGTCGGTTCCCCCCCCTCCTTGTTCCCAATCCATATAACAGTATCATGGGATCTTTAATGGTCAAACTGAGCGCAGCATATCTTAAAGGCGCATAAAACCCCCTACTTACCTTAATTTAAGCCTTATCCAGCAACAGTCTTCTGTTATGGTATCCACCATACAAGTATTTTGTCATCTTACAATGCCATGAAGACAAGATAGGTAAGTTAACGAGCCAAGAGCACAAGACTAAGAACCAGACAAAGCGACACCAACACCTGCAGGAGCCCACACTTTTTTTGTTGTTGGATTTGCACAAAGTGGAAAAGATTTGCTAAGACGCAGGAAGTATTGGCACCAAGTGCTACAGCTGACTCACGGAACGTTGCAACAACTCTCCTGTTTAAATACAGACAAAGGGAACCTCAAGGCAAAGACTTTGAGAAGCTGCTGTCTTTGAGCAAGCGTGCAAATAAATAATCACTTTGAGGTCAAACAACATTGCCGGGGAAAAGAAAAAAAAAAAAGTGTTCCAGACCAGAAGTGGGGGATTTCTCCGGCTGGGGCAATCAGCGTGAGGACAGGGCACCTCAGGGCGCAGGGGCTTTACCCCCCGGGGTACCCGCCGAGCGAGGGGGCACCCGTCACCTCCAGCTGTGCAAGAGGCGCAGCCTCACGCCGTCCCCCGGGAAGGCACCGAGGCCGCAAGGCTGGGGACGAGCCCTCCCGGCCCGCTCCCCTTTTCGGGCCGGCAGGGGGTCCCAGGCGTGCCCCACTAAC
>NW_008795687.1:11925-26587 GCF_000699145.1 Aptenodytes forsteri | reverse complement strand
GCAGGGGCATCGCCGGGTTACTTCCGAGGGAAGAAGCGGGACGGCGGGGTAGATGGTAGCGACCGCGGACGAAGGCTTGTTATCCAAAAAGTTGCTCGCCTTAAACAAACTCTTTGAACATGTTCTGAGTTCCCGGAAAGGACACGGTTAAACGCACCTTTCTTTTGGTGATAATGGATGAAGAGAGTCTGGAAGCGGCAATTCAGACCTACAGTGCCCAGCTGCAGCAAGTGGAGCTGGCGTTAGGGGCGGGCCTGGACCCGTCGCAGCAGTCGGACTTGATTCAGTTGCAGGAAGATTTAAAGCAGCTGATAGAACTGACTGAATCCAGCCTGGTGTCTGTTAAAAAGAGCAAACTTCTGGCTACTTTAGATACCAATGCCGCCGCCTCCTCCCCAGTGGGTCTCCTGGAGCAGGATGCCAAGCCAGACAGTTCTGCCCAAGATGAGGAGTATGCTGCCTTTAAGGAAGCCATTGCTGAGCTTGGAACCGACGCGAAGCCTTCAGCTGATAACAGTGAGGCATCATCAAAGAGAGATGAAGAAACTGATGACAAAAATGAATCAAAGTACAGTGAAGAGGAGGAGGAGTCTGACAGAGAGGAGGAGGAGGAGGAACTGAGTGGGATGAAGGTTAAAGCCCCCTACTACAGTTCGTGGGGGACCCTGGAGTACCATAATGCCATGATTGTGGGGACAGAGGACTTAGAAGATGGCAGTGCAGGGGTCAGAGTGCTGTACCTCTATCCAACTCACAAGTCCCTGAAGCCTTGCCCGTTCTTCTTGGATGACAAATGCAGATTTAAAGAGAACTGTCGGTAAAAAAGAAAAAGGGGTGGGAGGGGGCTTATGTCCTTCCTGTAGCTAAAGGCCTTGTTGTTCAAAGGGATAAACCTCCTCTGAAAGTACCGCGTTTGGCTTTTATACCCAATGAAATTTTGCCTTTTTGTTTATGTTTTTCAAATGCGTTATGGCAAGCAGTGGCGTCAGTTTGGCAGCTTTCTTTAGCTAATGCAGAGATGAAATGGAAAATCCCATGGGAAAGTTGCAGAGGTTTTACATACTCAGTCGAGTGGCTAAATTAATAACTGATTAAGTATTTTAAAATAAAACACCAAAGCTTGTCTGTCGATAGTGCATACGTTCCAGTTGCACAGAGAGATAGTAGAGTCTCCATCTCTGGAGATCTTCAGAACTCCACTAGATAAGGCCTTGAGCAGCCCGATCAGTCTGAAGTTGGTTGTGCTTTGAGCAGGAGGTTGGACCAGAGACCTGCGTGTCTGTGTGATCCTGTTTATCTCAAAGGATCTGTGAACTTTTTTACTGGATGTGTCGCTAGCAAGGAAAGCTTATTTCTCCGGGGTGGGATGCAGTCTTTGTTACGTGGCCTAAATAATAAGTTTAAGATGAAAAACTAATAACTCGTGTAATTGAAATAATGCACGGTAAAACTTCCGTAATTACTGGTGAAGGTTCATCACTGCTGACAACTCGTTTGCATTTCCTTTAAGGAGAGAGGGAATTTTTCTTTAAAGCCTGCTCAAATGAGGTAGAGAAAATTCCTCTTCCGCCTTCCCTGGCAGGTTTTCGCATGGTCAGGTGGTCTCTGTGGAAGAGCTTCAGCCGTTTCAGGAGCCCAATCTGAGCGCGCTGGAGGTGGGCTCAGCCTGCCTGGCGAAACACAGCGATGGAATATGGTACACTGCAAAAATAACCGGTGAGTCTTGCGTGAGTGTGCTTTGCCAGGATTCTGTGTGGAAGATGAAGGCTGATGCTTAAGTGAATATAAGACTTGACTGTTTTGGTTAATGATAGAAAAACGTTAACTATGTGGCTGTATCCCTAAACTGAAAATCTTGACGTAGCTGAGAAAACGTTCTGACTTTCGTCAGGCTTGGGAAGGGAATCGGCTAGGAAACAGAAGAGCGTTAAACAAAAAGGAGACCTAAGAGCAGGAATGTGGAAAGGAAATGACTACGTGGTCATTAACTGCCCCGAAAGGGAAGAGGCAGGTATTGCAGGAATTTGCATGCGTATTAGGTTAGAATTGCAATAATCTGCTCTTTTTTAAACAAAAGCCAGGGGAGCTGGCCCTGCCCATCAGCTGCTGATACAGGCTTCCCCGTGTCCTGGGAAGGGTGAGGGTTTATTCTCTTTTTCCATCTTTCTTTGACTATTATTAGGTCAGAGGGGAGCAAGTCTAACTTTTCTTTAATTCCATTTCTCAGCAGCCCGTCTTTCTTCATTTTTAGAAATAAACTTCTAAGTATCAACACAGGCGTTGTGGAAATAGCTTTTCATTGCAGTGGGTGCTTCTCCCTCCCAGGCAGAAATCTAAAGCGCAAAGAAAAACCGGATTTTTTGAAAACACGTGTTCCTTGGGCCTTCCCCCTCTCCCATGTGGTTCCACCGGAGCTACCTCTGTTTTAGAAAGCCCTCTGCCAGTTGCGTCCTGGAGACTTTCTTGAACTCTTGTTCCTTGCTTTTCCTTCTGTAGACATCGACAGTGGTTACTACACCGTGAAGTTTGATTCCCTGCTGCTGAAGGAAGCTGTTGTGGAAGGGGATAGCGTCATTCCCCCACTGCGAAGTGAAGATGGTGCCTCATCTGCCGAGTCTGATGAAGACAGTGTTGATGACTCTGGTTATGCTAAAGGTAAGAGAGGGGAGGGTGTGAGCGAAAGCGACTTGGGATCTAGGTCTGCCTTTCTCTGAGACCTACTGAATTACTCTCCTGGAGCTTTCATTGTAAGTGCCTCACCTCTGATGAAAGAGTAGCTAATCTCTTTATATGTTGCCGAAAGATAGGGAATGGTAATTAGCTATTAAGTTACAATTGCAAGCTAAAAATCTTTGTTTTATGCAAATTACTGGGCTAATGAAGGTTGGAGGTTTCCATGGGAACTCCCAACACGGGAAGGTAGAGGGTGTGATATTTTAGAGCCGAGTTCCAAGCTCTGAGTCTGTTTCCTATGTGGCTGGCTGAGTTGAGCTAATAAGTGCATCGGGAGACTTCCTCATCTCTGGGATCTCTGCATAGCTTCATGACACAAGAGTACGAGCCCCCAGTAACTGAGTGTTTGGTCCCTCCAGTGCCTCGGTGAGGTCGCAGGAACAGCCATGCCCTGTTTTACTATTGAAAGCTGACACAGAGGGAGCCCAAGTGGCTTCTCTGAGATGACGCAGACAGCACTGTCCCTGTGCTAGTGCCACAGTTACGTCACAGGGACGAAGTGTGTCCTAGAGCTCTTTAATTTAGCCTAATAGAGATTATTGGATCCTAATAACACAAAATTAGTATAGTGGCCTAGAGGAGCCTCATACCAGAGACATGAGCTGGAGGCACAGAATAAATACTGCATGCCACAGTGCCAAATTTTACTCTGATGGCATATGTCAGTCTGTGTGACCATCCTAGAAGGAAGGAAAGGAAGCATAAAAACTTCTGGATGACTCTGCCTGGAACTATGAGATGGTATGTGCATTAAGTCAAGCGAGAGCTTTCGTTTAAGTAACTCGCTATGCAGTGTTTGTAAAAGGTGACAGCTCAGTAGGAACCGAGTAAGGCTGAAGGAGCTGCTGAATGATTCTAGGGTGAGGGAAGTACACTGTACTGCCTTGTGAGGGGGTTTCATGCTGTGTGGGTGCCCCAGATGAAGGTTTTGTGTAGCAGCTTTGTTTCTGTGTTTCACTGATTCGTCTCTTCCGTGCCACAGTGATAGATTCGGGAGTTCCAGAGAACGGGGAATGGACTCCTGCCTGCAGTTCCTCTTTCGGTGGCTGGGAAGCTCATACTCGTGGTATCGGCTCCAAACTGCTTGTTCAGATGGGATACGAGTTTGGAAAAGGTAAGGGGAGAAGGCGGTCCTGGTGCTGTGAGAGCCTGACTGCCTCGTCACCTCAGCCTCATGGTGGATCCTAAAGCTAGTTAAGAAAAACAAGATTTTCTGGATGAAGCTAAAGCTTTTCTTTGCTGAAGGGCCTGTTAGATAAGGCTCAAGCTATGTGATGAATCACACCTGCGTGGAAGTGTCAGAAGGAAAGAAGGAATAGCTATTTAATGGAAGTACAGGCATATGTGTTCACCAGCCCCTGTATGGTAATAGCAAAAATTGGAGGCATTTGGAACCATGGTCAAGTTCGTGATTAAAGCCGTGAGAACTGTTGTATGAAGTGTTCAAAGGCTCTGGGTAGAAGGGAACTGATCTGTGAAGCTTCTGATGTCTGTGTTAAAGCATCTCCTGGCTCTAGATGCAGACTTCAAAGCCTGCTGAACTAGCTTCTCACTACACAAATCGTATGGAGCCTTGGGGGCTTTAGGAGGGCAGTCTGCTACTTGCATTTCTCTCTGGTCCTCCCAGAGGAACCAAACCAGTTTTAAGAAGAACCTGGCTTGAGAAGCTGAGAATGTGAGGCTGAACCTAGTTTCACAGAAACCGGCCTGATGGATGGCCTCGGGCTTTTTATCGCATATCTTCTGCTCTAGAAGGCTCCTGTCACAGCATCCGCATCCACCATGCTGTGGCTTTTGCTGCTCCCCTTGACTTGGATGGTAGTCATCGCTTTTTGTACCTCGAAAGCCTGTTTGCCTGTTCTAAGCTTGTTACTGTCAGCGTGAACTTGTGGTGGGAGGTGACTCAAGAGGGGATGTCCTCGCTTGCAGTAATCACTTGGTGTCTCTCCTCAGGGTTAGGGAAGAATTCTGAGGGCCGAGTGGAGCCGGTGCAGGCTGTGGTACTTCCTCGAGGGAAGTCCCTCGACCAGTGTGCTGAGGTGCTTCAGAAGAAGAAACAGGGGAAGCTGGACCCGGGCAAATCGAGGAAATGCCGAGCAAAGGGAAACAGCTCTGGACAATCCCCTGCGGGCAGCCGTAAGCCCCCCCGCAACGTGTTTGACTTTTTGAATGAGAAATTGCGAGGGAAGAGCACTGGGGAGAAGGCTGGAGGGCTGGCACTGCCAGAGAGGAACAGCAAAGAGATCTACCATGCTAGCAAGAGCACCAAGAAAGCCCTGAGTGTCCGCCTCTTCCAGACAATGGAGAAGATTGAACAAACGCAGAGGGACATCAGAGGAATCCAGCAGGCCCTGGCACGCAATGTTGGACGGTAGGAAAACATTCTTTTTGGGACTGCAGGATGAACTGAGAATTCTTGGCGCTTCTGGGAAGGGGCGGGCTTGAAATGAGGTATAGGAGGAACAAGTGGAACATATCTGGATGAGACCTAAGGGGAAGTGGAGGAGAGAGACTTTAGCGTGTGCTTCAGACCAGCTTGGACACGGGCAGGTGTGTCTGGGGTCCTTTGGCTGGAATTCAGCCTGTGGCGAAGGGAGGAGCTCTCTGAGGAAAGGTACTGGAGTCCTTTCCTTCTCATGCCCGTCTCTGCGGCATTGCTGTTGAGCATCACAGGAGGACATTTTCTAGCCCAGATTGTGCTGAGCATCAGGTTCTTCCTGGCTTTCAGCAGGTCACTTGCACTAATCCCGCAGGAAAGGGCAAACCCTCCTGGGATGATGACAAGCCTTTCATTTTATCGTGCAGGATGACATTGCCGTAATGCTTTTTGCTTTCAGGCACAGCGTTGCTACAGCTCAGTTGGAGGAGAAGCTGGCTAATGCACACAAACAGCTGGGGCAGCTGCAGGCCCAGGAAGCCAGTCTGCAGCGGGAGCAGAAGAAAGCAGACACGCATAAGAAGATGACTGAGTTCTAGTCTCTGAGGAAGGCGTTTGACTGCAGTGATTGTCCTTCTAGCCAGCACCAGTGCTTGTGGCCTCAGAGCCTGGGTGGGCCATCCTGCTCCTCTGGGCCTCAGGCTGCCCAGCCTGAAAACTGGGCTGAAAAGCAGCGGTTTCTAAAACTAGATGCTTCTGAGCTCTGCTGGGAGGGGGAGGAGTACCCATCCGTCCAGCCCTGAAAGCATTCAGCAAGCCTGAGCCTTGTATAAGGACTAGCTACAAGAAATACGATTCTCTGCTCTCTTGCACACTTCTTCCCTCTGTTACCACTGCAGTTGCACCTCCGTCCAGAGTCTGTAGCTCCTCGGGTGATAACACTGCTGGCTACGAACCAGCTGAGGAGGGGCTTTGAAAGCCCCACATCCTGCCATCAACTGTGGCTTGTGTTTGCAGCCAACCGACGAACGCAAGTGGAGGCAGGGTCCCGAGCACATTCCGGCGAAGCAGAAAGGGCTTGTGCTGGGTGAAAACAACAAAGGCAAATTGCTTCAGCTGCTCTCTACCTTCTGTTTTTTTGCTATGGGATTTATCTGGGAACTCCGTTTTTTGGGGAGCAGTTCCTTGTAGCTTTAGTGTAATGAATAGACAGAAAATGGCAGCTCGGAGGTGGGTGCTAGTGGCCTCAAGCGTCAGATTTCATGAGTTTGGCTGCAAGAGTATCCCTAGGACATCCCTAAGCCTAACTCATTGACTTGGCATGGAAAGCTGCGTGATTCCACAAGCAGAGTGCCAAAGCCGGGGGAATAAGACTGCAGAGTAACAGATTCTCAAACTTCCTAGCTGCGAACAACTCCACAGGGAACCTTGTGATTTTTGCCATCGTTACTTGAGTTTTTCTGTCCTAGGTGGCTCGCTGAACACAGGTCCTGCTATTAAAAAACCTCAGGATCCAGATCCAGGTCGGACTGGGCCCTGGATGAGCGCAAAAATCAGGAGGTCTGTATGTGCCCAGCATCCAGCTCTGTCTGTGGGAGAGCTTCAGGCTATGCTGGAAGCAGGCCAAGCAAGCGAAGTGCCCTTCCCTGCAGCGTGGAGAGTCTTTGGACAGGAAGGATGTTTTCTCCCCTAGGTTATATTCTGTGTTGGCGGCAGCCAGTCCTTGCCCCAGAGGAGATGGTGATTTCATCAGATTCTGTTTCTGGTGGGACTTGTGCATTGTAATGGCTTTTAAAAAAAAAAAAAAAAAAAAAAAATTGTTTGCAATTTCATGCCAGTATCTTAAGGACACATTTTTTTCTTAATTTAAGAAATCGAGTTCCTTTTATTCTGTGAGTCATTTTTCTGATGAAAAGTTTTGCTCCTTTAGTACAACCTTTTTTTATCCATTCCGAAGAAACTTACAAAGCTGTCAGCCTGGGCAGGGCTGCGCCTGCTTGTAGGGTCAGGCTGCCAAACTAACCCGAAAATCTAAAGCTGAAGGAGATACGATCAGAGTTGTTCAAGTCATGTGGAATTTAGCATTGCTGCAGACACACCTCAGAAAACACAGAGCGACAGCAAAAGTAAACAAGATTAGTGTCTTCAGGAAACCTGTTAGAGTGACTCTCTCCTCTTGGAAAGCACTGGGATCCTGCTGTGACGGGCACCGTGACGATGTGAAAGGTGGCGTGGGCTGCCTTGAGCACTTCAGCATCCATCGGTTTCTAACTAAATTGGCCGTATCATCTTCATTGTTCTGAATCCGTGTTCTCACGCACTGGGCTTAACTCAAGGGTTTAACAATGGCTGCTCAGTGCCCTTCCCTCACAAACGGCTGTTTGTTTCGCACACTCAAGTGTTGAGTGGTGACAAGGATTAATGTGCCCAGCTTAGCATGGGTGCTTGCTGAAGTGGCCTATGACTGGTGAGCTGAGCCGGGCAGAGAAATTTCTTGGGTTTGTTTTGTGCTCTGACACTATTTAACATCATCATCTCTTTAAGAATTGGGTGTATTAGCCCTGTGTCTCGGCTAAGTCGTATTTTGACCCTTCCTTGGGATTTCCACAGCCTTACTTGTCAGACTCCTATTCGAATGGCTGCTGCCTCTCACCCGAGACGGTTCACGTCCCTGGTGAATAAAGTTGGTTTTTATTTTTTCCCCTCTGTCCTTGTAAGGCGTTGGTTCATTTGCAAGGTAACGATGACGTGTGGCAACCCATTCTTTCCTTATATTCACCTGCAGATAGAGAGCTGGCGCTAAAACCAGCTCGGTGGGAAGCGGAGCGCGGCAGAGGGTGCTCTTGTGTGCTGGGTGCCTGCAGAGCCCATCTGCAGCGCTGCTCGCAGCCAAGGCGGGGAGAAACCCAGCCTGCCATTGGGTGAAGCAACCACCTCTGCAGGCCAGGAAGCGAGCTGTGGTGTGTGCTGCATGGTACCTGCTCAGAGCTGTCTGCTCTAGAAGGAGCTAAAGAGGAGCGGGAGAGCTCAGATCAAGATGTCTGAAATGTTCGGGAACCCCTAATTAGGAGTAACTCCGGGATAAAAGAAACTAAATTCTCCAGGTTGTCTGGCAAGGAAGAGAGCATGGTCGGATTCCCGCTCTTCGCACTCGCCAGCTTTTGAGTTTCTGCAAAGTAAGTGGTGGTTGCTTTCTTGCCTGGCAAACTTGGGTATCTGCAACTAAACCAGGGGTTGAAAAATACTTAAAAAAAACCTTGATCCATATAGAAACTGCAGCGTTACCGGAGATGCCGTTGCAGCTAGCTAGACTGGACAGGCAGGATTCCTACACTGCAGCGGGGAAGCATCGGCTGGGTTAAACTTTCAGTCGGCTGCGAGGAGGGCTGCAAGCTTTGTGCCGCTTAGTGCTTTGTGCTCTGGAAGCATCTGGGCTTAAAAAGGAAGAAAAGGTGTTTGAACTTGGCTGCGCTGCTGGGCTCCCATGGCTTGAATTTGGGGGTTGAGTGGGAACCGATTGCTTTTGCGGGGAATGAATTGTTGAGTTCAGAGGTGCGGGGCATTGCTTTTTTCAACAGGAAAAATTGCCAGTTGTCTTCTGGGGAGGGGGACTAGATTTTTTGCTTGCATGTGGAACAGCTCTTGGGGAACTGCTGAGCTCCTGGCTGCAGGTGAGGAGGCTTGAGGGAGTGTGGTCGTTGAAACGCTGTTCTCCGTAAACCTGAAATTATGTAAAACTACTGGATTTGTGGCAAGAAAACCACTGTGGTAGGCAGGTGATTCTCGAGAAAACATGCATCTCCTCAATACGCCCATCCTGTATTTTGGAATCTGGCTTCCCATAACTGCAGCACCGAGGTCTCGCCAGAGCTGGTGTCCCGCTGCGGCTCAGCTCTGCAGAAAATCTCTCTAGCAGGTTCTCGACTTCTGCTTAGAAGTGCATTTCTCTGCCCAAGTGAGTGTTTCCAGCAGTCGCGGAAGGGCAGGAAGAAAGAAAAATGCTGTAACGATGTCGGCCTCAGCCAAAGCCGCATGGTGTGAGCAGGCGGGTCACTTACCTTAAGGTTTTAAAATTATATTTTCACAAAAGCCACTCCAGCGCACGAGTAGCGATCAGGACTGTAATTAGAAGCGTGCGTCCAAGTTTTGTGACATTTGGGTCTGGCGTTTAGAAATATAGTTGGCCCTTTCTAAATGAAACGCCTCCAGAGGAGTTTGACAATGAAATCTCTCCCTCCCGCTGTGGAAATGCGAGTGAAGTGGGTGAGATCTCGTGCCTGCTCCATGTTTGAAATAGTCTTAAGATTTACTAACTGCACCCCGTGGTCTAGGGCAGATTCACTGTTGTTGACTGACTGTTATGGGGCTTTCACTTTTCGTAATTGAAAAGGAAAAAAAAGATCTACTTCTGCTTCTTGGGACTTTTTTTCAGTACAACTCCCCAAGGTACCCGAGCTGTGTTTGCTGCAGCCGTGTTTGCAATCACTGAGGGAAATCAGCTTGTAATGTTTGTCCTGGTTTCTTGCAAATACGCTTTTAGTAGTTTCATAGACTTTCTTCTCGTAACCCTGCGGTGAACGCTGTGTGCAGTTTTATGTGGGTCGATGAATCAGAGGCCAGGCAAAATCGTCAGCAGCAGCACTTAATTTTACAGTAATTTCAATCTTGTTTTCCTGAAGCCCAGCTGAGAAACTTGCGCCTTTTGGAGGAGTCACAAAAAAACTCCCATGTCCTGGAGTAACAAACCGACCGCATTTATCGTGCCTGTGCTCAGGTATCACGAAAGGGAGTTACTCCCTCCTCGGTGGGCTGTGGGTGTGCGTCGCAGGTACGCAACGGCTGTGACGGCTCTCATCTTCAAAGCCATCTTGGCTTGCGGAGCCAGCGTGTTACAAAATGCCGTCTGCTGAGTCTCCTGCCCCAGAGAATAGCCCCGGGACCAGGAGATCAATAACTCTATTGGCACGTTCTGAAACTGTACGTTTCAGAAGGTCTGTTTGAGACTTTGCCTTGCAAACCTGCTCAGTCCTACCTGAGCGACTTCAGTCAGGCACTGGGTTTTCCTCTCAAATTGGTAATTCTGGGAGAACCAACGTGTCGTCCCAAGAAGTGGCTTCTCCCAGCGACTGCTGAGCCTGAAAGAGCGCGCGCTGGGCATTTCTATAGATCAGAAATCCAGGAGCAACCACCGACCTCCTGCACAACAGAAAGTAGGTCAGAAGAATTTCTCTGCATTCATTTCAACTTAGGAAGCCTTTCCCTTTGTTCTTCAATCTTAAAAATTCAGGGATGGAAGATCCACCCGCTGTGGGATAAGCTGCCCCGTGTGTGCCTGCCTCGGCGTGCTAAAAGCTCGCACTTCGATTCCGACATAACGCCAGCTCCCAGCCATCGTACCTTGTTATAATTTTGTCTGCTAAACCTCAGAGCCTGCTCAGTTCTGCCCTGAACGCAGTCGCTTCTGCAGCCTGCGATCCTGTCGCTCTAATGAGCTAAACAAGTTCAGCGAGGACTGTCTAAAGCGGCTGCCTGTGTTGCAGGTAATCCGTATAATGTATGCTCAGACAGAAAAGCAGTGTTGTCTAATTAAAACATCATTGGAGAGGGCACAGCCTTCCCTTCCCGGCTCTGATCTAAGCCAGTCTGTCCAGCCCGGTTAGTCCCTAAACCCTCCCTGCCTTGGTTTTCCCCGTTGAAATAATTGCTCTCCGGGAGTTAAGGCTTCAGTCAGGGAAGTTTCCAAAGGCATGGGAAGTTCTCAGATAAAGGGTGCTACAAGTGGGCAGAGACTTGCTGGTTATTGCGGTAAAGATGCACCAAAGGTGCTGCCGTGTGACGCAGGGTGCAGGGGAGAGGGGCGCGAGATCGGTCCCTCGATGGGCACGGACCTCCCCGCTCGCCCTCGGGCTGGGGCTGCTGTAGCACCCGAGGCTCACGCGAAGCAGAGTAGCTTCTCACCGGAGCTCGTCTGATCTTTGTCATCCGGATTAAGATCTGTAAGAGGGTGAGTAAGAGGTGCGCAGGTGCCCCACGGGCTTTCTGTGTCCCCAGCTGTGCCAGTGGAAGCTGTCCTGCTCGGCTGTGCCAGCCCCGTCCCGCCTGGGGACTCTGCTGCCGGCCTCGTCTGGATCAGTCACCGTGGCTTCTTCGAGCCGTGCTTTACTCCGGTGCTGAGAAACTGCCTTGATCTCTCTTTGGACGCTGGCGCGCAGATCTCTAGTAGCAGGCCAGCCTTTTTGGGGAGCGGGGCGCGCACGGAGCTGGGGCTTGCACAGAGCTGGGAGCAGCAGCCGCCATCTTGACACTGGCGCGGGTGAAGTGGTGTCAGCTTTTGCTCTGGGCTTTGCAGCACGCTGATGGCTGAGCGGGGACGGGGACGATGGGACGGGGTGTCACCAAAAGGCCCCCTGGGAAAGGTGCGGGATCCTGACGGGCTGGGGAGCGTCTGCTCTTTGTGTCTGGCTCCCCGGCACCTTCATGCCTTTGCACCGCTTGCTCTTGCCTTGCCGCTGCCGTGGTTTGCAGGGGAGTGCCTATTTCCTTATTCAAGGCGCAGGGAAGAAGGCTAGCTTTGGGCAAGGCACGGCTTTTTCTTTAGGCAGAGGAAAGTGGTCGAAAGGTCAGGCATTTTCTGCTCTCGTGTCACAGCACAGAGTGGCTGCAGAACCAGGGTTATGGTGGCAGAGGAGGCGCAGGGTCTGTGCATGCCGCGCTGCCTACGGCGAAGAGCCGGCCCGGCTGGGCTGGTGCTTGGTTGCGATCCCGCAGCTCCTGGCCCAAGCTCGGATCGTGCTGGGATGCTGCGGGGAGCGACCTGGGTTCCCGTGAGAGCGGACATGTCACGGTGGGGTTTGCAGGGCTGGGGTGGGCTCGGTTCCCCGGGAGCTCGCCGTGCACAGCGCTGCAAACGGGGTGACACCGGTGATGCTGGCAGCACCGTCGCTCTCACCCGGGATTTTCTCCCTGGTGACTCCGCAGGTCCCATGGCATGGGTGGATGGGGCCGAAACCTGCGGGGCTCAGAGGGGCAGAGGGCGAGATCTGCTGCAAAAGGAGGGTGTCCCGCTGCGGGCTGCTGAGCCTGGTGTGCAAGGAGGGAGAGGTGGCTGCGAGGCTGAAGCTCGCCCCGTTTCCGGGAAGCTGAGTCATCTGTTTTCCCATCCCGTCTGGGCCACCCCACGATCCGCGCTGGGGAGCGGTGCCACGCCGGTCCCGCAGCCCAGGGCGGTGTCCCAGTGTCCCCAGAAAGCACACTGGCACTTTTGGGATGTCTCCAGAGGGTTTTCAGGGCCCATGGGCATCTCCTTTTCAGCATCTTGGTGGCAACTTGGGAGCTTGAATCCTGTTGGGTTTGTTGTGGTTTTTTGGTTGGTTTTTTTTTCCAAAAGGAGCAAAAATCTGAAGTTTTTCCAGGGGGTGGCAGAGCACCTGCTGCAGGGTGTCTGCACCAGGCTGGGCAGAACAGCGGAGGCATCACGGCGACCCTGGGGAGGGCAGCGGCTGGCCAGAAAGTGGGGCCCCGGGTGCATATCCTCCTCCAGAGCACCTGGAGAGACCCCCTGCCCAGGGGGCTGCGCTGCGGGGGCCCTGGGGGCCGCGGAGCACCATCTCATGCTGTGGTGAGCCCAGCAGCGCCTGGCTGCACCCCGACTTGTGTTTTCTCTCCCCAGAGCTCGGCCCCGCAGCGGTGTCAGAAGCGGCTCCCCCATGGCTGCAGCCGGCGGCGAGGGGCTGGCGCGGACCCCGCTCCTGCCGGCCAGCGCTGCCCTGGCCCTGCTTGGCGTCCTGGTCTACCTGGGCGCCCTGTGCGCTGCCTGCAGACGGTACGCGCTGCCCACGGCCCCCCTGCTTTCCCTCCTGGCGCTGGGGACGGAGTTGGGGGCCCCTTGGTGGCACGCGGTGGCTGCACGTGGAGACCCCACGTGTGCCTGTCCTGAGCTGGGACCGCTGGGATCTGCCGCTCTGCTCACCCCGAACCCCCAGCCGCAGCCCCAGTGCAACTCTGCCTGGCCTGATCCTGCACCCCTGTGCCTCGCTGCCCCCCGCCGCACCCCCTGTGCCCAAAGGAGCCGGTACCAGCTGGGGATGGGGGACGTGGCCTTGCAGGAGCAGCCTGGAGAGACCTGAGCTGCGAGCGGGATGGGCAGGATGGGTGATGCCAGGGGTGACGCTGGGGATGCCCGGCATGGCTCAGGAGGGTGCAGGATGCGATTGAGCCCCCATCCAGCACGGACCGGGCTGCACGGCTGGCGAAGGAGCAGGGTTGTGGGTTTGGGGGGTGCTGCTGCTCCAGCGAGGGGCACACGGTGACGCCCATCGTGGCCAGGTCGGGGGCCCGGGGCACCCGCTCCTTGCCCCCGGTTTGGCCGCCCGCCTCGGGCTCAGCCCTGCTTCTCCCTGCAGCAAGGGCAGGAAGAAGAAGGTCCCTCCAGACGGGGTGAAGCTGGTGGATGAGGTAAGCGCATGCTGGGTGGGGTGGCAGGATCAGCCCCGGGGGAGCTCTGGGCACCCCAGCTCCTGGCCACGTGCCTGAGGGTGTGCGTTTCCCCCGTTGCAGTCCCTGCTCAGGCAGACGCAGCTGCGGTCACTCAGCAAGTCCGACACAAAGCTGCACGAGCTGTACCGGGTGAAGGCCAGGGACGACAGTGAGTGGCCGTCGAGCTGGGGGAGCTGACAGGGGCCGGTGGCCCTTGGCAGGTGCCCCCAGTCCCTGCACCGCCCGGCGAGCGCGTCATGGCATGCGCACATGTGCCATGGTGCCCGCGCAGTGCCGGCGCAGGGGTTAGTGCTTGCTGCATCCCCGGCGTCCCCCCATCTCCTCTCCTCCCCCAGCAGCCCAGCGGCCAGCCAGCCTGGATTTCCCCTGCGCCGCGGCCCTCCCCGCCGGTGCGGACTCCCTGCACAACTCCGGCGTCAGCGTCCTCCTGCACCGCGAGCTGCCCCAGATCCCCGTCCCCGAGCCCCCGGCCGCCTCCCCGGCCCCCGACCAGACCTACTCCAACCTGCTCTTCACCCCGCTGCGGAAGCCGGTGTCAGACACCGTCTACGAGTGCCTGGCAGTGCAGGGGGATGATGTCCCGGTGCCCCGCGCGCCTGCTGGCACCCAGGTGTCCCCCCCACGTGCCGGGCACGGGGTGGCTGATTACGCCTGTGTCCGCAAGGTGAAGAAGACGGTGCCCGCAGAGGTGCAGGATGGGGCTGTGGCGGGGCCTCCCCCAGCCCCGCAGAGGTGCTGGGACGGCACGGGCGATGCCCCCCGGGCAAAGGTACGGCTCTGAGGGGGTGGCAGGGATGGGGCACGGGGCCAGTGCTGCGCTTGCTGGATGGGGCACATGGGGGGCCGTGTAACGCCCTGCCTCCCTGTAACACCCGTGTTTGGAGCAGGGTGTAAATTAGGCTACTGCATTTCCAGTAGAGCTTTTAGGAGGGGCAGGATGAAGCTGAGACCCTGAGGGCAGGTGGTGCCCACAGGGCTGGGCTCTGTGCCCTGCAAAAGGCTCCCCGAGTCATGCAAAAAGTGGGATCCTGTTGCGGTTTAACCCGGCAGGCAGCT
>NW_008795687.1:9465-11666 GCF_000699145.1 Aptenodytes forsteri | reverse complement strand
TTGGCCAGTTTGGGTCAGCTGTCCTGGCTGTGCCCCCTCCCAGCTTCTCGCTGGCAGGGCAAGAGAAGCTGAAAAGTCCTTGGCTAGTGTAAGCACTGCTCAGCAACAACTAAACCATCGGTGTGTTATCAACATTGTTCTCGTACTAAATCCAAAACGCAGCGCTGTGCCAGCTACTAGGAAGAAAATTAACTCTATCCCAGCCGAAACCAGGACAGATCCCCAATGGGTAATCCACTGCTGGGATCCTGCTGGGGGCTGTGGGAAGCAGGGGGGGGCAGAGGCGTGGGGATAGCCCGCAGTGGGCAGGGATTGCCCCCAAACCCCCACCTTCCTTTTGCAGCTGGAAGAGATGTACTCGACGGTGTGCAAAGCCACCAAGAAGAAAACCCAGGTCCCCGCATCGTCCCCGAGGGCCGCGAGGGAGGCCGGTGCTGGGTGGCCGTCCCCTCGCCAGGAGGAGGGTGCCCCAGCCGGGTGCTGGTCCCCGGCAGCCCAAGGCTCCTCCGACCCCTGCTACGAGTCCATCAGCGACAGAGCCTGGACTGCTCAGGGCCGCGGCCCCGACCCAGACTACGAGGCTGTGAACGTTAACTGGAAGAAGGCGGCGAAACGGGACAAGCCGGGGAAGCCCTGTGCCCCCGAGAACCTGTACGAAAGCGTCGGTGACATTTGGGCAGGGGAGTCCCGGCGAGCCTCCGGCAGGACAGCGGCCAACGGGCTGGAGGTGTACATCACCAACCTATAGCATCCCCCTGGGAGCGGGGTCCTTGCCGCGGGGTGGTCCCACCCTGGGCAGATGCAGTCGGGGCGGGGGTCCCCCCGGGACCGGCTTTCCAGGGGGTTGAGCCCGTAGGGACAGGCGCACACAAGCCCAACGCCCACCGGCGCGGCTGCATCCCTGCAAGCGCTTTCCCTATATATTTCATTTTACTTTTCTTTAAGCGTCCTTGTCCCATCCCAACCCACCCTGCGCCAGCAGGTTGACATCGGGGTGTCCCGGGGGATCATCCCAACATTGGGATGATGGCGGAGTCTGCAGGGTGACATCTGGCCCGAGCTGGGTGCTGGGTGCCACGTGGGAGCCCAGTGGGACAAGGCTGGCGCTGCCACCAAGATGGGAACCGGTTTGGGACCGGTCGTGTTTTGGGGCGGGTGGTGGCAGGGCTGTGGGCCAGGGCTGTGGGCCAGCCCCGTGGCCCTGGGCTGCAGGATCAGGCCCCTCATCAGCGGCGTTACGCCGTGAGCGAGGGTGTCTGTCCTCTTCCCTCTGCCTGGGGGAGAGAAGGGCCCCGTCCAGCCCCTGGGAAGCCTTAAGCAGCTTTGCTCCCATCACTGAATGTCCCTGGTTATGGGGACCAGGGGCCAAGCCCCGTGCCTCGGTGCAAGACAGCGTGGGCCGGGGGCTCTGCTCCAGGATGGCTGCCTGTCCCCCATCACCCACTCCCACCTCTCGGGCACATGCAAGGGTACCTCCGTGAGCAGCCATCTCACAAACACCATTAAAAGGCTGAGAGGGGTTTATCCTTGTCAGGAGAAAACAAACTGGATCTAAAACTCTGGTTCTGATGGCTGGTGCTGCTGCTGCAGCAACCTGGTGGTGCCAGCGCCAGGAGAGTGGCTTCGGGTGCAGCATAACCACAAGCGGGTGCACCTGCCCGCACGGATGGTTTTGCACCTCCGAGATGGGGATGTGCAGCCACCAAGAGCTGCTGAAACGGGGTGGGCCACCCCGGAGCAGGGACTTGCCATGGCTGTGCCTAAAACCACGGCTTGGGGGCTCTGCATGGGGTCAGGGTCGGAGCCGGGGTGCGTTTGCACAGCGCTTGCTGCCCACTTGCCTCCATGTTGCTCCCGCAGGTGCTGCAGCCTCAACGGGTGCCAAAAATGCTCGGGAGAGCTGGATGTGCACTCGGAATCCTCGGACCCCGGGGGCTCAAACTTTCCTCCTCTCCTCCCCGCAGGGAGTTTGGCATCCCTGCCCCAAGGGACGCCCGGTGTCCCCCGGGGGATGCGCCTGGGGGGTGAGCTCTGAAGGCACTGGGAGGTGGGTGCTGCGCTGATGGTGGCCCTGGTTTCACTGCAGCCCCTCTGGATGTAGCACAGCTGCTTTGCATGGGCCGGAGGCTGCCCGACCTCGCGGCACAGTGGCCTGGTGCTCGCAGGAGCTGGCTGGGACCTGCGGCAGCAGAGCCGCTGTG
>NW_008795687.1:7355-9313 GCF_000699145.1 Aptenodytes forsteri | reverse complement strand
GCAGGCGGGCAGGCAGGAAGCCGTGTGCATTCCTTCTGCAGCTTTGCCCCTCCATCGAAGCGGGCGAAGAGATTAAAAATGAAAACAAGGCGCTCAGCAAAACCCGCTGCAGGCTGAAGACGTTAAAGCTGGGAGGCAGCTCAGGCGCTCGTGCCGCTTTGTCAGCCCCACGCTCGATGCCAAACCACAGCCGCTCGAGATAGAGGAGTCGGCCCCGGCAGCTGCTCCCATCCCCCTGCAAGATAAGGGCCCAGATAGAAAACGGCACGGGGCGGCTGGCGCTGATGCTGCCGCGCTCTTCCTGCTGCCGGCTGTGCCACACCGGCGCGTGGGCACCCGTCACACTGCCCCCGGCCGCATCCTTCCCCTGCTCCCTTTCTTCATCGTCCCATCCCTCCGGCACCACCTGAATCCCCTGGGAGCTGCCTTTGGGCTGCACCGGCCCCATGCAGGAGCATCACCTCCTTGCGGGTCCAGAGCTGCTTCACTCCCGGGGCAAGATGGGCCCTGCGCTGCCCGCGGGGCTGGGACGGTGTTGGTGCTGCCCACGGGGTCGGAATGTGGGTACCACTGTGCCGCTTCCCCGGGGAAAGGCAGGCTCGGCATGGGGCTGCCCCCGGGCCAGGGAAAGCTTCTGCTCTCGCTGAGCTGGGGGCGGCCAAAGCATCTCCCAAACCTGCCCCAACAGCAGCAGGAAAAGCCCCGTGTGCAGGGCTGCCTGCTCGCCCGTAGTTCCCATGCTGCCTGTGAGACTCGGCAGAGCCGGACTCGCATTTAAATAAGAGAACAACTGCCCAGTCCTTGGGGCGATGGAAAATGTGCCCGGAACCCCAGCTGGAGGCTCAAAAACTGGCTGGCTAATGAAGGATCCATCCCAAAACGTTGCTTGGAGTGTCGTGGTCCAGCCGGGAAGGTTGGGGCCGGTGTCAGAGCGAGGGGAGCGGGTAGGGCTGGGAGCACCCCTCCTTGTCCCAGGGGACAGCAGGCTCCCCGCTCCTCCCCGCTGGCTGGGAGCCCACTCGGGGCCAGGCTCCCCGTCACGCTGGGAGGGGACGGTGCTGGGAGGGGACGGTGCTGCACGGTGCCGTTCCCGCAAGGGGGAGCGAGCAGGAGCCCGGCACACACTGTACAGTGCTGCACGCCACGCAGTGCTGCACTCTGTAGGGTGCTGCACGGTGCTGCATGCTGTATTGCACGCTGCATGTTGTCGCATGCTGTATGGTGCTGCGCGGTTCTGTACACCGTACTGCATGCTGGTGCGGTGCTGCACGCTGTAAGGATACGCGCACTGCGTGGCTCTGCACCCCACGTGGCTCCGCAACCCATATGGCTCCGCAGTCTGTATGGCTCTGCACGCTGTATGGCTGCACGCAGCATATGGCTCTGCACCCGGACCAGCTCCACACCCACACAGCTCTGCGCGCCATGTGGCTCCGGACCCCGTACAGCCCCATACTCCGTGCAGCTTCACACCCCATATGGCCCTGGACCCCATATGGCCCTGGACCCCTTGCAGCTCTGTACCCCACGAGCAGGCAGCCAGGCGGCTCAGGAGAGACAGGCAGCGCGGGCAAGGACCCGGCTCCCTCTGCAACACCACCCGGGAGAGGGGCACCACAGCCCAGCCCAGAGCCGGCCCCAGCCCCGGCGAGGGCATCCAGGTACCACGGGAGCATCTCCCAGGGATGTGGTGCCGGGCTGCCACCCTGCCGAGCCACCCTGCCCAGGAAAGGGGGTCGGGCTGGTGGCACCAGAGCCCTTGTGCAACGGGCCGGCGATGCTCACGGGAGTTGCACAACACCAAATTTGCTGGAGCCGCCAGCTCAGCGCTTCGGCTGGCGTTAACGATTAAACCAGAGCGGGGGGCAGCCAGCGGAGCCACCACCCGGGTCCCGCTGCGGCAGAGCCCGGGCTGGTTATCATAACTCCGGGGGGAGGAGAGGCGGCGTGCCCGCCGC
>NW_008795687.1:6060-6704 GCF_000699145.1 Aptenodytes forsteri | reverse complement strand
GCCCGGGCCTGTTTATCTTACCTCGGGGGGGGGGAGAGGCGGCGTGCCTGCCGCCGGTGCTGCGGGGCTCAGTCATTAACTCCTCCGGGGCCGCGCTAACGAGGGCCGCAGGGCCAGAACCCACCGGGGCAGGGACAGAGCTGCGGGCCAGGGACGAAGGCTGCGCTGGCCGTGCTCCTCCTCCTGTGCTCTCCACCGCGGCCCGGCCAGCTGCCATGGATGCTCCTGGTCCCCGATCCCCGGCAGCCCTGGCTCAGCCAGGGCAGGTTTGGGGCCCCACAGGTGCCCCGGTTCCCGGGGGGATGTTGCCCTTTGCCCGGCTGCCCCCCCCCCTTCTGCAAGGGGACCTTGCGGGTGGCCGTGCCAGGGCAACACCCGGTCTCTTGGCCGGGCACGTGGGGACTTTCCCGGTTTGCTGGTTTTTTTCACGCTTACGAAAGCGCCTGGCCCCTGGCACGGCGCAGGGCGGAGGTGGTGTCTCCAGCCAGCCCCGAGGGCAGGGGACAAGGGGTGGCCGAGCACCCCAGGACTCCTGCCCCTCCATCACACTGGGGACATCGCCCCCCAGGCAGGGGATCCCCGGGATGTCGGCCCCAGCACCCCCATGGCCCTCAGCCGCGGGAACCGGCGTGTCGGCCAGCCCC
>NW_008795687.1:4534-5108 GCF_000699145.1 Aptenodytes forsteri | reverse complement strand
CCCCGGTACCCCATGCGCCCCATGTACCACAGGCACCCCATGCACCCCACACCCAGCCCTGCCGTTCTGGGTGGCTTCCAGCAGCGTTTCCTCGTGGCGGGCCGGGCTGACCCAACCCCTGCGGGGCCGGGGCCCCGTTTCCCGCTGGGAACAGCTCTCCCACCCCAAAAATCCAGGCGCTCCCCCCCAGCAGAAGGGCACTGTAACTTTTGGGGGAGCCCTATAACTTCCAGTGGATCTAAAACTTCGGGGGGGACTTTGGGGGGACCCCTCTCACTTTTGGGGCGTTTAACTCTGTGAGGAGCCGTGCAACTTCTGGAGAACCCCAATCACTTATCGAAAGCCCTATCATTTGGGGGGGGGCATAGCTTTTGGGGGAACCCTGCAAGTTTTAACGCCGTGAGTGTCAACCCTGTAACTTTGAAGGAGCCGCAGGAGTTTTGCGGGGTCCTCCAAGCTGGCGGAAGCCCCGCGCTTTCGGGGGAAACCCTTAATTCCGCCCTGTAATAATAAAATCAGAACTTTTTGGGGACACCCGGCAACTTTCGGGGAGCCCCCCCGACTTTGGCGGGGA
>NW_008795687.1:2272-3248 GCF_000699145.1 Aptenodytes forsteri | reverse complement strand
GGGGGGAGAATCCCTGCCGGATCCCGGCTCTGCCCCAGAGGATCTGCTCGGGATCTGCTGGAAAGGGATCTGCTGACTGCCAACACGTGGGCAGGCAGCACTGCTGTCCCGGAGCAGCCCAGTCTGGTTCTGCAGAGCTTAGGGGGATCCCTGCAGGATCCCAGCCCGGCTCGGGGGGGATCTGCTTGTGATCTGGCTGGAGAGGGATCTGCTCAGTGCTGCCACGCAGCCAGAGGACGGTGATCTCCTGGAGCAGACTCCCCACTCTGCGGAGCTCCAGGGGGATCCATGCTGGATCCCAGCCCTTTGGGATCTTCCAGGAATCTGCCTGGGGAGGGATCCACTTGGTGCTGACAGTCAGCCAATGGACGCAGCTGTCTTGAAGCAGCCCTGAGGAGCGCACCGAGTCGGCTCCTTCCTTTGCAGGGCTCAGGGGAGATCCCTGCTGGATCTGAGCCCTGGGTGATCTGCCCAGGCACGGCTTGTAGAGGGATCCACCTGGTCACCAAACTTGACCAGCGAGTGCTGCTGACCTGGGTCAGCCCCACGGGAAGGGCTGCTCCCCACTTCTCGGGGGATCCCCACGGGGCCCCAGCCCAGTCCCAAGGAGATCATCTGGGATCCGCCTGGAGTGGGATCCACTTGGTGCCAGTGCTCAGTCAGTGGGTGCTGCTGTCTCCAGTTGGCACGGCAGGGCCAAGCCTGCTCCCTGCTCTGCAGAGCTCTGTGGGGATCCCCGCTGGATCCCAGGTGATCTGCTCAGAGCGGGATCTGCTCAGTGCTGTCATGTGGCACGGGCGGGCCAAGCCTGCTCCCTGCTCTGCAGAGCTCTGTGGGGATCCCCGCTGGATCCCAGGTGATCTGCTCAGAGCGGGATCTGCTCAGTGCTGTCATGTGGCACGTGGGTGCCGCCTTGGGGCCACCCTGCAGGAGGGTGTCAGGACTTCTTCTGGCTCTGCATCCCTTCTGTCTCGAT
>NW_008795687.1:0-832 GCF_000699145.1 Aptenodytes forsteri | reverse complement strand
CCCCCCCACCCCCCCCCCCCCCCCCCTTTGCTCTCGCTGGCAGGAAGCTCTCGGGCAAGGCGGGCATCGACGAGGTGATGGCGGCCACGGTGCTCACCAGCCTCTCCACCAGCCCGCTGGTGCTCGGTCACCCGCCGGAAGGAGGCGCCCGCCATGTCCTCCAGCTGGCGCAGCAGCAGCAACACCAGCGGGGACTGGAGCTGGGACCCCCCCAGCGACCGCTCCACCCCCCACCCCCTCCACCCCGTCGTCTCCAGCCAGTCCCCAGCACCTTCCTGCCTGCCCCGCTGCCGGACGAGGGCCCCGACGAGCCCGACGGCACCCACTTCGTCTTCGGAGAGCCCATTCCGCGGAAGAGGAAGGTGGGATGAAGTTGGGGATGAGGTTGGGCATGGGGATAGTGAGGAGGAGGATGAGGTTAGGGATGGGGATGACGGTGGGGACGAGGTTGGGGACGACAATGAGGATGATGTTGGGGATGGGGCTAACACTGGGGACGACAGCGGGGTTGGAGATGAGGTTGGGGATGGGGATGATGTTGGGGACGGGGATGGGGCTGCCGGCCTGACGCCTCTCTCCTGCAGAACTCCACCAAGGTGATGTTCAAGTGCTTGTGGAAGAGCTGCGGCAAAGTCCTCAGCAGCTCCTCAGGGATGCAGAAGCACATCCGAACCGTGCACCTTGGGTAAGCGTGTGGGGTCCTCCCTGGACACCCCCCAGCCCCCCCCGGTGCCCCGTGCGGGGTCCTGCCGTGGGGGGAAGAGAGCCGCCCCAGCCGGACCCCGCTCTCCCCGCAGCCGGAAAGCTGACCTCGAGCAGAGTGACGGCGAGG
>NW_008795686.1:2938508-2962848 GCF_000699145.1 Aptenodytes forsteri | reverse complement strand
GATTCTATGATTCTACCTATACATGTCTATGAAAGCTGAAAGGATCAGTAGACATAAAGCTTAGTCTTGGAATACTGACATTGCCCGAGTCTATAGCACAGCAATATGCCATCTTTTAAGAAGACGATGACAAAAAGCCATCTGAAGAAGAAGGTTTACTTCTTCTACTTATGTCAGCTAATATGTCTGAGGCCTGATGACCATCATACACTCCTGCTGGCCTCTCCGTGTCTTTCAGGGCAGATGCTTTTAGTATAGAGGGTTAGGCTGAGAAACTGCCTCTGTGCAGCTATGTGTGTTTCTGGGCTGAGGTTATTTGAATGATTATGCAACTGCAAAGTATCACTTTGCTAGGACAAGTTGTGTTCACGCTGGTATAGCAGTATATCATTATGGAAATGCTAGTAAAGCATCTTTGTCTAGTGCACCATAAAGGTTTTAAGAGAAATTCTGCACATCTGCAGAATGATTATGGATCTCGTGGGAGGTATATTATCCCTGCAATGGTGACTATGTATTTTCTGTCTGAACAATCTTTTATTTTAGGTTGGTGGAGAGAAAAAAAGAGAATGAAGAGAAGTAAAGTCTTCATCTACAAGCACACACTTTCCTTACAAAGTTATTTCACAAAATACCAACCATCCTTCTGCAAAGATATAATTTGGTATATCTTATAATTGGGTCTGGCAGGTGGGATGAAGGGCTTTTCAGGGATTCATACTGCATTGTGAAGACCCAGAGAAATACTGGAAAGCAGAATGCTTGCCCAGACCACTTTTGCTTCCTGCTTAGGATCTGAGAAGCCAAAATGTAAGGACAAGTGGGTATTGGCTAGGCATGAGTAAACTCTGGTTGGAAGATAAAAGAAGGTTCCTAATCTTTGCATATCCTATGATGGCCTTCCAAGAACAGCCAGGTCAGAGAAAGATTTCTGCTTTTCAATTACAGCTTCTTCTGTTTATCTTACATGGTCCCCTGTGATTGTGGGGTAGTTTGTGAGGTTACAGGTTCAAAAGAAAGCAGGAGCAGAAGGAGACAAGTAGGCAAAGGAGCTGCTGCTGGGGAAAAACAGAGGTCCAATTTCATGGAAAGCAGGTGAAACTGTAACAACGAGAGATGAGCTCTCAAACAGTAGTGAGATTAGAGGTTAGGAGCCAAAGAAGTGCTAACTTTGGGGGTCAGGTGCATTGGGAATGACTGTTACACAGATGGGAAGCATGTGGAGGCACAGAGACTGCCTATTACTACTCTGTATTGAAAGCATGTATATGCACAGTCAGTATTTAAAGGGATTTCTCTTGTTGAATGCTTTCAAGTTTAAGTGTAACTACTAGTCTTAGATATTAGAGATAATTGCTATGTAGTGATGAGCACATACCTGAAATTTCCTGTCATTTACAGAGTATTTTACATGTCAGAAGTGGTTACGTAAGGATTAATATTTCCATTTTGCAGTTATGTGGAGGAGGAAAAGAGTCTGAACTGGGTGCTGTATTGTTTGCTAGTGGTCATAGAGGAAATCTTTGCCAGACCACTAAAAGAACCTGAAACTTCCTGGCTTCTTGCCATATGCTGAATCCATTCACTAACCTGTGCTCTGTTTTTCTCTTTTTCCCTTGAAAACTGAATATTGTCAGCTCATCTGATGATAGAAGAGTAGCAGGTGTCCAATGCAATAAACAAATCAGTAAAAGTAGTAGTACCACTTTGAGATCAGAACCTGATCTTAAGTAGCTGAAACCTAAAAGGAACTTAATCATGATAATTTTTTATCTTTCTATACAACAAGTTTCTTTATGGTAACATTTTATATTTAACTATGTGGTTGTCCAAGGCTTTGGACAATCAGCAATATGATTGCTGATTTCAAAGGATACAATGATGATGAAGTCTCTGTTCCACCACAGAAGAAATAAGGAGTTCAGCTGCATTAGGACTTCTTCTTGGAGGTTTCCATTTTAGGAAGTATTTTGTTTGCTAAAATACAAATTTGAAACCCAGTCAGAAACTTATTTGCATTGTTAGGCACTTAAATACCTTTAAAATGTACCCCCAATAGATTTCCTTTGAATGCAAGTCCATGTTTGTATGTTCCTGTCAAATAAAGTAGTGAAAGTGTTGTAGTTAAGAGAATTTATGTGTTTTTCTTTGCCATTGTAGTTGGTGATATCATTGCAGTTTAGAATAGCTTTTAGGATTGCATAGGAGAATATGGGTAAGTATCAGTATTTTCCTGAGCATTGTTATGTATCACCCTTTAGTCTAATACATGGTGTGGTAAGATCAATCAGGGAAACACGAATACAAATGTTGACTCATCTTTTTTTTTTTTTTTGTCTCTAGGATTACGATGGCTTTTTTGAATCAAAGGAGAGCAACACTGTCTTCTCCTTTCTTGGACTGAAACCTACTTTGGCATCAAAGGTCAGTGTAGTATTGCAGACTTTTCATGGAATTCTGAAATACTGAGATTGAATTTTCTTTGAACCGAAAGAACTCTGTGTGTTCGGATGCACCACTGCCTTGATCCATACCTTGTCCATATCAAATTCATGCTAATGAGGTAACTGAAACTGTTGCCATGAGAAGCAAAGCATTTTAAATGAAACCAAGCATATACATGGGAGTTAACTTGAGACAGCAGATAAATTAAGTTTAAAGAATACATTCTCCTTCACATTATCAATGTAAATTGAAAGCAACTGCCTTAATTATAACAGGAGACAAAACTAGGATCTTAATCAGTGGAGTATCTGCAGCTTATGTCACCAAAACATCATCTTACTGAGCCAGCCTGGCATAATGGCTCAACCAGGACAGCCAGGACAGCATTTATTTATTAGGGTGGGTTTTTTTTTTTAAATGCTGAAATGCTGGAGCAGTCAGGAGTTACAGCAACTTTTTGGATAAGAATTAAGTTTTAACAAATACATATATACAGGTCAGAACAGAAAGCCAATTAACATCTTTCTGTTGAGGGCAGTATAATAGAGGAGATTTTATTGCCATATGAAAGCCTGGACACTTGTTCAAAGAGACTGTACGGTGCATTTTTGGGGAGTAGATCAGACACAGAGGAGAGGATTTTTCTTCCCTTGGCTACTGTAGATACAGCTGTGTTTGATAGTAGTACTGTTTCAGGCCTGGATGGTAGCTCTTGGGTATCTATAGAGTTCCTCTTCTGCCAGGGATTAATTTATTTCTGTACCCCATGAGGGTGAGGAGTAGGAGGGAACCTCGGCAAGGAACCACAAAAGCAGGTTATTTTGGCAGCCTTGCTTCAAGCTTTGTAGCTTGAAGAACTAGTCCTAGGAAAAAGATGATGTCCTACTGCAATCAGAAATAGCAGCTTCTACGCAGCTCTGTACCTGGGAAATAACCTGTTGTAGGCCTGGAGGAGTGTCTTTATAAACTTGGCCAGATCACTGCTTCAGTCTGGTAGTACTTTAGAGTGATGCATCCTCAGCTGCTGTGTGGACTAGGGTTAGGGGCACCTAATATTCAAAGGTCACAGACAGAGGAGACGAGAATTTATTCATAGCATTAATAATCTTTTTTCTTCTTTTCTTTTAAGTAGGAGTCAGAACCCTAGAAAGCCTATCTGAAGTATCGACAAGCACATCTCCTGGATGAATGACCCTGTTCTTCAGCACACAACTGCTTCCCTAAGGATCACTGTGATAGAGCAAACATGCATCATAAGTAGTAGTCTGCTTGCCATGAGGTGGTGCTCTCCAATAATGTGGAGTTAATAACATGTATATGAAACAGGATTAAGGCCGGGCTACTCATCTTCCTTTTTAAAAATACTCATTGTTGATGTTTCACTTTTGTCTTTGGATTGCTTTTGCAACTGGCACTGATATTCTAACAGACACATATGTTTGAGAATAAGGAGTGGAAGTGTAGGGCTTCTATTGTTCATGGATATACTTATGTAGTCGGATTCCTTACCTTTTTTAACTCTTCCAACTACTGTAGTTGAAATTAGCTCATCATGATAGTTAAAGTGCTGGTGGTTATTAGATTGTTTGTGCTGGCTATGATCCAGAAGGTAAAAATCGTCAATCTTAAGATCTCAGTCTAAGTCAATAACTGCCGCATTTTTGCTCTACATTTATTTATTGATGTTTATGCTAGATCATGTTTATTGTAAGACACATGGGCTGCTAACCTTGTTAATGAAAACCTGATTTGTCTAATGATGCACATTGCAACTGGCTGTTTAAAAACAGTTGTTATCATGGAGGAGGTGCCAAAGTGAAATATTTTGACATGGTTCCTGTTCCAAACGCGGGTGAAATGTGCAGGAAAACACTTGATGGAAAATACTGGGTAGTTCAGAAGAAGAGGTCTCCTAGCTAATGATAATATTAAGTTATCTCTTAACTGAGAAAGACTTAACACCCAAAGCTGGAGCTCTGTAGTTGGACTGTCTTAAAATGAAATTTTGCCAAAACCTTGAGTTTACCTTCAATAACACACAGCTCCACCATTAGCCACATGAAAGTCAGGGGGATGCTTTGAGAGACAGGGCTCAGTCCCATAGATGGTTAAACACTCTACCATGGTCCAAGAGCACACCTAACTCGCCCAGCTGTCGTGCTGGTTATATCCCCAGGTGTGGAAATGTGAAGGTGCCTCAAAGACAGTGAGAAAGCTGAGCGTGTGCTTTGCTGGATGAAGCCACAATGGTCAGCTCAGCTGAGGAACAGGAGCCAAGTAAAGGAAGTGGAGATTGTTCCAGTGGGACTGCATTGATGCACATAGCAGAACTTAGGCCCGTGACTTGCCAATAACCATTACAAAATGCATTCTAGACAGAAGTCAAATTGCATTATGCATTTTGAGTCAAGTCTGGCTATGAAAATAACAGCCATGCTGTAATGTAGCTTTTGCTCAAGTGATTTCATAATGACAGGGTAGTGCCATTCCAATAAATGTCCTTATGTCTTTTTGGGTAAATGAAAGACAACCATTATGTGGGAAACCTTCTTTGCAATCGCAGCATCACTCAGACTGTGTTGCTTGCAGGAAGCCAAACTTGTAAAAAGTGTCGGAAAGCAACACTGTCTGTGCAACAAATCACATGTTCTGTTAAAATCAGTAACCACGGCATCTGAGACATGTTAGTTGGAAGGGACAACTGGAGGTCATCTGGTCCAGCACTGTCAAAATCAGGGCTAACACGAACACTAGCTTGGATCAAATATGGGTTTGTCTAGCAGAGTGTTAAAAATATCCGGAGATGAAGATCTCATAACCCTCTAGGTAACCTGTGCCAATGCTGCAGTACTTTCCTAGTGAAAATTTTTTTAATGTCCAGCCTCAACTCCTGGGCCATAATTTGTGGCTGTTGCCTTTGCTATGTTTTCTGGCACTCACAGGAAGAGATTGGCACCATCCTTTTTGTAACTGCCCTCAAGATAGTTGTAGGCTACCATTAGGTCACCTCTTAGCCTCCTTCTTACCAGACTAAACATACCTGGCTTCCTCAACCTCTCTTCACAGGCTGTGGGCTTTAGGCCCCTGGCTGCTTTGCTTTGGTGGAGCGCTACTCTTTCCAGTTTGTTCACATCCCTTTTGAACTGGGAGAAGGTCCCAAAACAATATTTCAGATGTGGCCTCACCAGTGCTGAGCGGAGGGGTATATTAACTTTGCTCAGCCTGCAGGCCACACTTCTCCTGGAGTAGTGCACTGTATGCTTTCCCCTATTTGCAGTGAGTACATTGCTGGCTTATGATCAACCTGGCACTCACTAAAATGCCCAGGTCCCTTCAGCAGGGGCATTACTCTGTCAGTCGCTTCCCAGCCCATACTGATGCTTCACGACCCCCAAGGGCAGAACATTCTACTTGTCCTCATCAAACTTCATGAGGTTTCTCTTAGCCCAGTCCTCAAGGTTATTGAGATGCCACTGGACTGAAGCTCTGCCAGCTGTTACCAACCACTGAACCAGGTTCAGGTGTCATTCACAGATTTGCTGAGGGTGTACGCTAGGTCATCATCCAAGTCCCTGCTGAAGATTCTGAACAATAGGAGAACTGTAGCCTCTCAGATTTTGGACAATGGCTTACTCACGACTGCAGAGGTATGACATGAACAATGTTCATGACTACCAGTTGCTGGAGTAAAGAACAGGTTACCTTCCTGTTCATGTTGTCTCAGCTACAAACTGCTTACAGCTGTGTGGCTTTTCCTTCTAGTACAAAGGCAAGAAAGCTTTAAAAAAGGAGATGTTAAAGGAGTCCATCCATAAGTCAGTTTCTCTTTGGATCCTGTGGTGCCTCCTCAGCTCTGTTAAAGGGCTAAATGGAGCAAGAGCACACAAAGATTTCAAGTCCATGGTTGTATTTACTGGTCAAAATCTTAGCTACAGCACCTTCTCTAGAGGAATCCTGAATGGGAGTTGATAACATGCATATACATATATGTTTGTGTATTTTTAAGAATTATGTTGTCTGGGGTGAGTTATTGTGACATTCTTGTCACCAGTCCCATATTTTCATGAGACTTGAACCTCACTATAGGAAGGGAATGTGACATGAGATGGAACTGTACGTTGTTAACTTCACCAAGCTCAATATAACTATTCCTAAAAAAAAGGTTAAAGAAAAATATTGAACTTTGCAAATGAATACAGATATAAATTTACATAATTACGCAGTTGATTACAGAGAAGCCATCCTGGATTTATCATGTACTTGATACGTTGTAAACTTTGAGAACTGCCTGAAGTCCCAGTTTTGAAAAACTTACCTAAGTGTGTAAGTATATACATGAGTAATCCTGGGCAAAATCCCAGGCTTACTGATGTGAAAGGCAAAACCACACTGATTTCTCCGGGGATGAAATTAGTTTCACAAAACTCCTCTTGAATTTTGATAACTGTGGAATAGAAGCCTCCCGCTCAGTGGAGAGCTAGTCCTGTTACAGCTGTTAGGTAAACCTAGCTTATTTCAGAGCACGTGTGTGGGCATAATCAGTTGTATGGAGGACAACACTAGCTCCAAAGATATCCTGCTTGCTTGCATGGATTGGCAGTGTAAGTCCCTTAGAATATGTGCTTTTGAATTCTAAGTAAGTGACTAGTTTAAAAAAAAAAAGTATATATGTTGCTTGAATGTCAATTTGGTCTGTTGTGCGAGAGCCTTATTTTTGTAATTAAAGCAAGTAGAGTTCTAGTTTGTTACACAAGATGATCTGGAATTTTTTAAACCAGTTTTGTAATAATGAAACGTAGCTATCAGGTAACTGAAAAGGTCTGTGGAAACGAGAGCCATTTATTGAAAGAAATAGCAAATTCTTAATTCTGTTTAAAATGCTTACATATAAAGGTATGCTTGAGAACCAGATGATCCCAGTTTTTAGCTAATACTTATAACTACCCCAGTTTTTAAAAGGGAGAGCAGTGTGGATTAAACTGTAAATCTTTGTACCTACCTAAACGAGAGCCATTTATTGAAAGAAATAGCAAATTCTTAATTCTGTTTAAAATGCTTACATATAAAGGTATGCTTGAGAACCAGATGATCCCAGTTTTTAGCTAATACTTATAACTACCCAGTTTTTGGCTGACGTGCACGCGCACATTTACTGTATCAGTGGCTTTCATAGAGGTGTTTTTGTTTGTGCCACACACTACTGGATAGTGCCTTGCCAGAAAGAGGACTGTTTCTGTAGGGTCTTCTTGGATGTGCTTAAACTTTGAACTGAGAAAGGGGTAGTTTCTATATTGCTATTTTTTTAATAATGCAGTAAATTGATTTTGAGGCCTGAGTCAAAAGACACATGCTTTGTAAGGTTGAAACGGTTTTTGATGAGTCTTCTGAACTCTGGATTTTTCTTAGTGTGGCTTTCTGTTTTTTTTTCTTTTCTTTTTCATTGACTGTCTAGAATCAAACCTTCCAAGGGAAGTGGACCTGGAGTAAAGCCCCTAAATCCATGTTTACACTTTGAAATAACTATCATCTGATTCAAGTGTTGAGCAGACCAAGTGCTATCACCGAAATGAAGAGGAGCTACCAAGCTCTCAGTGGATTTCTTCGTTGTCCCTCCCTGCCCTGTCCCCCCATCAGGCCATTTGTTTAGGGAGTCCAATTCTGGGAATACCGTGATTCAGAAGTAGGACCCTGAGATTTTAGGCAGTGCCTTGTGGCACTTCACAGGAGTGCAAGAGTGGGGTCATCACCAAGAAAGTGCCAAATCCCATTAGTCTTCAGTGACTTGTCCATTGATTTCGCCAGATCTCGGCGCGAGCAGTGGGAGGAGGAGGGAGCCCCGCATGTTCTCCCTGCACAGAGAGCGGGAGTGGAAGACACGGTGCAGAATGGCCCATGGCTTGTTGACGGCACCCTGAGAAGTGGTCCTCACAGGGGCCCTTGGCTGGCAGTGCCGTGTGTGAAACCACACAGCGCCGCTCTCCACGGGACTCCAGCTGCATCATGGCCTATCCATCACTCTCTTGCTCCCTAAGGAATTTGGGAGGGGAAATGGAGAACAGCTTCTTGAGAGCAATCCTTCAGCCAGGGCAGATCTGGCTTACTCCCTTCTTCCTATTCTTTACCTCTTCCTAATGTGCTTTGTCCTGTCCCGCGTAGACCTACCTGCGTGCAAAGCTTCCACTCCCGACCATTTGTAACATCCCTGTGAGGTCGCAAACGCAGAGCTGCTGTTCACCTTCACGGCGTCAGTGTTTCGTAACTCGGTGGAGGAGGGAGCACGTTGCATCCTAGGCTGTGTACACGTGGATTTTTAAATTATATATTAAAACTGTGTGCGTCTAATAAAAAAAAGTCATTAAAAAAAGACATTTGGACTGTGTTGTATGTGCCAAAGAAAACAATGAAAAAATACGAGTCTTGATCCTTGCTGCAGCTCCCTCTGGTGACTGCCTGGTGCTGTGGCTCGGGCAGCCTCCGCAGATGAAAGAGCGCTGCAGAGCTCTTTGCCTGGGATGAGTGAGCCGGATTCTGTAAGGTGCTGAGCGCCTCTGATCCCTGTTGGCTCAGTGGGAGTTGCAATGTGCAGAACACCTGCTGGGTTGAGGTCTAGGTCCTCCCCAGGTAAATAGTAGTAAAGAAAAAAAAAAAAAGATGATTTATTGTCTTCCATTTTTGCACTTGGGTTAGTTGATAAATACCATGGAAATAAAGGGCAGATCCTTTGGGGCAGCTTGGGCAGTGGGGCCAGGAAGTTTTTTCGCACTGAAGTTTTGCTCCTAGGGCTAAAATCTTCAGGAGCGCTGCTTTTTCTTGTCTGAAAGACATGTGAGTTCCTGGTTTGCCTATCCACTTTGCCAATCCGTAAAAGGTACTTAAATATGTTTTACCCAGTAAGTGGCTAACCAAAGGGCCAGGTTTGCATCATTGCAGTCTTTCCTTGATTCTCAGTCTAGTATGTAATTTTTAATACCTTATCATTCCTGTCTAAAACTTGCCCATTATCTCCAGTGTGAACACCTCTATGAAAACTCTACCCATTTGTGGCTTCTTCTGTACCCTGGAACGAGGTTCTGTGCCACCTGCTCTAAGACAGGACGAGTAAAAGAGATATGGATGGGGAAGGCAAGCCTGAAATGCCAGAAATGAGATCCTCAGCCGATGTAGGATCAGCAGCACCTCTGAAGTGAGCAGAGCTATGGCAGCTCAGCTGTTGTGTCACGGTGGGTAGAAGCAGCCAGATTTTGCTGCAGGGGTGGGCGGAAACTTCTTAATATGCAGCGAGGAAGATGAAGAGATGTTCTGTATCACTTTGCTCATGTAGCATCACTGCCTGTGCTCCGTGTGTAAACCCGTGGCACTGCCATTCCTCCTACATGCCAGAGAATACACTGAAGGCAGTCAGTCAGAGGGCAGAGGTCACACGATGCGGGATGCTTTGCCACTAGCTGTCATCCTCCCATGTGTCCCCAGCTCTGTGTGTGCTCCCTGTGCCAGGGGGGCATCAGTGGGTGAAAGTACTTAAAAGTCATCTCTGTGTTTGCACGCACTCATGCGTGTGTGTGTCTACATCTCCTAATCCAGAGCAGTCGGCCTGGGCTGTGAGAAGGTTCTCCTGAACTGGCAAATTCACTTGGTTTGCTTTTTAGGTGCCAGAAGGACTTTCCTTTTCATTCCGTAGACTCACCAAGCTGTCGCTGAAGGTGCCTTCACGGTCTCGTCTGAAGTAACCTCCCTCAGGCTGCACAGTGCAGCACAGGCGAATGTGGTTCTGGGTGCAAGTCATCCACACATTGATTGCTTTAAAGGTGACCATTGCACATAATTCAACCCCCTGATGGGAACTAGCATCCTAAAGAAAAGGTCAGCTGCAGCCTTGAAAAATTGTGCTTAGAAGGCAAGAAAGAAATTGTTAGATTCTGACATGGAGAAAGGGAGTTCAGAAGCAAAGTCCTTGAGAAATGTGTGCCAATCCCTAGCTGCTTGGTTGCCCCGTCCAGTTTAGCTGTCCACAGTATGTACATCTACGTTCAGGAGAGGCACCTCACACTCTCCAGGGAAAGCACTTCTGGCCATGACTCATTTCATCCGAGGGCAACATTCAGAAGTCATATGATTCGTGTCTTAAAAATAATGCCACCTCTCCCCTCTAGAGGAACTCAGATGCAAAGCCAACGTAGGTAGGCACAGTAGGAGAAAATCTTTCCTTCGTGTCTGGGGAAGCAGGCAGCCCCTGAACAGCCCATCCCTCTCCCTGCACTCCAGGATGTCCCCAATGGGGTCACCTTGTAAGGGAGAGAGCCCTTATGTGGTGCTACTGCCATCCTCAGGAGACACCTCACATCACGCCGCAGCCCTGCATCCACCGGGGAATGCTTCCTGCTCCCTGACGCGTGAGAGAGAAGGTATTGTTCACATAATGGGAATAAACAGCACAGTGTTTCAGAGCTCCTCGAGTCCCAAAGATTGTACACCTCTTCCAGGTCCAGGTGCTATCTCCCATAACTGTGCTGCACAGCAAACTGCACTTACCGTTTCTTTGCACCTCTTCAGAGACCAAGAGCAATTCCACTGAAATCGATGGACATTAAGATGTGTAAAACAAGAATTGAGCCTATGTGTCTCTGCATTACAACACCTTCCATAAATAAATTCGGCAGAGTAAGTTATTCTGCTGGGAACCAACAGAAAAAAAATCGATAGTAGCTTGTTTTTTTGCCTCGTTTCTTTGGGTGAGGCGCTTCAAGGATCAGCAAGGTTTTGCAAACACCTCACTCTGAAGTGCCAGAGCTGAGAGCAGAGCAGGAATTCCAGCTCCGGCTGCCAAACAAAAGCCGTGACTGCTTTTCCCTTTGCCTCCCAAAGGGACCGACCCACCGCCAGCTGCACCTACACACAAGGGACTCGTTTCCCCGATGTACGACCAAAGGAGTAAGACGCAGATCAGTGCTGGCAGGGAAAAAAAATCCGCAGAGGATGATCGGGTGCCCGTGGGCAAGCTTGGGTGAAGAATACAGGTCTGTAGCAGGTGAGGTTTGCTGAAGATAATGGCTCGGGTCTGTCCCAGCCTGCTTCTCCAGCTGCTGCTAGCCCGTCCCTCCTCTTCTCTTCATTAAATACTTCCAGCTCACACCTTCCTGGTAGGAAAAGAGTAATTATGAGATTTGATGGCTTTTGCATGCATTTCCAAAATAACTTCAGCCAATTTTCTTTCTTCCCTGCCAATTTGTGTGCCAACTTCTCTTCCACAGGGCGAAGCTGCAAGGACAGCACGCATAGTGCCGGAGACAGTGTGGGCACAGCCGCTGCGGGGCTTCTGGTCTCGCAGCACGTAAATACTGACTTGTCCTCCCTCCATTTGCAAAATCTATCCCACGGAGCCTGCAGCCAGGGGTGAAGCAACACTAACAGCTCTTTCCTTCTTCTTTTTTCCTTAGCTTCCCTTATTTTCACAATTTTATGTGCTTAATGGGGGGAGGAGGGAAGAATGTAGGTGTGAAGAGGCAGAGATGGATGATGTACTGACCAGCCTTTCAGGTGTGATAACTAGTAAAGCTGAATCACTCTTTAGCATGATATGAGCAGCATACTAACGTGTTCAAATACGTAACTTTTAGCATTTAATTATAAATTGTCTAATTAAAGCTGTATCTGGAGAGCGGTCTAGTTCTTTCTGCCTCAGATTCCTTTGCCAACATACCCATATTGTCCTCTTTTAGCTATTGCCTAATGACTGTCTCTGCTGGGAATGGCCCTTGCAGAGCCCTTTGGTGACATCACCTGTCTGCAGCAGTGACACGGCCATATGTCATGTCCAGAAGACAGGGAAGCAGCTTGCTGAGCTGGCTGTAGCCCCCTGAGCACTGGCCCTGGCCAGTGCTGCGACCCATGAAGGCTGGGTGTCTCGCTGCCGTCCCGCCATGCTGTGCCGGGTAATGGCTGACAATGGCTTTCACCACTGACCCCTGAGCTAATGGTCTTCCTACTATGAGACTTTTATAATCATTGGCACCGCTGGTATAATTTTCCTTCAACGCATTTTCTTCTCTGGGTTTTCACAGCTTTAAATTCTTCCGTTTTTCTTCCTGGCGTTGTTGGATATGCTTTTTCTTTTAGATGTCTTCCGTGAGTGGCATAAATTTCAGTTTAAGCCATGAGAGGGCTTTTAGGTCAGGACAGCTATACAGCATTGCTGTGAAATATGCTCTTGAGTCATTAAGGTAAATTGCTGTAGCATCAGTACTGCTCCAGCTGGACTATAATACTTAAGACCTAAGTGGTCATTTCATGTCCTTTGGAGCATTCTCACTCTGAGCAAATTGTGGGTATCCATCGAACCCACTTACACCTACAGAAATCTGCAGAGGTGATGGCATTTCAGTGCAACAAAATTTCACGGTCTGTATTAACTAGTCAACCTGGAGGAGATCTCTTGGGTTACAGAGCCAAATCCTCTGCCGTTTCTGTCATCACAGAGTCTGTTTCATAAAACAACCAAACTCCAGCTAAAAGCAACCATCTGGGTCTGGGTTGACATTTTTTTCCTGTTTTTTTCCCTGTTTTTTTTGGCTCTGCTATGCCACTTGGAAGGTTGTTTCAAAATCCCACTTCTCTTGCACCAAAAAACAAACCTTCTTCCAAATTCCAGCAGAAGTTCATTCGTGGCCAGCTTATCTCCATTGTCCTTGTCGTCCTTTCATTGAAATAAGTCTCCCTCGCAGGAATTGCCTGTCATACGTCGTTACGTAGTGGTTTCCTCTACTGCCTTAGCTGCGCTTTTGTCAGGTGGAAGAAGCGGCTGAGCCGGTGTGGAGTCCGGTTCTGCTGCTGGGGCCACTGACGTCCAGGGACAACTGAGATCCCTGGGATGAGGAGATCTCCCCTATACAATAGCATAGAGTAACTCCATGAAGCAAGTCCAGAAAGAGCTCTTTAATTACTTCAGCTAGCAGAATTCATCATTTAGAGGTGTGACGAAGACAGAGATGATCCTGATACTTGCTTTCAGCGTCTTGGCAGAAGTCTTGCCATTTAACAGTTTCTCATTTTAGCCCTGACTGAGCTATTGCTCCAATTTAGCATATTTCCTGAGCATATTGTGTGGGCAGATGAAAGAACTGCATTTGCTAAATACATGAATTAAACATTCTCTTGACAGACTTTAACCTTCGATTAATTCAAAGGTGTCAGAAAAATCGATAGCCGGGGATGTGCTCCTTGAACTTACACCAGCTGCAGGAACGAAATACAGATCTCGGAAAGACCATGAGTAGCCAGCCATTTTTTTAAAAATTTATTTCAGTTTAATATCTAGACATATATATTAAAAAAAGTTGGTAAAGGCAGATCCTAATTCCCCAGTAATTCGAACAAGGAACATGACTCTCCATGGCAGACAGCAGTTACCCTGGCATAAAAACCTGTATGTGAGGGGCCTGAGACCTGTTGCGGTCACAGCTTTGTGTGTGCTGTGGTGAGTGGGATAAGGGCAATGGCCACTTTTCCCTGAGTGCATACAAAATCTGTCTCCTGCCTTTCAGCAGCCAAACGCTGCCTGCTGTTGCTGCATGGGGCTCAAGCTCTTCCTTCCCGCTCCTCTGCTGGCTCTTGTTGCTGCCTCTCCTTCACCTCTGCGCACAGTCCTGCTGCCTGGCTTTCCTGCACCTCAAGCCAAAATCACTGTGTTTGCCCCAGAAATCACTCTTGTGGTATTTGCTCCAGCATGCTCCCTGCATGCATCCCTCAGCAGGCTCCCACAACTGAATCCTCCCCGCCTTGTTGTACCATCCTAGCTGGACTTCCAGCACATTTATCAGTGTATTTTCCAGTCTTCTCGCCTCACTTTACACCTTGTTGTGTCTTCAAATGCAATCTCTGTGCCGGTGGCCTCTCCCCTTTGTCTCCCTCCCCAACTTCACGTCAGTCTCCCTGCTTTGCGTCACCAGCCAAGAGGTTATGAAATATGTGAGACATTTAGGGATATGTGATAAGGGGAAATGTAACAACATCTTGATTATCTTCTTCCCAGGATAATCAATTGCCATTACAAAGCACGACCCGTCAGAAAACACCTCTCACTAAGTGTTAGCTGAGACCCCATGGGACAGATGCATCACTGTCCCAAGGGGTGCTACAAGGCTTATGCTCTCCAAACTCCAATGGGACAGATGGTCTTACGGTCAGTAATAATAATAAGAAAAACAGTGTTGCATATGTCCTAAAACTGCTGAGAATAAAACATGAAATGGTAACTACTTCAGCAGTTTTTCCCAGCTAAAGACTGGTGAGAGTTTTGATCACTGTAACTTTACGGGATCTTCTTTACCATTAACATTTGCTCAACATCCTCTCAGGGTTACATACAACCTGAAGTTTAAGCTAATCTGTCTTCAGGGATGGTGATGGTTGAAACTAGAAATACATTTCAGGTTTTCTTAGCTTCCTCTATCCCACCCAACTGTGCATCACACTATCTGTTGATAGTCTTCAACAGTAATGTCTTAGTAATGTCTTCAACCGATCAGAAACAAAAGTCCTTATAAAAGATCCTCTTATAGAGATTTAACACTGCAGGGGATCAATAAAGACAGAACAAATGATGACTGCCCCCTCTTGAAGACCTTTTTGACATCCTGGGGGGATAAACAGAGTGGGCAATAAAAAGAGGGTAAAGTTAGAGAATGAGGTCTCTAGTGAATATAGTCTTCACATTGTGCTGACTGAAGATCTCCACATTAGAGATGTTTAGAAAAAACGTTGTCCACTTCCCTTGTAGAATAAAATGATGGAAAACAAAAAAATAAATGAATTATTTTTCACATCCTCTTTAAAAGATAGAAGCCCCAAAGAGAGTAGGTATGTTGACCATTTTTTGTGCACTTTCGCCCACCTCATTTTTCACTGAGAAAGGCTTTGATGGAACATTCTTTTACCAGCAGTGCCATTAATAAGTTCACCCTCATATAAATTAGCATAGCAAGTTGTTGAAGTTTGTTTCTCCTACACCTCCTTATCTATCCATTGTTGAAGATCTTCTTGTAACACCGTCAGCGCATGGTGGCATGGTGTTCCCCATCCTGATCAGGGGGCTGCAGCAATCCTCCTCCGCTCACCTCTGAGGAGAGTGTACCACCTTTGGGAAAGCACCCCCTGTTAGCCTAGTGATCTGGATGGCCTGGTCCTACCAGCGCATAGCGAGAAACCGTATCATCAATGCTTGCTAACCCACAGGAAAATTTGAGACTGTCCTTTTCAAAAAAATAGGTCACAGATTTGCATCTCAGCTTGGTTTGGAGGACCATCTCTTTTGATGCTGCCATGAAGGGTCCATTCTGTATCGCAGAGACAATGAAGCCAGGGAAGGGGCAGGAGGGAAGAGCCTGGCCCAGCCATGACGCATCGGGTGTGGGTGGGAGCAGGAAGTTGGGATGTGCTGGCTGTCACTGACATCTAGAGGACAGTGCAGGCAGTATATATATATTGTGAAGCATTATAAAGTAACCAAACCTGGGGCATGATGAGTCTTCCTTTGCCCTGGCGCTGCTCACGGGCACAGCAGCGCTCACAGCTGAAACTCGCTGGCTTTCCAAGCTGGTGCTTGGGTTGTCTTTAAGCATTTTATCCAGTCCAGACACCGACATTGCATTTTTTGTTGTCAGTGAGACACCAGCACTGCTGTCTTCTTGGGGGGCCTTCTTGTCTTCCTCTCCCCAGCAAACACACAAAATTTGAGACCGACCAAACCAACTCGCAGCGATGGACACTTCCTAACGGGGAACACACCGGCAGCTGCTGTCACCCACCATGATTGTGAAGCCCACGGGCTTTACCTGACCGGGTGAGGGAGGCCAGGTGCCAGCAGAGCCCCTGTGGCTCCGATGCCCAGGTCCATAGGTGCCTGCTTGGCACCCTGTGCCGAGTGTGGTGTCAGCAGGAGACTGTGGGGTGCCGCCGGGCGCTGCATGGTACAAGCCCTGCTGCAAGATGCGTCTGCCGCCCCGCTGCACCGGGGCTGGGGGCTGGATGGGGTCCCTCTGGTTGGAGGAACAGCTGGGAGCATTACGAGATCCTGTTGTCATCCATTTGTATTATGAATATTTTACGCCTGCCTATAAAGAATATGTTGTTCAAGACCCTGTTAATGCAAGGTAAGCTAGATTTTTAAATTAAAGAAAATAAGTAGGGAGGCTCCTGGGAAATTAGTTTTAATTTTAGAGACATATTTTCACAGTAGGCTCCTCTTCCTGGCATAGCTAAAGAGGATGAAGATCAAAGTTATTATAGACAGGCCACCTTCTCTGTGTCCTTCTGCCGGCACCAAGCTTTTGCAGATGTAAAAAACAACTGAAGAGGCTGAAACAGCAATTCATACCATTTCCAGAAAGCTTTAGTGGGATTATTTTTAATTGTTTGCAGCTCTTTGGGCTCCTTTATTTTGCCCCAGGAGGCTATCAGTAATCACTTCAAGCCAAGGAGCTGCTTATTCTGCATCAACAAGGACATCACCAGCAGAGACAAGGAAGTCATGATCCCACTCTACTCAGCGCTTGTCAGGCCACACCTGGAATACTGTGTTCAGTTTTGGTCCCTGCTGTGCAAAATAGATGTGGACAGGCTGGAGAGGGTCCAGAGAAGGGCCACAAAGATGATCAAAGGACTGGGAAGCCTGCCATATGAGGAAAGGCTGAGAGAACTGGGTTTGTTCAGCCTTGAGAAAAGAAGGCTTAGGGGTTCCAGTATTTAAAGGGTGGCTAAAATGAGTCACATGGAAAAGACAAGGGGTAATGGGTACAAGTTACTCCTGGGGAGATTCCGATTGGACACAAGAGGAAAACTTCACAATGAGAACAATCAGCCATTGGAATAATCTCCCCAGGGAAGTGGTGGATTCCCCAACATTGGACACTTTTAAGATTCGGCTGGACAGGGTGCTGCGCCATCTTGTCTAGACCGTGCTTTTGCCAAGAAAGGTTGGACCAGATGATCCTTGAGGTCCCTTCCAACCTGGTATTCCATGATTCTGTGATTCCTCTCAGGGTGGCTTAGCATGTGTGCAGCAGCTCATCGTCCTGCTTAGACCATGCCAAACTGGCACTTAATGGGGCAATTTCCCAGGATCAGCAGGTTACCCCACGCCTTGTTTTTCCAGCACTCCTGAACAGGCTGTCCTCATACAGAGACTGTGAGCGAAATAGTAAAAGGATGAGTAAACTGTTTTGCACAAAGCTAATAAATTTTTTTAGAGGGATTTTAATTGAGCACTGCATTTAATTAGCTTTTCCCATGCTTTCAGCTTTGCCCTCTGGATTTACAGGGCTGAGGTCAGCGAAGGCAGGTAATGCAGTAGGTGTAACCCATGCCACTGCTTCCCAACAGCTCTGCACATTGGCTGAGCAGCACTCCCGTCAGCCACCCACATTGCTGCCTACTTTGCAGCTGGGAAGGCTCCTACCCATTTGCTTTTGCAAGCAGTGGACCCCAGTGGCTGACATTTCCAGGGCCTTATTTTATTTTATTGGAATGATGAAGGATCTCCAGTAGAAAGAGATCATCAGTGAGTACGGTCCCCATGCCTGTGGTGTTAGAGATGGCCTTTCTGCTGCCCCTGCACACCATGCCAGGAACAGTAGACAAACACAACTGGCAGAAAGCAGGAAAACCTGTTTATCTGCAATGAAAGCATGTTATGTGTGGAAAATAAATTGGGCAGTGGACACCTGGTGGTGTTTCAGTAGAGCTGGATGACACAGGTATTGACTTCACAAAGCTTTAAGATTGCAAAGTTCTTCCAGTTGTGCCCTGGGACAAAACCCCCACATCTTTGTTGTTTCACTTTACAAACTAGCCAGTAGCTGCTATCCTTAGGCCAAGGGAAATTTCATCAGTGGATGGAAAGAGAAGGGTTACTTTACTCTTTCTCCCTACTCCCCCAAAATGAGGGGCTGTCAGGTATGGTTTCAGCACGGACCCTGGTGAAGGAGATGTATGGACGAGACAGAAATACCCCCACCTCTGGGGACGACACTGCCCTGGCACAGAAGCCACCTCCCCGGAGTGCTCCTGCATGAGGTCAATGGCTTTGGGGGCCGTTCTACACCACCTGAGACAGCTGGCACAGAGGATGGCACCTGCGTGCCCAGGGGAAGACTGATGGAGGCAGGTCCGGGGGGCTCAGCTAAGTGCCGCGCAGGGATGCCCCACTGCTTAAGCCGGTTACTAAAGGAAATAAATTTTAAAAGTAGATGGTTTAATTAGAGCGCCAGGCTGCCTCGTTGTTATGCTGTGTCTCTAGATATTTTTACTGTTTTATTAACAAGTCTCTCGTACTTATTTCTTTCCCGTTACTTGACAGATACTTTCATCAGGGTTATATAAAGTCCTATTTTCATCCCTACTTTGCCTAGAAATAGATTAAAGAAAAGCTGAAATACAGATTAATAATGACATGCAGAGCAAAACATTTACCACATGCATTTTATAAATAAAAAATGCAATTTTAAACCAGTTTTACAAGAGTTTATGCTTTGTAGCAGTATCTGCATACCTAGAAGTGGTTTCTCCAGGGAAGCAACTGCTTCGCAGAGGCTGACAGGAGCTCTGTGCTGCCGGGGGAGAGCCGGTGTGAAATGCCTCTCCTTGCACAGGCATACAGAAATGGGAAAAACCCCTCCAAGAATTTCAGTGCTGCTGTTGTCAGCAAATTAGGCTCAGATTAGATGGGCTCCCATTAAAATGTGTTCCTTCTGCTAGATGTGTTTCTCAGTAGTTGGACCAAAATTATACAGAGTGACACAAGTTGACCAAAAGTTTGGTCAAGTTGACCAAAATTTGAGCGGTAAAGTTAGCCCTCCTTATTGACGGGTTCAAAGAAGCACTCACAGAAAGCAGAAGCTTGCTGGTAATGGTGTCCTTGCACGCTCACTCGGCTGGACGGTCAAAGTGATCAATAGATGTTACAAGTACATTTTGAAAGCAGCTATGTGCTTTCTTACAACCCAAGCCGCCTGAAGTACAAGTCCTTTTAAAGCAAACCATGGTCATAGCAGCCACAAGAAATAAGTATCACAACTTTCAATTGTTTGAATATTGGTTACAACCCTTCAACATTAATGACATCAATCAAGATCATAGCAACTCTATAAATACCTTCTCAACCCCCCTACCTCATCAGTTGGCTTTATCACTGAATAAATATGTCATCATTCTGTTGACATTAATTACAGTGCAACAACTGAATGCATCCTTTGGCTTTATGGTTTTTTTATCAAGTTTAGAAAACATACAAACAGAGGGATGCCATTTAGCCCCATATTAAGATATCTAAATGCATGTTCTTATGTGAGCAAGATACCAAAGTTCCCATTGCTGCCATCTAGGGAAGGTTCAGTTTGGCTGCCTGAATGCAGGCATTTGGGTGTCTAAGCCTTGACCCAAATCCTGTCTTCTGTGGGAAAGATAATCTCCATATTTTATCCCATGCCCATCTCCAACGCACCAGCTGTCACAGCTCCCGGATCTCCAAGGATGCATTTGCTTCCTGCTTGTTCTACTACAATTGCCCAAAACTTTAATACAGTCACTGTGAGGTAAGATTTCGGGGATGGAAGGAAATGAGAAAAAGTCTGCTTGAGGACATTTAACAGTGGATATCTTTTAGAGAAAAAACTTATTTCAACATAAAATGAAAGGCCAAGCAAAGCCAAATTTGGCTTTACAAGAACTTTGAAAGTCTCAGCTGTGCTCAAGAAGATTTTCTCCAAACCTGAATGTTTACATTACGTTGATCACAATAAATGTAAATTCAGAAAATAGTCGATATTTATTTTAACTGGTGTACCTATATCTCAAAGATGGTTCATAAATAGGCCCTGTGCATCATTATCTTCTTCAAATAAACATCTGTAAAAAACAAAGGTGGTCTAAGGAAGGGTATTTGGCAGCAAAATCGACTCTTGCCAGATGCAGAAGTATCTCCCCATAGCACCTGCAATCACAGATCCTCATCGCACAGTGAACGACTCTGACTTTCACCTCCTGCCATCTTAACTCCAGAACAGGCAATGCATGAGCACATGCGAAACACAGGTCATGGCATCGTCTATGGGCAACAAAGGTCCCACCTTCTGAGTGCTAACATGGAACCCAAAAAATACATCATGAGCATGCTTCCCTCTGCAAAGGGCTGGATTTCTTTTGTGACTGAAAATATACTTATTGCTAATAAAGTAGTAATACAGTTGCGCCTGATTTAATGTATCAAAAAAGAGCAGAACACCCTTGAACTGCTCTTGAGGGAAGGAGAAAAGAGTCAGGGAACAGGACGATGCCAGTGTTCCCTAATAAGTTGCTTTTAATGAACAGCATTTAACGAATGGCAAGCAGTATATGTTACAGACTCTGTGTAGTTTAACTAAAAGAGGCCATAACCCTCTGGAGTTTACAAGTGCTTTGTATGAACTAAAACAATTTGGCTGATATCTGCCTTTACAGCAGGTTTCCCATAGCATCCAGCTATTCCAGTTTATTCATAATTAAATGACATCAGAGACATCTGCTTTAAAAGTGGAAGCAAACCTTCCAAAGCAGTTACAGCTGCACAGTCTTTATTTTATTTTTCAAAGCAACGGGACCATCTTCTTTTCAAAATGACCTTTAATCTATCTCCCTCTTCTAACTACCTCTGTAAATACTACTGTTGTCCATGGCTTGTTACCACAGTAAATTACCAAACTAGAAACAATACAGAATGACCTTCTTTTTGAGGAGATTACTGGGGATGCAGCGGCAAGCAGCAGCAGGAAGGAGCAGGAGAGGCACAGTGCTTAGCAGAGATAACACTGACAAGAGCAATAATAACCTTTAAAAATGTTTCCTATGAAATGGAGATCAGGTAAGAACATATTCAGGTCTTTATTGATACAAGATCATAGAAAAAAAAATCTTACATGGACAACACTCACAAACGTTTCTACTCAACTGGCTTTTTGTCTGGTTTAGGTGTTGGGAAGGAGGATCCAGCAGTGGGGCAAGTGACTCCTTTCCCACTTGCCAACTCCCTTCATGAAGTGTTTTATAAATGATGATGCATAGAAGTAAAGTCTTGTTCACCTGGGAAGTGAAATATCATGTCTGTTTTTTCTCGGTGCACTTTTGTTTCAAAGGAAGCCCAGGTTCCTTCTATATTTTCCTCTACCCTTTCATTGGCTGTCCTGATCATAACACCCTATTTTCATCTTCACATAATAGCTGGTCTTGAATTTGCAGTCAGTGGCATTACCCCTCTGAGAAGGTAACTGGCTGTCTGCAAGGACAAGAGAGATCACCAAAAGCTTGTGTTCCTACTAAAATTACTACAATAAATGATTTATCACCTCCGAGGAGAATATCTGAAGAAATAGTAAGTACCTTTCTCAGATACTTATAAAGGAAAATTGCATTAGCTCCACCAGATGTCAAGTAATGTGGCAAAATGTTTTGGATTTTTACTCCTCTCTTTAGCCAAACCCAGGCTTGGCCACTTCTCATCAAAAATGTATCCTCCACAAAATGTGTTTGCTCCCTGAAATGAAGTAGCAGTGCACACGTCTGCTCAAGTGCAAACCTCGAAGCAGATCAGCCCCCTCCAGCGGTGACAGATCCAGGCAGACCTGAGCCCTAGAGACATTTTGCGTAGCCTCCAGTCAACTGGAGGTTGTATCTGCCTTGTTGCCCTACGCCTGCTGCAGCACCAGGACTGATGTTGCACCTAGCCTGGGCATCCCTCCAACACCAGGAAAGCATCGCCGTAGGGCGCCGGGTTGCAGAGGATCCGGACGGTGTTGAGATCGTGCCTCTGCGGGAAGTGGGACGGTGTCCCAAGAACATGTCCAGGCTAACGATTTGTGACTGAGCAGCAAAGGGAGAGCAGGATGCACTGTGAGCACAAAAGCAGAGTGAAAAACATGTTAGAGGATGAGCTTTGACACTGTTTGCATATGGGAAAAGACAGTGCTTGAGCTGAGTAGAGAAATCAAGACACAAGCAGGATGGCATTTCTCAGAAAGTGTATAAGGAAAGCAAACTGAAACCAGTATGAACCAGATAGTTCAAGGGGAGTTTGGAGGCTCTTTTGGGGAATGGAGCCTTGCAAGGGCAGCTGTACCTAGGAAACCATATCATTAATGCTATTTAACATTGAGATTGCATACATAATGGTATCAGAAATACCAAATTTGGAAATGGTTGTAGCAAAATAGGGATAACAGGGTGGTTTGTGTGGGAGAAGACTGGGTGGAGAAAGAGGTAAAGGTGGTGAAAAGGAGAGAAATGGAAAAAAATGGAGAACAAGGCATGAAATCAGTCAGAGAACAACAGGAGGTGGGATGTTTGATGGCAGGAGCATGGACACCTACAGGCAATGCTGAAGCTGATGGGCACGTCCCAAGCCCACTGGGATGCTGGAGGAAACCCCTTGGATAACCTGCCAGACTTTCCGTCAGGTCTATGTCCAAAAGACTTGTGTGGGAGGGTAAACCAAAGAGGGTTACTGCAGTGCAGTAACACATGGTGTGGGAGGGCACAGGGAGGGGTGGCAGAGCTGGGACCCTTCGGAAATAACCAAGGTGTGATCTGCCAGACTGTCACAGTTTCCCATAACAGCTTTCAGTCTCATAAACCGATAGATAAAACTGCAGTCAATTACTGGAAAAATCATAGTGCTATCACCCATTCTAAAAAATAAATATAATTAAAAAATTAATATCCCCTATTCTAAAAAAAAAAAAAGATATTTTGCATGATGTTTTAAACATCATTCTTGTTGCTGCAAAAACATCTCTGCATTCAACAGGCATTTCTTAATACACACACAGTTAGGGTGAAATATTTGTTGACAGATACATAGTTAACTTGGCTTTTCCTCTTTACGATGAATGATGATGAAACACGTATGCATTTAGAAAGTGACAGAGTAGTGTTCATCATTTATGAGCTGGCTGGTAAACTAATGATGTGGGACTGTTCCCTATTAACCATCTGTTCTGGCAGATAATGGTTCAGCGCTGAGCACCACCTTATCAACAATCCAACGGTCTCTGTGGTCTTGCACATCAACACGGGCCTGGAAGTGCAAAATACAGAAAGCCTCTCATTGCGTTAAGCAATCAGAAACTCTCCAAGTGCACCCGTAATCTGCTTACTGGTTAAGCTGGTTGGGAAGCAAGTGGCTGAGATCCTGCTGACCTTGCCCAGGGGGTCATTTCTGTCCACACAAATTTTGGAGGGTCTCAGACTGTGCAAAGGTGGCGTGCTGGCCCCACTCAAAGTTACTGCTACTGCATCAGTCAGAGCTGTGTTGTTCTCTTGCCTGCATGAGTGTTTAGAATAAATCTGGGTGTGATGATGATGATAATCAGCTGTTAACTTGGAGAGATTGACAAAATAGACAAAAGGCAAATAACCATTGCAGGAAAAAAATGTGCATTTTTGTGCTGGCTTTGGCTGGGATAGAGTTAATTTTCTTCACAGCAGCTGGTATGGGGCTGTGTTTTGGATATGTGCTGGAAACAGTATTGATAATAGGGATGTTTTAGTTACTGCTGAGCAGTGCTTACACAGAGTCAAGGCCTTTTCTGCTTCTCACACCACCCCACCAGCGAGTAGGTTGGGGGTGCACAAGAAGTTGGGAGGGGACACGGCTGGGACAGCTGACCCCAACTGACCACAGGGATATTCCATACCATATGACGTCATGCTCAGCATATAAAGCTGGGGGAAGAAGAAGGAAGGGGGGATGTTCGGAGTGATGGCGTTTTGTCTTCCCCAGTAACGTTACATGTGATGGAGCCCTGCTTTCCTGGAGATGGCTGAACACCTGCCTGCCGATGGGAAGGAGTAAATGAATTCCTTGTTTTGCTTTGCT
>NW_008795686.1:2938186-2938475 GCF_000699145.1 Aptenodytes forsteri | reverse complement strand
TGGGGGGGAGTGAGTGAGCAGCTGTGTGGGGCTTAGTTGCCGGCTGGGGTTAAACCACGAGAATTTTCCAGCAGAACTAATAGCACTAAATTCAGATAAAGAGCAGAGATTTATTTTCTATGGCTCTCATTGAATGCCTCGAAGCACAAAGATTCCTATACACGACATCATATTTAGATTTTTAAAATTGTCCTGGTTTCGGCCGGGATGGAGTTAATTTCCTTCCTAGTAGCTGGTACAGTGCTGTGTTTTGGATTTAGGGTGAGAACAATGTTGATAACACACCGAT
>NW_008795686.1:2933690-2937844 GCF_000699145.1 Aptenodytes forsteri | reverse complement strand
GGGGGGGGGGGGGGGGGGGGGTAGAATTATGCCTCTATCTTGAAAACACAGTGTGATATGATACCATTGCATACGTGTTCAAGTTATCACTGAAAATCTGCCATTATACAACCTTTTATTTCCTTACTTTAAATATTTATTTATACCTCAGATGTAATGCTATAGTGACCATTTACTTGGTGTAATATTATGTCTTTTATACTTCCTTTTCCCTTCCAGGAGGAAGACACATCTAGTTCCAGGGATTCCCAAAAGCTGGTTTTACCAGGAACAATCATAGTGAAGCAGGCATTGAGTACCTTGGCTTTTTCCATCACCTTCCCAGGGATCGAGGTGAGGCTGACCTGCCTGTAGTTCCCTGGATCCTCCTTCTTGCCCTTCTTGAAGACAGAACCAACATTTGTTTTCTTCCAGTCCTCAGGAACATCTCCCAGTTGCCACGATCTTCCAAAGGTCGTGGTCAAGACTGGCTTTGCAATCACATTGGCCAGTGCCCTCAGCACTCGTGGGTGCATCCCGTTAGGTCCCATGGACTTGTGAATGTCCAGTTTCTTTAAATGTTTCCTAACCTGATCCTCCTCCACGGAGGATGTCTTCCTTGCTCCAGACTTCCCCATTGGTCTCAAATACCTGTGATTCCTGAAGGCTGGTTTTACCAGTAAACACCAAGGAAAGAAGGCATTGACCTCGGCTTTTTCCATGTTGCCTGTCACCGTCTCTCCTGCCTGATTCATCAGCAAGCCCACATTTACCCTGGTCTTCCTTTCGCTGCTGATACTCTTGAAGAAGCCATTCACTTTATGTCCCTCACTGGATTCAGCTCTGGAGGGGTTTAACTGATCACCTCTCTTTCCATGTGTGCTGTATTCCCACAGGGACTATCGGCATTTAAACTTACAGAATCTTCTACTTTTTTTCAGTAATTCTGCATGATTTTCTACAATCATTTTATATTATTAATGTACTCCACATTGCATTTATTTTAAATTGGCACCATACTATGGGCAGATATTTGTATGTGACTATTTGAGATGACTCCTCACTCCTTTAGAAGATCTTGCAGAAGCAGCAAGCTGTTACCATGTAAAAGGTTCCATGTTCATGTTATCATCATTTATGCTTAATATATATTTTCTTTTTCTAGGATGAAAGGAAGGGACTAGAGGATAGCTGGAATTTCTTCCTTCACGTGCACTTTTATTTTTTATGAAGTTGATAAAAATGGATTAGGATTTCTCTGCAGTAGAATTTCTCTGCAGAAAAATTTCCCAATTTGGAGTCTTTTTTTCTGCCTTTGAAGTGTTTTTGCCCCTGTGAATAAAGTAAAAAAAAAAATTAAGCATTCTTTCATTTATATTTGCTATCATTTTCTGCAGGGACACACGTTATTACAGGAGTTTGAACTTCACACTTGTGGGAGATCAGTAGAACGAAACCCTCAGATATGTCTGTTGCTCTGTCTTGCCCTGGGCATGAATAGATGACCTCCGCAACACGGTGGCTCTTGAAAGGCGTTTTGGAGTTTATTGCCATCTCACAGTGTTTCCTTCAAGATGCATTTTTTTTTTTAATGTAATGCTAGCTTGAGAAATTCCCACCCTGAATGCCTCTGCCTGAGGCCACTTGTTCCCCTTCTTGGTTTCTCCATCCAGTTCCAGGCACTGCAGTTTGTTGCCACTTCAGGAGTGTTGCTGTTCCTCATCTCCCTGATCCTGTTTGCAGTGTGGACCTCAGTGAACAATGGCAGAATGGGGGACAGAAAATGAACGGGAGAAAGGGAATAGTGGCACAGAGAAGCTGCTTCTGGCTTGAGGAGGACTGATTTAATCCAGTTTTGCATGAAGCCAGTCTATTACGCAATTATGATTTTGGAGGTCAGCTACTTCTTCAGAGGGTGATGAAGTAGCCACAAAGCCTATGATGTTTTGAAGGATTGTTGTTGTCTTTACCCTACCAAGTCTCTTGGTTTATCCTAAGGAAAAAATCATGCTCTTGTGAAATGCAGTCATACTCTATTTCTCATCTTACACAGAAATGAGAAACCAGCATGCGTGGGAAGTGGAGAACAAGGACAGATTTCCATATGTTGGGCCCCAGGAATGCCTGAGTTTGTTTTTAAGCTGGAGTTGGTAAAGATTTGGGCAAGATTTATTCACTGTTTTACTGGAATTACAACTCCCTTCCTAATTTAAAAACATCGCAGTGTCTTACCCTGTTCACCTCTGAAAGAGACTGAGTTGTTTGTGCCGATAGCAAACTTCAACCCTTCCCTCTCTGCCAACTCACACAGTCATCACTATGGAGCACAGCTTCTTACAGGTCCCCCCGGAGAAAACCTATATATGCATCCATCGGGGAGGTTCAGCGTTTCTCAGCAGGAAGGAACAGCCATCTGCTATGATTTCTGATGCTTAAACGGACCTCTGGCCATTCTGAAATTGTGTCCCCACCACCATCCCTGCTCCCTCACAGCCTGCTCCCCTCTGACCTCTTCTTCTAGGGGTTGTTAGTCCTCCCTTTCCAGTGCTTTAGTATGATACGTGATGGACCAGACTATGCTAGTCTGTACTCCTCGCAATCCCCCGAAGGTCCCCATCAAGAACCAACACAGATTTCTCCTAAAAAACACAGCATAATGAGAATCACTAATTTTTACCAGCTGTATACCGACCCTGAGTTAGTTTAAAACTGCAAGATTCACGCTTGAAAAGAAGCATATGCATTCATTCTATTTAGTCATTTAATTTTAACTGTCTCTAGAGGTTTTCACTGATATTCTGGTTTCTGATGTGGTAAATACTACTTTGCTTGCAGACAGCTCACAGTTTTGACTTGCTTTGTGATGTTCTTCCTAAATATCCACTGGGAAGAAAGCATTATACGTCCATGAGTCTAGTTCATTTGAATTCTGATAAGAGCTTCATTTCAATAATGTATTATTTCTAATTTATAATTTAATGACCAAAACTACACATCGTTGTCTATTTTTTATATACTTTCTCCAATAATGTTAGTGTTTTCACTTCTCTTCTAGCCTTCATCAGACTATTTAGCAGATTTGTATTTCCAGCTTGATTTTACTAATCTTTCTATTCCTGCGCTTCGCTTTCCTGGCATCGAGAGGAAATGAAAATGTAAAATAGTTGTTCTGTTTCTTATTTAGTAAAGCCCACTTCAAAATCTGATAGCTAAAATTTTTTGAGACTACTTTTCTCCAGCGGTAGAAGAGGCAGCCCTTGAGTCTTTGGTAGCATTCAGAACAGTTACTAAAGCAGAACAAAACTGCAATGGCACAAGGCGATGCACTGGCAATGCCCACAACAGTTCCTGCAAGACTTGCAAATTGGGCAAATCTTCCCAGCTTGGATGAATTCCTGAAGAGACTCTTTTGTTCATTAATGTACAGATTTACAGTTTCCAATCTAACACAAAGGGCTTTCCACTCTCCCGTGTAGTGACATTGCTTTCACCAGCATGGCCACAAGAATATTTGTTAGATGAGAGGTGTGCGTGGAGTCGTTATACATCGTGGGGCACTTGTGTCTCGCCATATAACATTGTCTTGTTTCTAAAGAGATTCTTAATTTTTAGTTTGTAAGATAAAAAAGGACTTAAAGCCAAAGTAGATATTTTGAGCGCTTCCTCTATAATTACTGTATCAGGTTGCATTTGGTAATGCTGGTCACTATTACAGTCACCCCCACCAAGTCTCTGACATATAGAGGATAAAGACTGAGACGGGGTCTCTCTCCCTTCAGCAGGGGCATTGTTGCTCTCTTGCCTTTAACCAGTCAGTTTTCACAAATTTAAAAAAAAAATCAACACTTCTGTTTTCCCTCTCAAAGTAGTTTGAATCATTGATCAACGAATTCAAAGTTACAGGGAAGAAGAAGTTTACCTGGGAGAAGCAGTTCAGGTAGCCAGGCTGTCTCCTTCTTTCCTGGGTGGTGACTGAAACAGTCTTATGGGGAAAAAAGGGTTAAAAACAGGGGTTCTGGTAAGCCTCAGAAGTGAATGCCAGTTTCTGATTGCATTTCAAAATGGACAATGCTGCATAAAAGTAAGTCTCGTGAACACCTTTTTTTTCAAAACATAAATGAGTGGTGGGAGGGGAACCTCAATCCATCCCACTCCTACCAGTTTGATGCCAGGGC